>NC_044031.1:440586773-440904273 GCF_901765095.1 Microcaecilia unicolor | reverse complement strand
AATTGGAGTTTAAAGCTATTCCATCGACTTTCATATCTGTCCTTATTTGCTAAGTCTTGTTGAATTTTTTTATAGGATACTTACAGAAAGCAGGGGGTAACGCTCCTAAAGAAGCATTGGCTAAACGGGCTTGCTGTAAAGCATACCCTGCAGTTCACGCTATCAAAAAGATAAGTACCTCATAAGTACATAAGTCCATAAGTAATGCCACACTGGGAAAAGACCAAGGGTCCATCAAGCCCAGCATCCTGTCCACAACAGTAGCCAATCTAGGCCAAGGGCACCTGGCAAGCTTCCCAAACGTACAAGCATTCTATATATGTTATTCCCGGAATTGTGGATTTTTCCCAAGTCCATTTAGTAGCAGTTTATGGACTTGTCCTTTAGGAAACCGTCTAACCCCCTTTTAAACTCTGCCAAGCTAACTGCCTTCACCACGTTCTCCAGCAACGAATTCAAGAGTTTAATTACGCGTTGGGTGAAGAAAAAGTTTCTCCGATTTGTTTTAAATTTACTACACTGTGGTTTCATCACATGCTCCCTCGTCCTAGTATTTTTGGAAAGCGTGAACAGACGCTTCACATCCACCTGTTCCACTCCACTCATTATTTTATATACCTCTATCATGTCTCCCCTCAGCCATCTCTTCTCCAAGCTGAAAAGCCCTAGCCTCCTTAGTCTTTCTTCATAGGGAAGATGTCCCATCCCCGCTATCATTTTAGTTGCCCTTTGCTTCACCTTTTCCAATTCCATTATCTTGATATCTTGAGTCCGATTGAGGATATTTTACAAGAGAATAGGTCGAATTGGATAATAATTGAAAATAAAAAAAATATCATAAATAAGTCAGAGGTTTTTTGACTTATGAAGAAGCTCACCAGAAGTTCACATTTCAGAAACTTGTGTTCAAGCTGTGAATTCTGGATAGCGAAACCTCCACACTGATAATATCAAATGTGAATGCGGAGCTCTGAAGTCTTTTCCTCTGCCACCATAACGTAATGCAACTGCACGTTGGAGAGTTTAGCTTGCTTCATTAGTATTTAGAACTGAATACAACTTCACAATCCCAAGCAGTTATTATCTTATGTTGTTATCTCCATTCATACATTTTGATCCCATAATAAATACTTTAGAATCTAGGCCAATGTGTCTAAAATATAAGCTAAGTTTATCCAGTTTCCTGACTGAAGATTTTCCCGAGTCTTTTTCTGTGGATGGGACTGAATTATCCTTTATTAAAATGATTAATTTATTAGGTGTTACATTGGATTCATCTTTGAGTAGGAAGTCTCCTGTATTTAAATTTGCCAGTACAGTTTTTTCCAAACTTAAGTTGACTAGGCACTTGAATGATTGTCTGACTTCAGATAATTATTGATATAGAGTGTAATCACTTCTCACTTTGATTATTGCAATTGTTTTTGGCTGGGTCTTCCAAACAATACTTTGTGATCTTTACAGATCGTTCAGAATGCTACTGCTTGCTCAGTCTGCCAAGATCTGAGCACATTACTCTTGCTTTTGTTCATTTACATTTGTTACCTATTGAATTCATGGTCCAATATAAAATATTACTACTTGTTTTTAAAGATTGTAGGAAAGAAAGTGCCTTCTGTAATTGCTGCTAGTTTACATCTTCATCAACCATCAAGATCCTTAAGATCTGCAATCACCAACTTATTGGTTGTTTTGGACAATTTATTTTGATGAATATAGAAATTCAATTATTTAGTTGCAGACCCAGGTTATGGAACTCACTGTTCTATTCTACAAGATCTTGTTTCAGTGAGCATTCGATATAGCTTGAGCTACTTTTATGCTACTGGCTTATGGAGATTGCCTTAAAATTAAGATGTTTTATATGTAATAAATTTGGTTAATGTGATAATTTATTGTCTGTTTCTATTTAGTTTTGAATTGTGCATGTGCTTTGTACTTCATTTAAGTTTGTAGATGTGGGGGGGCATAATTGAAGAGGGCACCCAAGTTTTCCTGAGGGCGTCCTTGGGAAGGGACGGGGAAACCCGTATTATTGAAACAAGATGGGTGTCCTTCTTTCGTTTCGATAATACGGTCAGGGACGCCCAAATCTTAACATTTAGGCCAATCTTAGAGATGGTCGTCCTTAGAAATGGTCGTCCTCAGTTTTCAGCGATAATGGAAACCGAGGACGCCCATCTCAGACACGACCAAATCCAAGCCATTTGGTCATAGGAGGAGCCAGCATTCATAGTGCACTGGTCCCCCTCACATGCCAGGACACCAACCGGGCACCCTAGGGTGCACTGCAGTGGACTTAACAAATTGCTCCCAGCTGCATAGCTCCCTTACCTTGGGTGCTGAGCCCCCCCCCCAAAAAAAAAACCCCAAACCCACTCCCCAGAACTGTACAACACTACCATAGCCCTAAGGGGTGAAGGGGGGCACCTACATGTGGGTACAGTGGGTTTTGGGTGGGTTTTGAAGGGCTCTCATTTACCACCACAAGTGTAACAGGTAGGGGGGATGGGCCTGGGTCCGCCTGCCTGAAGTGCACTGCAGTACCCTCTAAAACTGCTACAGGGACCTGCATACTGCTGTCAGGGAGCTGGGTATGACATTTGAGGCTGGCAAAAAAATGTAAAGTTTTTTTTTAGGGTGGGAGCGGGTTAGTGACCACTGGGGAAAAAATGGGAGGTCATCCTCGATTCCATCCAGTGGTCATCTGGTCAGTTTGGGCACCTTTTTGAGGCTTGATCGCAAGAAAAAATGGACCAACTAAAGTCGGCCAAGTGCTCGTCAGGGACGCCCTTCTTTTTTCCTTTATCGACTGAGGACGCCCATCTGTTATGCACGCCCCAGTCCCGCCTCCGCTACGTTTCCAACACACCCCTGTGAACTTTGGTCATCCCTGCGATGGAAAGCAGTTGAGGATACCCAAAATCGGCTTTCGATTGTGCCAATTTGGCGACTTTGAGAGAAGGACACCCATCTCCCGATTTGTGTCGAAAGATGGGCACCCTTCTCTTTCGAAAATAAGCCTGCTAATGTCCTAACGGTCCAATTCCTTCAGACCAAAGTACACAGAGTGGCAGAACAATCACTCCTCTGTTATCCCAACATTGTGTTGTCTCAACTGGCTTATTGATTTAATGTCTGTCTCGTGCATATCAGGTCACACAAGTTTTCCAACTACACATGTGGGGGAGAATTCTATGTATAGCACTGAAAGGTGCTGAAATGATCAACACCGAGCCCCTTATATAAAGGGTTCCCGACCTTATAAAATACTGACATAGTGCACAGGTTGCACCTAAATTTGGGTACCGGACTTACACCTGCTTAACTTTTGGAAATACCCATAACCTTTTTATGCCTCTCTCAAGGACATGCCTCCTTTTCGGTTGTGCATGGCTAACGTTAGGTGACCAGTTACAGAACATTATGCAGGAGAGATCTGCAGATAACTTCAATCAATCACCAATTAAGTGGCCAATTGGTGCCCATTGCCTCATGAAGTTGTGTGTAAACTTTGGGGTCCAAATTTGGGTGACTAGATATAATCTGGGGTATAGTCCCAAATTTGGCTTGGGTAACTGACCACTCTGCTTTGACAAAAACCCATTTTCTAATAGATTAGGTCAGACATATGCAATGGTATCTTGTTACTATGTTATATTCTACTACCTGTCATACCATACAGAAGATTAGGGAGTTTGATTTGTCTTGTTTGTCTACCAATCGAAAAGGAAGCATGCTTTTTGTGATACCTTTTACTATGCTGAGCATTGTCCATCTACCTCCTTTCAGCTCTTCCTTGTGTTTTTTTTCCCAGCCCATAAGCCCAGGGTCATATTATACCTTTTGTGAGCTCTTGGCACTTTTGTCTCCATGGGCCCCTCCCTTGGTTCCATTTAATATATGACTGAACTTTTAATTTGAATTTATGTATATTTTATTTCTATTTAATTTGCATTTTATGTGTTTGTATTCTATTTATTGTATATATTTTCAAGGCCAAAAAGGAAGGCATGAAAATCAATAGCTTCTACTTCATTTTTATTCTTTTTTGATTAAAAAAAAATGTAAAACATTACAAGGAACCTAGGCACTGTGTCTGTTCCCCCAGATTCTAGTGTTCAGTGCCAAAATCCAGGTGTATTCTATAACTATTTAACAAGCTAATGAGCACTAATTGGCAATAATTAGAATTTTCGTGTTCAACTCACGAAGCATATTCTGTAATGCAGTGCACCTAACTTCTAATGTGCACAGGCAAAATAGGCGTGGTTATGGGTGGGGAAATGGACATTTTGTGGGCATTCCAAAATTTAGACGTGCAGTTATAAAATATGACCCAATGCATGTAAATATATGTGCAGGGATTTACACCACATTTTTGGTAGTGTAAATGAACCCGCGTAGTTTTAGGTAATGGGCTATCACCTAAGCATATTCTATATCACATATAAATCTAGGCGCTGCTTATAGAATACGCTTAGGTGGAAATGTTTAACATGTAGATTTTTTAGGCACCATATATAGAATCTGTCCCATTGTGCCAAATGGATGTTGGCATACAAAGGTCAACTAGTGGGAAAACTCTTCATGCAAGCAAAAGAGAACAAATGAGAAGGGTCATCAATGGTGCATGGATGCCATGTTATATTTTGAACTGTCCTTTCTTGATAACAGGGACAATTGTGACTTTGTATCTTTTCTCTCTCCTCATTTGCAGTTCACATGTTAGAATAGTGAATCAACAATTCAAAAATTCAACAATCTGAATGTGGTTCCCCCTTGTTTGAAGAATTTCTCAGAACCTTGGCCAATTGTATTCTACTAATGCCGAGGGCAATTCTATATCACTTATATAAAATAAATATAACTGGGTTTCAGCCTTCCACAAAAAAAGTGTATCTGATTTTTAAAGCAACATTTAAATATTTGCATGAGGAACGGGGAAAATATACAAAGTAAAACATACTATGATGGTGTTTATTTTCTGGAAGCACTAACTCTTTGTAGACGGTTCCATTAATGATGGGAATCTATCCAGGCTTTTGAGAATAATTAGAGAAGATCATAAGAAAATAAAACATAGCCTTAGACTGCAGGAAGTCTGTGTGTATTCCAGAAAATGTGTGTGTTTTTGTTTGCCTGTAATGCAATTTTTCTGTAACTCGTTCTGCCTGGGGACATTAAAAAGTGTTAGTAAGAAAAACATCAGTGCTCATGTCCCCCAGAGAAAGCAGCTTTTATCCTGAAGCCTGCTGCGATTAAGCAACAATTCCAGAAATACCCGATAAAAGGCATTGAGGCTTTCAGCAAAAACACAATGTGGCTTCACACTGAAGGTCATAAGGGAGAAGCAGATTTCTTTAAAAAAAAAAATCATTCTTAGGACTTAGGTGGCACTTTAAGCTTTGAGGTTCTTGAATCTTTTTAAGTTCATTGGTAATTTGTCTGATATCATTGTTAGGGCTTGAAACTATTTTTGTGTAGAACCTGAGATACTTTCTGGAATTCACAATATAGTGGAAGAATTGGTTTTTAAAAATGATTTTATGCTCATTGCATTCCAATTTGGGATTGAAGGTGGTATAGAGGAGGGGAGGGCATTATAGGGTCTATTTACTAAAGTGCAGTGCATTTTGCAGCAAAAAATTAACATGCATTCACAATTAGCACAGATGCACTTGTGACCTCCTGTTGAAGAAGTGGTAAATATACTTGTGCTAACTGCACAAGTGACAGCACGTGGAGGGGCATAATCAAACGTTGCCGGCGATCTATTTTGGCGGCGGCGCAACAGCTGGCAGGAATCGTATTAACGAAAAAGATGGCCGGCCATCTTTTTTTTGATAATATGGTTTAGCCCGGCCAAATGCCAGAGTTTGCCGGGTTTGAGATGGCCGGTTTTGTTTTTCAGCGGTAATGGAAAAAAATGCCAGCCATCTCAAACCCGGCAAAATCCAAGGCATTTGGTCGTGGGAGGAGCCAGCATTTGTAATGCACTGGTCCCCCTCACATGCCAGGACACCCTAGGGGGCACTTCTAAAAATGTTTTAAAAATACCAAAAAAGCTCCCAGGTGCATAGGTCCCTTACCTTGGGTGCTGAGCCCCCCCAAATCCCCCTAAAACCCACTCCCCACAACTCTACACCACTACCATAGCCCTTATGGGTGAAGGGGGGCACCTACATGTGGTTACAGTGGGTGTTGGGGGGGTTTGGAGGGCTCAACACTTAGCACCACAATTGTAACAGGTAGGGGGGGTGGACCTGGGTCTGTCTGCCTGAAGTGAACTGCACCCATTAAAAACTGCTCCAGGGCCTTGCATACTGCTGTCAGGGACCTGGGTATGACATTTGAGGCTGGCATACAGGCTGGCAAAAAAGTGCTTTATTTTTATTTTTTTTCGTGTGGGAGGGGGTTGGTGACCACTGGGGGACTACAGGGAGGTCATCCCCCATTCCCTCCAGTGGTCATCTGGTCAGTTGGGGCACCTTTTTGAGGCTTGGTCATGAAAATAAAAGGACCAAGTAAAGCCGGCGAAATACTGCTTAACGTCACTTTTTTTTTTCATTATCCTCGAAAACCGGCCATCTGGTAGCCATGCCCATGCCCGCCCATGTCCCGCCTTCGCTTCGCCAGCGACATGCCCCTTTGAACTTTCGCCGGTGAGGCGACGAGAAAGTGGCGATGCTGTCAAAAAAGCAGCTTTCGATTATACCGATTTCGCCGCTTTTACGAGATCGCCGGCCATCTCCCGATTTATGTCGGAGGATGGCCGGCGATCACTTTCAAAAATGGGCTGGATAGTAATATTATATGTCAGATGCAATGAACAGTCTGCACCCATTGTCCACCCAAAACCCCCCTCCCTGTTCCTACCCCCAATACTGAATAAGTGCATGCTATCACGGAGGAATAGCCTAGTGGTTAGTGCAGTGGACTTTGATCCTGGGGAACTGAGTTCAGTTCCCACTGCAGCTCCTTGTGACTCTGGGCAAGTCACTTAATCCTCCATTGCCCCTGGTACAAAATAAGTACCTGAACATATGTAAACCGCTTTGAATGTAGTTGCAAAAAAAATCAGAAAGGGGGTATATCAAGTCCCATTTCCCTTTCCCATAGTGTTAATAGTTTAGACAACAACAGAGAGAGGGTATTCAGAGCACAAAACAGAGTCCAAACAACAAAGGAAGAAGTACCAGGGACCTTCACAAGCCGGACAAAACCTTTTATTTACTCATCATGTGTCCTGTACATAAAGCTTGTGCAGTTGACCCAACATGGGCCGTGAATCGGCACGATGTGCCTGCGTCAGGGGTCGTTCGATTAAAATCATCTAAAATGAGCACTCCCGCTGATAGCTGAATCCAAATAGAGCTAAACTCATGTCCGAGCAATACGGCATGCACAATCTACACAGGATTGTAGAAGTTCATGAGACGCTATGATCCTGTGTAGATTATGCATGCTGTTTTGCTCAGACTTGAGTTTAGCTCTGTTTGGATTCAGTTATCAGCAGGAGTACTTATTTTAGATGATTTTAATCAAACGACCCATGACGCAGGTGCTTCGCGCTGGCCCGTGTCAGGTCAACGGTACAAGCTTTATGTACAGGACACATAATGTGTAAATAAAAGGTTCTGTCTCACTTGTGAAGGCCCCTGGTACTTCTTCCTTTGTTGTTTGGAGAGTGTTAATACTTACCATGCTCATGGTAATGCAGTTAATGAATGCTAATTTCCATGCTGTTTAGCATACTTCAGTAAACAGTTCCCTATGTTACAAAATTTTATAATAAGCCTCTGAAAAATCTGTGAAACGTTTGAATTGATGTTTATTTATAAAAGTGTTTAAAAAGAGGGGTGGACATGAAGGGAGATTGGATAAGGGGGAGAAAAAGTCAGATATTCTGATGATGTGATTATTCGCATTCAGAGGGTTTGTTAATATATTGTAGATGGAACTAGGTGAATGGCTACTCTGATGGATCGTTACAACAACTATTGGAATTTAAAATAAAATAGAGAGTAAAGGGGGTGGGGATAAAAGTGGGGGGAAAAGTTTGATGATGGACTGCATAATTTTGCCTTTGCTGAGTATATTTTCTTATTTGAATTTTTGTATACTCATATTATCTGGAAGTGTTCTGTTTGAACTGTCATCAATAAAAGTGTTTAAAAAAATAGAGGGTCTTTTACTAAACCACAGTAGCGTTTTTAGCTTGCTTTCAAAATCAGCTGGTGGTAATCACCGAGATGCCTATAGAAATATAAAGGGTGTCTTGGTGTTTACCACCAGCTGATTTGTACGGCAAGTTAAAAATGCTACCTCAGCTTAGTAAAAGACCCCCATGGTGAGTTGGGCACATCTCAGTTACAGAGAACATAATTTTTTTCAATGAATGTGTTTGAAGTAAAACTTCATATCATGTAGACAAAGGGAATTTAACTTGTAAAAGATAGACTTAAGCTTATTGTTATTCAAGTAAAAATACTGTCATTAACAACTTGTTTCTTGACTTATCTTTAAAGAACTTAGGGCTTCTTTTACAAAACCACACTAGCGATTCCTGGGTGGTAAATGAGAGGAAGTCCATTCAATTCCTATGGACTTCCTCTCATTTGCCTCATGGGAATCGCTAGTGTGGCTTTGTAAAAGAAGCCCTTAGTGGATTTACCTGGAAAGTACATTACCATGTGGTAGTTATTAACACACTCAACTGCCAGCAGTGTTGAGTACGTTATTTTATAAAACGAATTTACTAGTTTCTGCATGGGAAAATAAATATATTACAATTGCTAGTTTAGTAAAACTAATAAGTTAAGTTACTGTGAAAAGTAATACATTGCTGCTAGTTACTTTATAATTGGTGGATATAAACAAGTGTTTCAACATTATATAAAATTAATTCTAGTTATCGTGTTGTTGAAAGAAACATCACACCTTGTCAAATCCAAAATCAGGCCATTTTTCTTATTTAATTCAACTCTAAGGGGAAAATTCATCAAGGTGCAGTAAAAGATTGCCTTTTATTACATGTTGATTTACTGTCAGATTTAGTGACCTGTAGTATCCCAGTCCCACAGGTTTGTAAATCCTGGATTAAGAGAATAACACTGCTTGTGAGCCACCTTTCAAGCAGTGTTTTTCCCATGACCCCATGCTTCCAGGTCAACAGAACATTGTCTCCCCCTGGCTTCTGGGCCCCACAAGCTTAATGCCCTGGCTCAATCCCCACCCCCCTTGCACAAATTCAATCCCCTACCCCAAAGGTAGCTCTTGCCCCTTCAAAGAGCTAACTCAACATTTTTTTATTTATTTAGATTTTGCTCACACCTTTTTCAGTAGTAGTTCAAAGTACATAAGTAATGCCACACTGGGAAAAGACCAAGGGTCCATCGAGCCCAGCATCCTGTCCACGACAGCGTCCAATCTAGGCCAAGGGCACCTGGCGAGCTTCCCAAACGTACAAACATTCTATACATGTTATTCCTGGAATTGTGGATTTTTCCCAAGTCCATTTAGTAGTGGTTTATGGACTTGTTCTTTAGGAAACCGTCTACCCCCTTTTAAACTCTGCTAAGCTAACCGCCTTCACCATGTTCTCCGGCAATGAATTCCAGAGTTTAATTATGCATTGGGTGAAGAAAAATTTTATCCGATGTGTTTTAAATTTACTACACTGTAGTTTCATTGCATGCCCCCTAGTCCTAGTATTTTTGGAGTGAACAGACGCTTCACATCCACCTGTTCCACTCCATTCTATCATGTCTCCCCTCAGCCGTCTCTTCTCCAAGCTGAAAAGCCCTAGCCTCCTTAGTCTTTCTTCATAGGGAAGTCATCCTATCCCTGCTATCATTTTAGTCGCCCTTCGCTGCACCTTTTCCAATTCTACTATATCGAAAGATGCGGCGACCAGAATTGAACACAATACTCAAGGTGCGGCCGCACCATGGAGCGATACAACGGCATTATAACATCCTCACACCTGTTTTCCATACCTTTCCTAATAATACCCAACATTCTATTCTCTTTCCTAGCCACAGCAGCACACTGAGCAGAAGATTTCAGTGTATTATTGACGACGACACCCAGATCCCTTTCTTGGTCCGTAACTCCTAATGAGTTACATTCAGGTACTCTGGATATTTCTCTGTCCCAGGAGGGCTCACAATCTAAGTTTGTACCTGAGGCAAAGGAGGGTTAAGTGACTTGCCCAAAATCACAAGGGGTAGCAGTGGGATTTGAACCAGCCACCTCTGAATTGCAAGACCAGTGCTCTAACCACTAGGCCACTCCTCCACTCTTGTTAGTCCAGGTTCTTTTGAGGGGGGGGGGGGTCCTTCTGGCAGAAGCAATGCCCAGTCACTCTTGCCCAGTCTGGCGCTGGTAACAAAATGACACCCCTACTGGTAGTCTTGCATGACTACTGCTAGGGGTCATATTTCTCTAAAAGGAATATTTCTGTATATGGAAATATGACCCATGATAGTTGTCATATGAGACCACTATAAGGGCCACCATTTTTTGGCTGACCCCAGACTGGGTAGGAGCAACTGGGCATCGCTTCTGCCCAAAGACCCTTGAAAAACCCTCTCTGGACCACCAATGATGTCAAGGTAGCCCTTTGAGGGGGCCAGGGCTTGATCTTGAGGGGTGGGCATGGTTTGAGCTGGGGGCATTAAGCTTGGGGGGCCTGGAAGCTGGAGGACCCTGTTCTTCCATTCCAGGGGTGGTGAAATAACCCTAGAATAAAGCAGGGGTTACTTTACTGTGATTTTTGGTCCCTAATGCAAGTAATAAAATGCAAAACATGCAAGGTTCCACGTTAGGAGTTACGGACCAAGAAAGGGATCTGGGTGTCGTTGTCGATAACACACTGAAACCTTCTGCTCAGTGTGCTGCTGCGGCTAAGAAAGCGAATAGAATGTTGGGTATTATTAGGAAAGGTATGGAAAACAGGTGTGAGGATGTTATAATGCCATTGTATCGCTCCATGGTGCGACCGCACCTTGAGTATTGTGTTCAATTCTGGTCGCCGCATCTCAAGAAAGATATAGTAGAACTGGAAAAGGTGCAGCGAAGGGCGACTAAAATGATAGCGGGGATGGGACGACTTCCCTATGAAGAAAGACTAAGGAGGCTAGGGCTATACAGCTTGGAGAAGAGACGGCTGAGGGGAGACATGATAGAGGTATATAAAATAATGAGTGGAGTGGAACAGGTGGATGTGAAGCGTCTGTTCACACTTTCCAAAAATACTAGGACTAGGGGGCATGCGATGAAACTACAATGTAGTAAATTTAAAACAAATCAGAGAAAATTTTTCTTCACCCAACGTGTAATTAAACTCTGGAATTCGTTGCCGGAGAAAGTGGTGAAGGCGGTTAGCTTAGCAGAGTTTAAAAAGGGGTTGGACGGATTCCTAAAGGACAAGTCCATAAACCGCTACTAAACGGACTTGGAAAAATCCAAAATTCCAGGAATAACATGTATAGAATGTTTGTACGTTTGGGAAGCTTGCCAGGTGCCCTTGGCCTGGATTGGCCGCTGTCGTGGACAGGATGCTGGGCTCAATGGACCCTTGGTCTTTTCCCAGTATGGCATTACTTATGTACTTATGTACTGTGATTTTTGGTCCCTAATGCAAGTAATAAAATGCAAAACATGCATTTGAATCTTTTGAATCACATTATCATTTAACCTGCAACAACTTAAATATTGCTGTGGTGTTTTTTGCTAGGTGGTATTAGGGCCATTTAAGTCACATTAAGGACCAAATAACCTTACTTAAGACCCTAAAGCTGCTTGATGAGTTTCCTTTTAAATGTTGAAGGCCCAGCCATCTTTGTTATCACCTTATGCTGCTTGCTTGAATAATTTCACTGAAAAGGAAGTTTTGCTAGAAACCATAAGCAGCTCATTAAAGAGTCTAGTGATGCAAAGAAAATTGGATGGGTGTCACTGAAAGTATATATTTAAATAGGGCCTGTGCTAGGATTTCTCTCTCTAGACAGAAATATTTGGAATTGGCAACAGGGGGGTAAGCCAAAGCAACATGTCTACACATCATGCCCTCCACCACATCACACACCCCTTCCCCCTCCTACATTTTTAAGTTAACAATATAATACACCAAGGTCTTCTGTGCATTCAGATTCCCTCCCACTCCAGCTACCAAATAAAATCAGTTATTGTAATTAGGGTAACAAGTAAGGAGTGTTCCTACAGAGTTTTAAATACATTTCATTACCATCTAAGAAGGAAACACTAAATAAATCATACAATATACTATATAAACTAAAAGACACTTTTATATTAGGCTAATATCCTTAATACTGTAGCAAGTTTTAAATTATTGAAAAACTCAAAAACACTAAGATGGAGTCAGCAGTCCAGCAGCGAGAGGGGTGCTATCCAGTCTTTTGAATTGAGTGTCACATGATTATTTCCCAGTTGGTGAGATGTCATATGTGTGTGCCGCTAGCACGGCCTTGGAAACAAGGGGGCAAGTGAGTGGATGCATACACCTTGAGGTTTCCTGTCAAGCCTAATAGATCATTTAAAATTTGATTGTAATTGTATCTGAGTTTGACAGGAGGTACCAAGGAACTGGTGTGAATGTGAGTGAACTTCAGTTTAGCAGTTCTTGTCTGGTAAGTGCTGTGACTGTGAAGATACCCGTGGTGATTTAGTAGACTCTCAAGCGAGTGTGTGTAAGAGAACAGAGCTCTGATAAGATCCACATTCAAGAGAAAATTTTGTTTAAAGTTATCTACCTAAAAACCCTCTGGGAAATTTCTGTCACACACAAGGTCCTTACTGGGGCTGAACAGGGATAGGGGATAAACTGAGAGAACCCTGACCTCAGAATATTTGTAAATAAATATGTTTTAAAGGAACAGACTAGCTAAAAAAATCAAAAGGTTTAAGCACTAAAGAAACCTCACAGAAAGGTCACTGTCTGTTCTGCTGTCCCAGCTTATGAACTGTGGGATGAGGTGGTTCATGTACACTGCTGCTTGAAAGCTTGGTATTAAAAACTCTGATGCTGTTGGTGTTGCAGTATTAAAGGGACCACAGCACAGTTATTCTATTTATCAGAGGAATTACTGAATACCTGTAGAAATTTCAGTAAACTGATTATTAGTTGGTGAAATTGATGTGTGAGGAGAATAGACAGTGTGAGTGGGTTTGGAGAGTATGAGTGACCAAATATGAAAAGGAATTGGGAGGGTCAATTAGGGAACCCAATTACCATTTCTTTTTCTTGAGCTAGACAGGGACATTTAAACAGCAGGGAAGAAAATTTGATAAAACAACTAAAGCTGAGATTAAAACAAAACCTTGATTATCAGAGATATAGGAATATTAGATATGGTTTTATTTCTTTGAGTTGTTTAAGTTAAGGAGTAGGGGGTCTTTTACTAAAGCTTAGCTTGAGTTATCTGCGGCAAGGCCCTACTGCAGATAAATCAAGCTAAGCTTTAGTAAAAGACCCCCTAGGTTTGCAGCCAGAAAATGAAGAGAAGAGTTACCTGAAAAGAAGATTCAGTCCAGTGTCCAGTTAAGCTAGCCAACACAAGACAGAGAAGCCTAGAAAAAGGTAAACAGGTTTAGTAACCAAGCAAAATAAAAAATATAGGGCTAGATTGTATATATCATGTCTAAAAAAATCAGTACTGAAAAAAAATATGCCTAGGCGTATTCTATAAACCTCACTTAAATTTAGGCATAATTTATAAAACACACCTAGCGTCTGTCCACATGACTAAATTTAGTCACGGGCAGTTATGCCAAGTAAAACTTTACAGAATACATTTAGACAGTTGTGCATGTAAATTCTAATTAATGCCAATTAGTGTCAATAATTGCTTGTTAATTGGCAATTATTGGCACTGATTGGCTCGTTATTCAATTAAGTTGCATGCGCAAATCCAGAATATGACCAGATTTGCACACACAACCTTAGTCGCACTATATAGAATTCAGGGGATAATGTGCACACTAAAATTCAAAGTAAACAAGAGATTTAGAAAAGATCACAACAATTGCAACTTACCTAAATCCATTTAATACGTCTCTTATTTCCTTATTCTTGAACCTTGTAGAAATGAGGCTTCAGACTGTGAAATTATCTTCTCTTGATTGGTTAGAAGCATTGTTTAAAATTCTGAAAGAAAAAGTTTGAATAGTAATCAATTACTTGGAAAATAATGGAAAAGTTACAGAATTGTTGTTTAATATTTGAACCAGATTTTATTGTTACCATTTTTGCTTAATAAATACATTGTTTTATTGTGACAAGGCCTGCTCTCTTGTAAACGTGGTTGCATGTTATAAATTGCCTTATTTGAAATAAGTAAAGGGTTTTAATACTGAGCACTAATTGCAAGTGACAAGGTACTTCTGAGATAATTCCACCCTGTAACTGTGACACGTTACAAAAGTAGGAAGTAGCCTTGCCACGTATAGTGACGTGTTACAATTAAATGCCACATGTGTGACCAAAGGAAAAAGTCTAAACATTAGATTAAATTCTTTGTCTTGTTTAACACTATTATTCTTTCTTTCTACAACACCACAGTCCCTCAGGCACTCCTGGAAGGTAGGCTCAATGCAATCAAGATTTGTGATTGTACTCAAGGAAAGCCAGCTTCCCAAATAGGTTTTCTTGTCCTGCAGAGAAGGATTTATGAGTACTTGGATTCTGTTATAAACTTTGTTTTACTACTTACAAACATTTGTAGAGCTGTGTAGAGAAGGGATTTATTTTTTTCTGAATTACTAATAATGTTTGTTAGCCACCTTGATCAAGGGGGTAATTCTTTAAGTGGAATGCTCCATTAGGGGAACTGAGGCAGCATGGTAGGAGCCTATTCAATAATGGAACCTAGGCGCCCAGGTTTCATTATAGAATGTTAGCATAATCCAATATTGGTGCTCCAAATTTAAGTGTCCACAGTTACACAGGCACTAGAGCTGGTATCAATATGGGTGCCTAAATGGGACAGAGATGAATGTAACTTGCAATATTCTGTACATTACACAGATAAGTGGAAATCTTGCCTACGTCCCTCAAATGCTTTACCCCGCATATATCCTCATTTACAGAATAGTGCTTAAGTGCCCTGCTAGCATTTGCACAGGTATGTATATACATACCCATATAAGTGTTAGTATTCTAAACGTTTACCTGTACAATGCTGCATAAATGGTAAACACACATTTTTTATATTGGGAGACATTTTAACATTGCCTACATAGGTGCAACTCTGCAGGTACCTTCTATCTATGGAATTGGAACTGATTTTTAAATTAAAAATACATGCTTACTTTCACTTTCAAAGTTGCCTAAACAATAAACATTTACACATGACAATTTGTGCAGCTACGTTTAAGTCTTCTAACCATGTTCCCAGCATTAAGAGTGTGCAGGCCCGAATGTTTCAATGTATTGAGTTTCCTGTGTTTTTACGGGATTCTTTATTTATCATTTTTAAATTTTACAAGCATTTAATACTTGAATCGGAAAAACAGATTACATGATATTCAGGAAACCATATTTATCATTACAGAACATATTATCCACTAAATAGTAAAATTCTATATATTAACCCAGGGTCAAACTTGCATGATTCCAACTTGCATCATAATAATTTTTTCTGATCAATAAATTGTTTTAAATGTTCAGGCATAAAGAAAACATATTTTACTCCCATATACTTTATGTTGCATTTGCAAGGATAATTCAAATTAAATGTAGCTCCCAAATCTAAAGTAGCAGTTTGTAATGCTAGAAAACCTTTTCTCCTTGCTTGGGTTTGTTTAGTAACGTCCGGAAAAACCCAAATTTTCCCTCCATAAAATGGAACTTGTAAATGTTTTAAAGCCATTTTCCTCACAGATTCTAAATCTTGATGGAAAATAAATGATACAAGTAATGTTTGTCTCTCCATTATTAATGATGATAAAGAAGTTTCCAATAGCTCTGACACGTTTAAATCTCCTTGTGGTTGTGAAGGGTTCTGTATATCTTCTTTAGTTGTTTTTGTAGGCAAGTAATATATTTTATTTAAAGGTGGTATATTATCCAGGGAAAATTTTAAATTCTCAGTCAAATTTCGTTTAAATATTTCTAGAGGAGTATACACTAGCACTCGAGGAAAGTTCAACGAGTGAAGGTTTAACCTTCGATTATAGTTTTCAAAATATTCCAGTTTATTGTGTATCAGTGTATTATCTTTTATAAGTTTTACAGACGTTTCTTTCAATTTAATATTCTCTTCATTCAAGAAATTTATTTTCTCATTTACATCATTTTTCATCGATGTAAATGCAACAGATACATTTTGAACATTACTCACAAGTGATTCTATTTTGCCTGTTGAAGTCATCACAGTATGATCCAAATGCTGGAGCGCCTCCCAAATAGCTTCCAGCGTTACCTTCGCCGAAGAGACCATAGAAGTTCCTGGTCTCTGCACCGTAGCAGCAGTACTCTGAGTCTCAGATGGAATGAGGGCCTCGGCTGGTAGTTCGACAATGGGTCCCAGACATGTTACCCTCCTTCCATCTTTGCGGGTTGGGGATCCATTGTCGTCGTTGGTTACAGCCGGTTGCGAAGGTGGGAAAAGCGTCAGAGGCGACAATGACGTGTCGAACCCCAAGATCTCGGCTTCTCCTTGCGCCGAGAGATCAGCGGGGTCTCTGATCGCACACTGAGTGGATTGCCTCGTTATGAAACTCTCCAAAGTCTGCTGAGTAGGCGTTGATATTAGAGTCGGCTGGGCTCCGATTCTAACTGATCCCTTCCTCTTTGTGTGGGGCATTATCACAGTAAGTAGAAAATAAATTTCACAAGAAAAGTGAAGAAGGAGAGAAAAAAAAACTCAGCAGCTTCGGATGAGTCACTCGCGAGGAGCTGTTGGTGCCGCCATCTTGCTCCGCCCAGCCTTGATAAAGTTCTATAAAACTAGTAAAAAAGGCCCGTTTCTGTAGGCAAGGAAACTGGTCTTAGGTAGGCAATCCCCCCCCCCCCCGTGCTACAGCCCCCTCGAACCCCCCCTTCCGCGAACCTGTCGTTCCCCCCCATGCCGGCAAAAACTGCTCACCGCCGCCGCCGTTGTTGTGCTACCTGTGCTTATAGCCAAAGTGTTGTTCTTCCCTTCCCGTAGGTTCTTCAATCATCTTATCTGGAAGTTCCTCTGCGTGCATCTGATGTCAGACGCAAAGAGTTAAACTTTCTGAGAAGATGATTGAGGAACCCACCTGAAGGGCAGAACAACACTTTGGCTGTCAGCACAGGTAGTGCACAACAGCGGTGGGGGGTGAGGGGTGTTGCGGTTTTCGGTGTTCCAGGGGGGGGATCGACAGGTTCGCGGAAGGGGGTGGGTTTTGAGTGGGCCGTAGCGCGGGGGGTGACAGCTGATTCCGAGGCAGTAGGAGGAGTAGGGAAACACGCTGCGCGTGTTTCCCTACTCCTCCCCTTGCCTTGGAATCAGCTGTCTTGACGTCAATGACGTCCGTGCGTGTCTGCCTCACAGACCACCTGCAGCCAGGGAGCCACGGTCCCAAGCATAAAACATTGGAGGTGAGAATTATTATATAGGATTGGAAAAAATGAAGAGGAGTATCTAAACCAAGCAAAAGTGGTGAAAATCAATATAGGGCTATGCAAACAAAGCTACCCAACAAAACTTTCTAAAGTGAATACAGATTTGAGGCATCATAAAGCAATTAGATGGGCTATGTGATCTCCTATAGCACAAAGCTATTCCAGATCTTCAGGACTTCATACATACTAATCATCTGCCTCCCTGCTGTAATAATTTTTCATTTTTATAATAAGCAATTTTTCACATTCATTTAAAATCCAAAATTAGCAACCCCAATACTTAACTGACACCACACTGGCACAGCGCTGAAGATAAGCAGATCTCCTGAAGTCCACTACAGGAGAGCGTTGTGTTTTGGTTCTACAGAACCTGCTTGTGGGGTAATTGGAACCAGGTCATTGAAAAAGTTTCAATCCGCAGCACTCAAGCGTTAACTGTCAAAAAGACGGTGCCCCTATTTGGCTGCGCACATTACAATTTAGGTGCTCAAGGATTGGATGGAGATCTTCTTTGCTCAACATGATGCCATAGGTTTGACATTTTAATTGTCAAGGTCAGGGGTGATCCATTCAATATGGACCAATATGACACTGAGACCTTGAAAGGGCTTGGAGTCAAGGTTATCTGTACTGGTGTCCATTTCTATTGGTTCAGGGGCAGAAGTTTCACTGAGGCATTGGGAATCTTTGGTTTCTCAATGTCATAGAAGGCCTGACTATTCTGTGTGTTGTGTGAAACACACAGAAGATCAGATTTCACTAGGAATTTTTTTATGAGTCTAAGGCAGTTTGGTGCTCTTTTTCAAGGTTCTGAGAGGTCCTTTTACTAAGGTGTGCTGAAAAATGGGTTGCGGTAGTGTAGGTGCAGGTTTTGGACGCACACCAATCCATTCCTTAGCACGCCTGTAAAAAAAGCCTTTTTTTTTGCTGAAAATGAATGTGCAGCAAAATCAAAATTACCATGGGAAACTTTCCATTTTGGGTCTGAGACCTTACTGCCAGCCATTGACCTAGCCGTAAAGAATCCGAGTGGTAATGACCTGCGCGCATCTATTACGCGTGCCCCAAAATAGAAAATATTTTTCAAATACGCGTATTGGACTTGTGCCAAAAATGAAATTACTTCAAGAGCCATGCAATAGTCGGCGGTAACTCCATTTTGGCGTGTGTTAGGCATGTGTAGATGCTTAAATGGCTTAGAAAAAGGGCCCCTTTGTGTTCTCAAATCTGATAGTATGACCAGCAGTGGCCCAGAAAGATTAAAAATATGGTAGAAATAACAAGATATCCCCACTACCTCAATGGAGACAAAGGTTTCAACATAAACAAAGCTTGCCAATCTGTCATACAAACTAATGATAGCATCCAAAACGTTGGCACAACGGACCAATGACTTTTCCCACGTTCAAGATTTTAAATTGATTGGACAGACATCAACCAATTTATGTTCTCTAAGGTGCCTGTGGCTGGCATGATGATTATTGCAATTGTCTGGGTCTTGCTGCATCTGAGTAAGTGGAACCAATGTCTCAACCATTGTGCTGTGTCTTTCTTCAAGGTATGCGGTGTGGTCTGCAGTTTGTCTTCATATATAGTGGGTTCTCAAACCTGATTGGCTGGGGTTTGAAGTGGATAATTTCCTCAGGAAGAAGGGGAAAGGGAAATGGGACTTGATATACCACCTTTCTGAGGTTTTTGCAACTACATTCAAAGTGGTTTACATATATTCAGGTACTTATTTTGTACCAGGAGCAATGGAGGGTTAAGTGACTTGCCCAGAGTCACAAGGAGCTGCAGTGGGAATTGAACTCAGTTTCCCAGGATCAAAGTCCACTGCACTAACCTCTAGGCTACTGAGACTTTGGCAGGAAATTGAGGCAGGAAAGTCCATTGGTTATAAATTAGAATTTTGGTAGGAGGATTCATTGGTCACAAATTTGAATTTCCTAAGAAAACCACCCACCTAAAAAAAAAAACAGCAAATCAGGTTTGAGAACCCACTATATATAAAGACAAACTGAAGTCCTCACAGCATACCCTGAAGAAAGCCACAGCTTGATTGCTGAAATGTTGATTTTACTTAGACTTGGCAAGAGCTGGACAACTTTAACCACCATCAACCATTTTAGATTGAGAGCCACTCTATAAAAACTAGAGCACAGACCAGTCATACAGCATCACCCTGAAGAAAGTCACAGGAAGATAGCAAGCAAACTCAGATGTGGTATCATACTGACAGTTGCAAGAAGCATAAAGCCAGCCATAGAAGTCTAAAAATATATTTTGAGAGAGTTTTCTTGACACCTGTTACCTCAGCTGTATGAATATCCATTATATCTTTTGATGAAGTGCTGCTCTAATGTCTTCTTCAGTTTATATAGTGAAACTTAACATAATTCCTTTGTTTTGGATTTTAGTTAAATGATTCTTCCCCCTTTTTTTCTGTTAACAATACCACAATTGTTCTTTTTAAGTGTGCTTTTTTCTCCATTGAAATTTTTACTTCATGCCTTCATTTATGTTTCACTTTCAAGAAACCTGAAGGAAAATTAATATATGATCATTGTGGAAAATCCAATTATTATGATACTGTTTCTGAAATAAAATCTAATAGTATCATAGAGTCCTTTAGAGAGGCGTATTTTCAAAGCACTTGGAAAAGAAAGACAACATATAAAATGCTAGCAATAGAAAAGATAAATGGTAGGCACATTTTTTAAAAAGTAATCATAATTGTAGAGAATGGCTAGAAGGTAGAAATGCCAATGATGAAACAGTAGGATCACTCGCAAAACAATTATATTCTATCCTGGGGGAAATTCTGAATTTTGAAGAAAAAGGAATTGGAAATGATAATTGTTTCTTGCGTTGCTAATATCTGGTGGATTTTTCTTAGATGTGCCTGGAGCATTTTATTTTATGTTATTTTGTTTCTTAGAAACTAAATCTCATCTTCCACCAAAGAACAAAGGCCAACAAAAACTGGGAGAAGTGCCATGGGCTTCTATTAGTAGAGAAAAAGGCCAATACAGTCAAACTGAAACATTTCTTCCATACGTATATCAAATGATTCATCTTGAAACAAGCAACAATTAATTTTTCAAACAGAACATCTCATACTGAAGTTGACTTGTGACCTTTAATTTAGCTCTATTGTAATTTTTTTTATCAAAAATGAGTATCAATTTTGTAGTGTAAGCTGTTTTCTTTTTAATAATAAAGCCTTCTTATAAGCTTCAGATACTTAAAGGACCATATTGGTCATCCGTATGTGTACTCATACCAATTCAAATGAGAATATGTAGATTTTAGCAGCTTATGTTCCACAAGTGGCATGTGAGGAAAAAAAATACAGTTGTAAATTATTTTAATTTTTTTAAATAGATGATCACCTCTATTTTAAATTCAACTTCATGTGTAAATAACAGCATTTACCCAATTGTCCATTGAAAGAAGGAAAAGCCTCAAGGCACTCAAGACCCGCAGGTCTAATGAGCCAAACAATCAAAATTGACCTAAATATTGGTCAAATGATCTGTTCCTCATCATTGGCAAAAACCTTCTATTTTAAGGACACATTACTAATCGGTGTGTGCTCCTAAGTACTAGCTACACACTTTAAATGCCCCTCATCCATTTAGATTAACATTCACATATAGCCAGTGAGTCTGAACGGATGAGGGGCATTTAAAGTGTGTAGCTAGTACTTAGGAGCACACACCAATTAGTAACATGTTCTTAAAATAGAAGGTTTTTGCCAATGATGAGGAACAGATCATTTGACCAATATTTTGATCACTTTGGCTCATTAGACCTGCGGGGCTTGAGTGCCTTGAGGCTTTTTCTTCTTTCAATGGACAACTGAGTTTTTGTCTCCTGCTATCAATGCTAAGTGTGGATCTTTTTAGTGAGAAGTTACTTCAGAGTAATTAGACTCTGGAATTCGTTGCCGGAGAACGTGGTACGGGCGGTTAGCTTGACGGAGTTTAAAAAGGGGTTAGATAGATTCCTAAAGGACAAGTCCATAGACCGCTATTAAATGGACTTGGAAAAATTCCGCATTTTTAGGTATAACTTGTCTGGAATGTTTTTACGTTTGGGGAGCGTGCCAGGTGCCTTTGACCTGGATTGGCCACTGTCGGTGACAGGATGCTGGGCTAGATGGACCTTTGGTCTTTCCCAGTATGGCACTACTTATGTACTTATGTACTTATTTAGTGAATAAAAGCATTTACATATGTAGATTGCATCTATGTGTAAATAGTGATTTTAGATAACTGCTAGTTATACATACTCTATCATTCTATAAAATCCACCCAAAATTGGGCGTGTGCAAATTTTGGCACACGCCCAATGTGTACACATAATTTAATTGAATAATAAGCCAAATAGTGACAATAATTGGCTTTTTAACAAGCAAGTATTGGCACTAATTAAATTTAATTGGACTTTACACATGTAAATTTAGGCATGGGATCTGCACATAAATGATCCAAAAAAGGGGTTCAGAAATGGGAGGGGCATAGGTGGAATGGGATATTTATGCATATTGTTATAGAATAAATGGGGGTACACACTTGATTTAGATTCATTAATTTGCACCACATTTTAATGGTCACACCTAAAGTTTATGATAAATCTATTGTATGGACTCAAAATATTGTATGATCTTATTTAAGGATGATTTCCGTTACTACTAACACTAAGCTACTGTCAAGCTACTACTGAAAGCTAAGTTCTAATTTTTCAATATACTGTGAATTAAAGAATATACTTTATGGAAGGCAGGTTGAGAGGACCAATGAGGAGCCAATGGCATACTAAGAGTTGAGAGCTTGTGTCTCTTGACAAATGAATTACCGCTATTGCATTCATTGAGCTACTGAGGTCCATTAGCGAATGAAGATCATTGAAGTTTATGTTAACCTATTAAGTTCTTTGAGAAGTTAAAGTAATTTAGAAGCACAAAATGCAAATGTCGCAAGAGAAGATACAGAAGCAAAGAGTAGGAAGAGAAGGCTCTTCTCAAGAACCGGAGGAGACATGATGATGGAAATCAGTCTTTATTACCAGAAAACCAGAAATGACTCAACACAGCAGCTGTATTTCAGCACCCACGCGCCATTCCTCAGGAGTCTTATGATGTATAGTTGGTTATTGAAGCGATTTTGACAGTCCAGTGTTACTATCTAGTTCACCTGCGGATTTTATTTACATCATTTGTGAATATAGATTTTAAAAAAAATAAAGACATCATTTTACATAACCAGCTATACATCATAAGATTCCTGAGAAAGGCGCGTGGACGCTGAAACATGGCTGCTGTGGTGAGTCGTTTCTTCTGGTTTTCTGGTAATAAAAATTGATTTCCATCATCATGTTTCCTCTGGTTCTTGACAAGAGCCTTCTCTTCCTACTCTTTGCATCTGCATACTGTGCTTAGGAAACTAGCACACCTCCACCCTCCCCCTCCCCCCCGGGTGGTTTTCTTTTGGCAAGGGAAGATACCACATTAAGAACATTATATGGTCGGATGGCGCTGGGCAAGTGTTACACTAATTAGACACACCTAAAGTTTGGCATGACTCCCAGGCATAAGCGCTATTCTATAAAACTGTGTCAAACTTTAACCATGGCTTATAGAATAGCACTTTCTGTGCTGATTTTTTAGATGCCAAATATAGAATCTAGGCTATGGTGTGCAATTGCAAGATACCATACACATATATGGAGAAAAATATCCATATTTTGTTTATCACCAGCACAAATCCAAACATATTTAAAAAAACTGCTATTTTTTTCCAGAGCTTTGCATGAGGGATTAAAGGAGTCATTCCCCTATATATTTCTGCCTCTAGGGGTCCTTTTACTAAGGCACGCTAACAGATTTAGCATGTGCTAAATGATAAGATGCCCATAGAAATATAATGGGTGTCTTTCCATTTAGTGTACACTAATCATTAGCGTGTGCTAAATCTGTTAGTGCACCTTAGTAAAAGGACCCCTAAAGTTGTGGCTTCACATCTTAATTGGTAGGATTTACACATGTAAGTTTATAAAATGGGGCAGCTACCATAAAAGCTGGACCACTTGCATGTGAAAATTGTGAAATCACCACTTCCACGTGAAAGTACTGACATTCCCAAATGGAAGCTACCAAGTGAACGTCATTCATTTTATCCATATATATATTTCTAAAATGATTGTTCCCACCAAGGGAGAGATTCTATATATGGTGCCTAAAAAATCTACATGGAAAACATTTCCACTGAAGCATATTCTTTAAGTGGCACCCAGATTAGGCACAGTATATAGAATATGATTAGTTTATATCCCACTTCCTAAAACTATACGTCCATTTGCATCAATGAAAACATGATTTAAATCCCAGCACGTAGATTTAGGCACACTGAACCATATTCTATAACTACCCATGAAAACTTTAGAACACCCATGAATCACCCATTTCCCCGCCCATAACCACGCCCCTTTTGCCTGCATGCATTAAAATTTATGCACTCTGTATTACAGAACTTGCTTAGCAATTTGTATGCGTAAATTCTAACTATTGTCAATTAGTGCTCATTATTGCTTGTTAAATTCTGTTAATAATGCTGATTATCTTGTTAAGCTAGTTAAGCTACAAGCACTGTAATAGAATCTGCTTGGATGTCAGTGTGGAACGCTGAGCGCACTATTTAGAATCCGCAAGTAAACGTGCAAGCAAATATGTATTAACGGAAATGAGCACATTCTGATCTGAACATCTCAATTTCAAGCTCTATTTCATATGTAAATCAGGCCTTAATGTATATATGTACAAGAAAGCAATATTATGCCATAGAAGACACATATTTATTCTATTTTATTCTATTTACATAATTTGTATTCTGCCTTTAACCACAACTGCAAAGCAGATTACACTAAGAGTCACTTCTAGTTAGAAGGGAATTACATTTACAATGTTAACTACAATATTCATTATAACCACAAGAAAAAAAAAAAACACTACATGACTCAATACAATGAAAACAAATGAGTTTTTTAAGGTTTTGTGAAACTGTAAATATGAAGCAATCTGTTGAATATAGGCAGGAATACTATTCCAAAATGCAGCAATTTGGTGCACAAAAGAGCATTCCTAAACTGATTTCAATTAACATTTTTCATTGAAGGATAATGCAAAGTTAATTTAGATTTACATTGTTATGCAGGTGGTATAGATAGAAGCTGGGTCACATTCTCCGATCCCAGATCATAAAAACTCTTATATATTAGACAAGCTACCTTAAAATAAATACACTGCTCCTTCTTCAACTAGTGCAATTTATATAAAAGTGGAGAAGCTTCCTGAAATTTGTCCAACTTAAAAATCATCCTGGCCAACGTATTTTGTAAAAATTGCATTCTTTTCTTTAAATTCACAATGATAGTGCTATGTAAAGAATTACAATAATCAAGATATGGTGTTAAAACTGCCTGAACAATAACCTGAAAATTTCTAGGACTCAAGAATAATCTTATAGCTCTCAGTTTACATAAATTGAAAAATAATTTCCATACTAACTCATTAATATGTAGTTCAAAAGA
Source organism: Microcaecilia unicolor (assembly GCF_901765095.1). Taxonomy (NCBI): domain Eukaryota; kingdom Metazoa; phylum Chordata; class Amphibia; order Gymnophiona; family Siphonopidae; genus Microcaecilia; species Microcaecilia unicolor. The sequence continues at coordinate 440,879,066 of NC_044031.1, read as the reverse complement.
CAGTCTAGAATCTAAAATTACCCCCAACACTTTAGATCTGTCCTCGAACTGAAGGATTTTCCCCAGAGGACAGAGTAGTATTAACTGATGCAACTTTCTGTTCTGCTTATTTAGTTTAAGGAAATTAGGCTTCATCTAATTTTCCTCCATATCAAAATAGTTCCTTACTTTAAAAAGAGTCTTCTATAGAGTATTCTGATCAGGATATAACACAAATATAATCACCTGCATAGGTAAGTGAAACAAATATCTAAATCAGACAAATATTTACTCAGGGGACTCATAAAAATATTAACAAGTTATGGGGACAGGGGAGAGCCCTGTGAAACCCCACAATCTGCCTTTTACTGATGTTTGAGACAATGCCATTAACAGTAATTCAGTTTATGTTATTCGTGTTTTGTATTCTAGACACAATGCAGACCTATGTTTCTAATACCAATAATTCAACACTTTCACAAGTCGAGTATATTCAGTATAGACCTTATGAGGCCAACGTTCAGAGATTTGTCTGAGTATTTTCAGGTTTTATCTGGACAGATCTTTGGTTTTGTTGTTGTGTTTAATTCCTGCCCTCATACTTTTCCATGCTTACCAAAAAGATTTGTGGCCAAGCCACAGCTAGCTCCCAGAAATGAAACTACAAGGGATATGCAAAAATATAAAAAAAGGAACAGAAAAAGCCCATACCCAGAGAAGTCCATTGGACCAGCATGAAGTATGTCATATAAATGGCAGTATATGAGGAGGTTGAGCCAGATACACCCTTGCTGGTTTATAAGTTTTTTGCGAACCTGATCTGCATCTATTGCTATCCCATTAAGTTGCACCACTTCAGTGCACATTCTTTCTTACTTGCATCATTCTTGATTCCTGTGCTATCTACGTCTCACATCTGATACCTCCACCATGGTTGGTTCCTGCTGTATCTGTAATTCCTGTTCTACATCTATCTCCTGAACCAAGTCTAGTTTATATTTTGTTTGACTTTGTCCTAGATCTAGCCTCTTCTTCCATGCACTTGCCCCATAGAAGTGCTGACATCAGACTTGTTGAACGATAGAAAGAAAAGGTTCCTCTGCTAGCAAGTTTGCATTTAATCTCCAGCATGGGGACCTGTTGCTGGTTTGAGAATTTCAGAGATCACAACCGACTGCTGCATGATCTCAAAAATGTGTATTAGGAACTAAACTTTTAGAGAAAAGAAAATAGTCAAGACTGCTGTACATTGAATGTGGATATGAATATACAATAGTCTTTACCAATGGGATGCAAGATGCACCATATGTCAGTAAGACATCGGTCTTCCATGAACTGATGCACAAGGGGGTGAGAACGAGTAGATAGTCTACAATTGGACTTATGATCCAAAAAAGGGTCAGGAGGCAGGTTGAAATCCTCCAATAACAAGAAGGATCTGCATAGGGTAACAGATGCTCAAATATGTCATGGAAGAAATCTGGGCCATCAGTCATAGGTGTGTACACTTCACAAATAATGATCGTGGAAGTGCCCATGGATACTTCACAAATAGACCACCCCATAACAGTGGAGGAGTGGCCTAGTTGTTAGGGTGGTGGACTTTGGTCCTGAGGAACTGACTTCAATTCCCACTTCAGGCACAGGCAGCTCCTTGTGACTCTGGGCAAGTCACTTAACCCTCCATTGCCCCATGTAAGCCACATTGAGCCTGCCATGAGTGGGAAAGCACAGGGTACAAATGTAAAAAAAAAATAATGTAATTGAGAGGTTATCATTGTTTACAGGAAGTTTTTAAATAGCATTATCACCCCAATTTTTTTTATTTCCCATGGCTGAATAGCAGCCAACACTTTTCCGTTCCTTTATCAATTTCTCCAATTCCAAAATCAGAAAGGTGTGTCTCCTGTAATAATACATCAGACTGTTCTTTCATCATATATTGAAATATGTTAGTTTATTAATGGTGTTGATCACCCCATTACACGTTCAGTTAAATAAAATGTATCAACATCCTAAAATGAATATGAACAATGATATACCACACTCATTACCACAAAAGACCAATATGGAGCCATGCCCAGGAAATAATAGCAATAAAATGAGATTGCTGGATAAAACCTTCAACCAGAAAAAAAAAAAAAACAGAACAAAAACAAGAAAAACAAAGTGAACATGATGCATATCAGCTCAGCTGAGAAAAACAAAAGAAGGACTGGCGGGCCTGGTGCGCTATACCAAGTCACGCTACCACCAACTGCACCCCTGAAAAAAAATCACCCAAAAGGAGCAACAAATTGAAAATAACTCTCACATCATGTAATGCTGCTATGTAGGTGGATTTAGACATACTATTATGAAAAAATGCAAATAAACGCTGTTTATTCAAAGTTGAACAATAACAAAGAAGTGAGGCAAAGGAAATGAGGATATCCAAAACTCAGTGTATAGGACCTTTAATATAGTCACAAAATCAAACACATCAAGGATCCAAAGTTGAAAACATTGAAACATGCAAAAAAGAACAGAAAATAAAAGACATATATACTCACTTATGAAAAGCACATACAAATAATAAATCAGTGGGAAACAGTTTTGAACCATTCCTTTCAGCATAACACATTTTGATAATAAACATAAATTAAAAGTAAAAAGAGCTTGCAGCACATTATCAGTCGATATCCTGCATGTGCCTTCTGCACACATGATTGTAAATCTCATGGGAAAACCAGAGAAAAAATAACACCGGTAGTAACTGGTAATGAAACAATCAGCCTTCCATGTCCGCTGATCCTCGTTTGATTTCTATAAAATGTCTCAGATCTTCCAATTGAGTAAAGGTTATGTGTCTAGTTCGAAAAAGTGACAATCATGAGCGCTGGATAAAGCAGGCCATACTACGCATTGAGATATTTTAACTGGGATCTTAAGTTTAACAGCTCCTTTTGTTTTCCCAGCAGTCATGCTGGTAAAATCTTGTGTCAAATAAATCTTGCAGTCACCAACCTTGGGCAGCTGTTTTTGCTTGACAGCATAAAGGATGGGCTGTACTTGGGTATAGCAAAAGACTCTCATCACGATCAGCCCAAGGAGATCAGCTTTATCTTGTGTGACAAGGCAAGCCCCAGAGATTCCCCAGTGAAGCAGTTGAGCCCAGAACTACAGGTCCCAGAACTCCTTGCAAGAATGAGAGAAGGTAGTAGTCCTAAAAAATGGAATGGATTCCCACCCCTAGAAGGGGGAGCAATGGCTCGAGGCAGGGTGAGCCTGTTACTCCCTTCCCCACTAGAGGGACAGGGAAGGATGAAGCTCAGTTTCCCTGGCTTCGCCATCAGTATATAATTCCCCCCCCCCCCCCCCCCCCGCTGTGAGAAGGGGAGAACAGATTTCCTGGAGGATCTCAGTCACCAGAAGAGAGGGGAGACAAATGGAGAGAGAGTTTCCATGGAGTATGTGGAGGAAGGAAGTAGCCTGCCTCTATAACTGCCTAAGGGAGAGGAGCCAGCTACCATGGAGTGGGAGAATTCAAAGGTTGCCCTGCCCATCACTTGAAGGCAGTGGAGGAGGCCACACCGGGTGTGGTGCTGAGAGGTGGGAGAAACTGCCAACCCTGCTCCTTACAGGGTTCCCTCTGTGCTGTGAAAAGGCAGGTGATTTGTGGTATTGGTTTGATGTGCAAAGACTGTCCATGAAGATTTGTTCTGAACTGTTGTGCTATATTGGAAGTGTGCTGAACTCTTACTAAACCCTTCTGAAGGAGGGGGAAGGGAAAGCTAATGCCCTAATAGAAGACCTGAGCGTTTGCTGAGGGATTTTGGGACCTGGCCTGTACCATTTTTTTGAAGATTATCTTATGAGGACTATACCTTTTTTCTTTTGAAGACTAAATTAAGAGGGCTATACCTTTTGTTTTGAAGAATATATTATGATTTTTTGTATGAAATTGCCTTGATAATAAAATACTTTGGCTCTGAGTCCCAGTATCAGCAGCATTCTGTCCTGGAACCCTGGGAGCCCCGCAGGCTTGCTGGCTCCACCCAAGATGAGAAAGCGCCCCCCCCCCCCCTTTACATTTGACCAACCACGGGGACCCATTGTGCCCATTCTATTTCAAAAAGTGATGTAAATTTAAGTGGAAGCAACTTGGAGAGTAATTGCTCCAAAAACTGCACAATATGGGCCCTTCCATGCCTTCATTGAGTCCCAGTAGGTGTATGTTTCAGCGATGTTGGTTTGCAAGATCTTCTAGGCCACTTTGTAGCTGCACAATAGCTTGGGTGTTGAGCTGCACTTGTTTATGTCTTTGTTCAAGCTTGTTCAATTTCATCTCAAGTTGTTCAGTGAGGCTCCAAGAAGTATGTACTTGCCGAGATAGAGACTCTAGATGTTGTTTTTTTCCCAGCAGTGGCATCCGGTTGCGCTTGCAGAATATATTCTTAATAGTAGCAAGTTCCTCCATGATTGTGGGAAAGGGTGACATTCAGGCTCATTTTCAAAAGAGAAAAACATCCAAAAAGTGACATAAGTCTGCATTTGGACGTTTTTCTCACAAAATTCAGTATTTTCAAAACCACTTTTTAGATGTTTTTCTCTGAAGTGCATCTAAATCTCAAGGACATGTGCCAGGGGTGTGTTCAAGGCGGGACTTGGGCGTTCCTAAGACTTAGACGTTTTTCAGCCATAATGGAACAAAACAAAAACGTCCAGGGCTTAAACTTAGACCTTTTGAGCTAGACCTGTTTTTATAAAAAAATAGCTGCAGTGGGAATGGAACCCACTACCCCAGGATCAAAGTCCACTGTACTAACCACTAGGCTACTCCTCCATGCCACACAAAAAGGTGTCCTTACTTCCCCCAGTGGTCACTAACCCCCTCCCACCCCCAAAAAATATGATTAAAAATATTACTTGCCAGCCTCTGATGTTATACTCAGGTCAATTAGAATAGCATGAAGGTCCCTGGAGTAGTCTGGTAGTGGTACAGTACACTGCAGACAAGTGGACCCAGGTTTCTACCTCACTCTACCTGATACACTTGTGGAGGAAACTGTGAGTCCTCCAAAACCCACCAGAAACCCACTGTACCCACATATTGGTGCTCCCTTCACCTGTAAGAGCTATGGTAGTGGTGTACAGTTGGAGATAGTGGTTTTTTGGGGGGGCTCAGCAGACAAGGTAAGTGAGCAATGGTGAGATGTGTACCAGGAGCATTTTATAAAGTCCACTGTAGTGCCCCCAATGATGCACTATTGGTTTCCTGGGATGTCACTTTTTCACTATTCTACCTGATGCCAAACTTTCTATTTTTTTTTTATAACACCTGAGCCTTGTGTCTATTGTTTTATCAGTAGATTTGAGCGTTGAATTCAGATCTATAGATAAAAGGGAGGTCTCATTACATCTATCTAAATACCAGAGTGCTATTTTTCCATACTTCATAGCAAGAGTGTACATTCCCCAATTACCTGTCCCAATGCAAATGAAGCTTTTACCTCCTCAGTGCATGTAAATGGTTTAATCCCTGTGTGGTTTATTTGATTCCGTGTGACGCTTTCTTTCCAACTAAAGCTTTTACCACACTCAGAACATGTAAATTGTTTCACTCTAATATGGATTTTCTTGTGTATTTTGTACATTTTGCATTTGGACATTTTTTGTTTGAAAATGGACAAAAAATAAAATGTCCAAATCACAAAACGTTTTTCCAAATAGCATTTTCAAAAGGGAAAGATAGATGTGGTGTTGTTGTTGTTGAAAATGATCTTTCCTGTTCTGAATTTGGATGTGTTTTTTCATCCAAATTCAGACTTAGACGTTATATTGAAAATGCCCCTCCATGTATCCTTGCTAACTGCAGCCTTTTCTGCCATCAGGAGATCTGTCTTCTGCCATTTTTAACCAAATGGAACCACACAAGCTGAATTTCCTTTGGTCGGTTTGTTGACTGCCATATTGGGTGCAAAGGGCACAGCAAAATAGAGAACTTGTGTGAGTCATGGAGCAAGAAATGAAAACTTGGTGAGTGAGTCAGAGTAGAGTAGAAGGCTAAGCAGCCATCTTGGAAGCTACCCAGGCCACACCCCTGAGTTGGACTTTTGTAAGTTTGCATTCTTTTTCAAAATCAGATTTCCTTTGGACAACTTATAAAATTTGCTTACTTCCAATTTACCAGTCCTAAGCTTTCAGTGTTAAGATTAGAGAATTCACCACATAAGAGTAGACCATAAGAGCACAAAAACAAATTTAAACATAAGAAATGTCATGCAGAGCCAGACCAAAGGTGTAATGTAGCCAACATCAGGTCTCTGTAGGTTATTAATAATTACATTACAGATCGTAAAGGATAGATCCATTTTTAAGTTCCTTCTGAGCAATGAGCTGTAACATCCTGAGATCTATTTTCCCCAAACATCTTTAAAATCCATCTTTGTTAGATGCCTTGACCATATCCCCTGGCAATAAATTCCATAGCTTGAGTGTTAAGCATATTTTAAAAAAAAAGGATTATATTTAGGCCAAAGTGGTGCTTTAAAAAAATGCCAATCACTGTGGGCTTTTTATTCCCCGATATTCAGTGCTAGTGTCTGGATATAGATTGGTTGGTGCTACTTTCCTTATCCCACTGATATTCAGACCAGTACCCATATAGGTAACTGGATAGGTAACATGTGCTTAACACAAAAAAAAGGCCTAAAATGGAACATGTTAGTTTTGCCATCTGTGCTCGCTGTGTGGTCATTATTTGGGGAAGTGGCATGTCATGGATGTGGAGAATGGGCATGACTGCACTATTCAGCTAGCATGCTGACATTAGTGTGTGCTAATTTAACAATTTACTTCAATTCTTTGAAGGAGTAAACAAACATGTGGACAAAAGGGAGCCGGTTGATATTGTGTATCTGGATTTTCAAAAGTTGTTTGACAAGGTGGACAGGATGCTGGGCTCGATGGGCCTTTGGTCTTTTCCCAGTATGGCATTACTTTTGTACTTATACAGTGGGGGAAATAAGTATTTGATCCCTTGCTGATTTTGTAAGTTTGCCCACTGACAAAGACATGAGCAGCCCATAATTGAAGGGTAGGTTATTGGTAACAGTGAGAGATAGCACATCACAAATTAAATCCGGAAAATCACATTGTGGAAAGTATATGAATTTATTTGCATTCTGCAGAGGGAAATAAGTATTTGATCCCTCTGGCAAACAAGACCTAATACTTGGTGGCAAAACCCTTGTTGGCAAGCACAGCGGTCAGACGTCTTCTGTAGTTGATGATGAGGTTTGCACACATGTCAGGAGGAATTTTGGTCCACTCCTCTTTGCAGATCATCTCTAAATCATTAAGAGTTCTGGGCTGTCGCTTGGCAACTCGCAGCTTCAGCTCCCTCCATAAGTTTTCAATGGGATTAAGGTCTGGTGACTGGCTAGGCCACTCCATGACCCTAATGTGCTTCTTCCTGAGCCACTCCTTTGTTGCCTTGGCTGTATGTTTTGGGTCATTGTCGTTTTGGAAGACCCAGCCACGACCCATTTTTAAGGCCCTGGCGGAGGGAAGGAGGTTGTCACTCAGAATTGTACGGTACATGGCCCCATCCATTCTCCCATTGATGCGGTGAAGTAGTCCTGTGCCCTTAGCAGAGAAACACCCCCAAAACATAACATTTCCACCTCCATGCTTGACAGTGGGGACGGTGTTCTTTGGGTCATAGGCAGCATTTCTCTTCCTCCAAACACGGCGAGTTGAGTTCATGCCAAAGAGCTCAATTTTTGTCTCATCTGACCACAGCACCTTCTCCCAATCACTCTCGGCATCATCCAGGTGTTCACTGGCAAACTTCAGACGGGCCGTCACATGTGCCTTCCGGAGCAGGGGGACCTTGCGGGCACTGCAGGATTGCAATCCGTTATGTCGTAATGTGTTATCAATGGTTTTCGTGGTGACAGTGGTCCCAGCTGCCTTGAGATCATTGACAAGTTCCCCCCTTGTAGTTGTAGGCTGATTTCTAACCTTCCTCATGATCAAGGATACCCCACGAGGTGAGATTTTGTGTGGAGCCCCAGATCTTTGTCGATTGACAGTCATTTTGTACTTCTTCCATTTTCTTACTATGGCACCAACAGTTGTCTCCTTCTCGCCCAGCGTCTTACTGATGGTTTTGTAGCCCATTCCAGCCTTGTGCAGGTGTATGATCTTGTCCCTGACATCCTTAGACAGCTCCTTGCTCTTGGCCATTTTGTAGAGGTTAGAGTCTGACTGATTCACTGAGTCTGTGGACAGGTGTCTTTCATACAGGTGACCATTGCCGACAGCTGTCTGTCATGCAGGTAACGAGTTGATTTGGAGCATCTACCTGGTCTGTAGGGGCCAGATCTCTTACTGGTTGGTGGGGGATCAAATACTTATTTCCCTCTGCAGAATGCAAATAAATTCATATACTTTCCACAATGTGATTTTCCGGATTTAATTTGTGATGTGCTATCTCTCACTGTTACCAATAACCTACCCTTCAATTATGGGCTGCTCATGTCTTTGTCAGTGGGCAAACTTACAAAATCAGCAAGGGATCAAATACTTATTTCCCCCACTGTATGTACTAGATCTCTTACTGCCTCCAAAAATAGAAGGTGGTAAGTATTCCCACGTTAATTTCCATTAGCATGATGGCTGCACGCTAATGGTAATATTAGTGCAAGGCAAAAACATATAATAGAAAAAGGCTGATATTAAAGTCACACTAGAAATGGATTTAGCATATGGGACAGACACACATACAGGCGAGCTAGGCTCATTTCTTACCACAGCTTAATAAAAGGGCCTCAGAATTAGAACAGCTGTTTTTCTGTCCTAACGAAATCTGGGTGCTGACCCGATTAGCAGATTGAATATGACCACTAGATGGGTAACTCCAAGCTCCAGCTCTGTCTCTGGACCACCCTGGCAAAACTTGGATAGTGCCAAGGTGATCTGACCAGATATGCAGTGGAATTGTCCAGATGGCAAACGCCATTACGGCAAATGTAAGCCACATTCAGCCTGCAAATTGGTGGGAAAATGTGGGATACAAATGCTACAAATAAATAAATAAATAATGCCACTGAAAATCATCAGTGGGACTTTTCCATTTAGGAGCAATTCCTACCCGGATAAGTCTCACTGACTCTCGACATAGCGGCATGGTTAAAAGGTGCAGTGAAAGAGATTGTTCTACACAAAGTAATGTGTGTTAAAAAATAGAAGGATGTGATTTAAGGGGCATTTTGCATTCATAGTGTGAAAGAAAGGCTTACCACAAAAAGCATTAAACCATTTTGTGGAAAATTGTCAGTTTGCATGCACTAATTGTGCATTATTTATTTATTTTTTAAAATATGTTTTGCCGTGGATGTGTCATGTGCAGGAAATAGGCTAACTGGATTAAGCAGATTTAGGACTTCTTTTGAATGGGCTTTGTCAGCATTGCTGCACAGGAATTACTAACATGGTTTGCTAAAAGAGGCCCTTAATGCAGGCGCATTTAGCACCTCCTAAATAATAGACAGTAAGTGTCCCTACTCATCACCTCCTAAATAAGAAGCGGTAAGTGTTTCCATATAAATTTTATTGCAAATCCTGCAAGGTAATGGAAAAATTAGTGTGTGACCTGAAAAAAAAAAAGGAATATTTACTCTAAGTATTGCTGCCTTACTTCTAAGCTTTAGTACAAAGGAAACACCCACATTAAAATGTGTTAAGGCTCAGATTTTAACATGTTTTAAGAGACCTTAAGACAGGGCTGCTGAGAGGGGGTTGCAAAATTCCCCAGGGCCCGGCCTCTAAAGAGGGCCCAGCACCCACCCAATGCTAGCATGGCTCTCCTGTGTTACCATATGGCTCCAGAAAAAGGAGGACGGATTGAGCCAGCCGGGTTTTACTTCCATTGCTTTCCATTGAAAGCAATGGAAGTAAAACCCGGCTGGCTCAATTACTTCCATTGAAAGCAATGGAAGTAAAACCCAGCTGGCTCAATCCGTCCTCCTTTTTCTGGAGCCATATGGTAACCCTTCCTGCTCCTCTGCTATTCCGGCCACAGGTCCTTCTTCCTGCTGCCTCCTGCTGCCTCCTGTGTGAAGTACTTCCTGTTTAGACCCAGCAAGAAGAAGGACCTGTGCAGTGAGCAGAGCGGAGCAGGAGAGTAGACAAGTAAGCAGGCCCAGAGAAGTAGCATGTGCAGGCCCTGCCCTACATAAGTACATAAGTAGTGCCATACTGGGAAAGACCAAAGGTCCATCTAGCCCAGCATCCTGTCACCGACAGTGGCCAATCCAGGTCAAGGGCACCTGGCACGCTCCCCAAACGTAAAAACATTCCAGACAAGTTATACCTAAAAATGCGGAATTTTTCCAAGTCCATTTAATAGCGGTCTATGGACTTGTCCTTTAGGAATCTATCTAACCCCTTTTTAAACTCCGTCAAGCTAACCGCCCGTACCACGTTCTCCGGCAACGAATTCCAGAGTCTAATTACACGTTGGGTGAAGAAAACTTTTCTCCGATTCGTTTTAAATTTACCACACTGTAGCTTCAACTCATGCCCTCTAGTCCTAGTATTTTTGGATAGCGTGAACAGTCGCTTCACATCCACCCGATCCATTCCACTCATTATTTTATACACTTCTATCATATCTCCCCTCAGCCGTCTCTTCTCCAAGCTAAAAAGCCCTAGCCTTCTCAGCCTCTCTTCATAGGAAAGTCGTCCCATCCCCACTATCATTTTCGTCGCCCTTCGCTGTACCTTTTCCAACAAAAAACGTTCCCAAAATGTTATAAGTATGCAAAATCAACTATACGCATACCAACGCACACTCTAGGAGCCCACGCAATGAAAAGATTGACCTAAGAAAATAGGAAGCAGCATAAGCACTAGCTGTTCTGACTTGAATAAATACAGGCAGCATCTACAATCACCTTTGAAAGGGTTTTTTCTTTAAAATTTGTTTGTTTGTTTGTTTTGGCTTTTGTTGTGAAAGACTGAACTAGGCTGAAAAAGGAGGAGGGGAAAGGAAGCCATAATTAACTGATAAAGGGAAGATGTGTGAAGGCAGCAGCTCAGCTGCTGTGAGCTAACCTGCAATTTATTTTGAGGAGAAACTATCACAGATTGTGAGATATGCTAAACCTTTAGTGTGAACCAGACCAGCTCGACTTTGTTAAAGAATGAATTGAATTAAAATGAAACCCTAGATTAAAAGGGGTTTAACTTCAGTGTACAGTGTTTGAGGGAGCTGAATTCCCACCCCTCACTTTGTGGAATAAAAGTTTTGTTCAAGGTACAGAGTGTAAGAAGCACACTCTCTTAAGTGAGCAGTGTGGGAGACAGCTACCCACTTCACAATAGAAGAACCTCAGGTTTTTTCAAACTGAGCTATGAAGGAGCTGTGTGCCAGAGCTTGCACTGTAGGCCTTAATCTATCCCTGCATGGATGGGGGAGGAGGAGAACTGTTTCTATTTTTTCTTTGTCCTTCAGCTGGCTTAGCATTCAGTAGCCTACAGTCATTAGACCACAGGCTCCTTTTCTGATTTCTACTTCTTTTGCAAGAGTGGAAGAACAGAAATAAAAGACCAATAGGGCTTTTTACAGGAGTACAGAACATCATCAAATTCACCATATCTCTGCCCATGATATTCCTAAATGGAAATACCTTTTTTATACACAAATACTACCAGGAATAGATGATACTCCTGCACAACACAAATAATATGCTTTCAGATTCTGATTCGTAAGGCATGTATGTGACCCCATATGTGCCTAAAATGCTTTTTAGAAAATTACAAACATAACTAAGAAGAAAGGAAGTAATACAAATAGTAATCAAAAACTTCCCATTACATTTAAACATAGGGACACAGGAACACATAACTCATTGATAGTTATAGGTTATTTTTTCTTTTCAGTGATTTATATAATGGGAAGTTTTTTTAATACTATTTATTTTTTTTAAATGCCCGTGTGTAAAAGTAAACATGATGATAGTAGACCACTTACGATACGGCTTGGCCACTGTTGGAAGCAGAATACTGGGCTAGATGGACCATTGGTCTGACCCGGTATGGCTACTTTTACGTTCTTACTACTACTACTACTATTAATCATTTCTAAAGTGCTACTAGACGTACGCAGCGCTGTACACTTGAACATGAAGAGACAGTCCCTGCTCGACAGAGCTTACAATCTAATTAGGACAAACAAGAGATAAGGGAATATTAAAGTGAGGGTGATAAAATAAGGGTTCTGAACAAATGAATAAGGGTTAGGAGTTAAAAGCAGCATCAAAAAGGTAGGCTTTTAGCTTAGATTTGAAGATGGCCAAAGATGGAGCTTGACGTAAAGGCTCAGGAAGTCTATTCCAGGCATATGGTGCAGCAAGATAAAAGGAATGGAGTCTGGAGTTAGCGGTGGAGGAGAAGGGTGCAGATAAGAGAGAGTTACCCAGTGAACAGAGTTCCCGGGGAGGAATGTAGGGAGAGATGAGAGTGGAGAGGTACTGAGGAGCTGCAGAGTGAATGCACTTATAAGTCAATAAGAGGAGTTTGAACTGTATGTGGAAATGGATAGGAAGCCATGTGACTTATGTTTACACATTTTTACAAGATGAGGGTATAGGTAAACTCTGGGGTGCATTTGGAATAATGTATGAATGAAGCCATAATTTACAAAATTATTCATAAAATACGCAGGTGCAAATGTATGCAGGGTCATTTTACCCATGATATATAAAGGATTTATGTTAGTATTTTATAAAGACATGTGGAGGGACATATTCAATATGACATCTAAAGCCAAATTGGTTTGATTCTGGCTTTGAGCTAGATGTTTCCATACTCAACACGTCTATCTGTAAGTACTATTTTCAGAAGAAAAAAAATCCCAGGGAAGGGATATCTGTCTGGCAGCATTCCTAGTGAACTGGCCACATAGATATCCCAGCAGTTCAGAGGGGCAGCCTAATGGTCAGTGCAGTGGACTTCACATAAAGGGACCCAGGTACAAATCCCACCTAAACCCCTTCATATTGTATGATGAGCTCTCCAAGAATAGAGAGAACCTACTGTACCTAAAGGACCACCACTACAATAGCCCTTAGGCTTGCAGGGCACTTACATATTTAAGTACAGGAGGTATATCTATATTCCAGGAGGGTTCACATATTTTTCTGAAATAAGAGTTAAAGCGGGAATTGAACCTAGGTGTCATTGCTCACTGTCCACTAGGCTACTCCATTCACTTGCGTGACGCTTTCTTAGAAATGGTCATAATATCTGGAGCTGTCATACAGCCTAGTATTTACTGACACTGTCACATATTTGGGGTTTGGGAGAGGGTCAGTGACCACTGGGGGATTAGGGGGGGGGGGGTTCATACCTTAATCCCTCCAGTGGTCTGATGGTCATTTAGGGCACCTTTTTCTGACTTAGTCATGACTGAAACAGGTTTAGATAAAAACATACTTCTTTTCTGCCCTGGACCTTTTTTCTGTTCTATTATCGCAGGAGAACATCCAGATTTAAAGCCCTCCCAAGATCCACCCAATACATGCCTCCATCATGCCCCTTTGCTATTTGTCCAACTTCAGTGAAAAATGTCCCAATTCTGCCTTTTTGAATATCATGATCTAGATGTTTTTAGGAGAAAACTGTTCACCTGCTGCTGTTTGCTACTTTTGAGACATTCTTCTCTTTTGAAAATGAGCACCATAGGCTCTTATGTGTTTTTATATAATAGGCCCAAAATAGCCACCCACTTACTGCCCAATTCTGTATATGTCGGCCAAAGTTGTCCATGCAATTGTGGGCGTGGCTCACAGATCTGCGCATAAACTAATACACTAATTAGGTGTTAACAACCAATTATTGGTGTTAACAAGCCCTTAGTAGCCTAGTGGTTAGTGCAGCAGACTCTGATCCTGGGGAACTGGGTTCGAGTCCCACTGCAGCTCCTTGTGACTCTGGGCAAGTCACTTAACCCTTCATTGTCCCAGGTACAAATAAATACCTGTACATAATACCTAAACCGCTTTGAATGTAGTTGGAACAACCACAGAAAGGCGGTATGTAAGTCCCATTCCCTTCCCTTCCCTTAATTGGCAATAATTAGGAATTATACATGGATCTGTCCTATGCCGTATTGTATAACATGAGCACTTAAATTTCTAGTGCCCAACTCCAAAGGGAGTGTGGCCATGGGAGGGGCATGGGCAGGTCAGGGATGTTTCCAGAAATAAGGTGTGATGTTACAGAATGCCTGCATTAGTGCACCTAAATGCCATCAGTTGGGTGTGAGCATTTACACCAGCCTTTGGCAGGCATAAATGCTCGAGCCCAAAGTTAGGCGTGAAAGGCCAGACTCACAAAATACAGCCAATAGGTAGGCCCTTTACAAAATTCTAGCTTGGTATACTTCTCACACCTAACTTTGGGTGCGAGCACTTATGACTGCAAAAAGCCATACCACTAATCATTTCTATAGTGCTACTAGATGTATGCAACACTGTATACATTATATGCAGGTATTTTCTCTCTCTGTAGAGGGCTTACAATCTAAGCTTTTGTACCTGGGGCAATGGAGGGTTAAGTGACTTGCCCAAGGTCACAAGGAGCTGCAGTGAGAATTGAACCCTGGTTGCCAGGAGCAAAGCCTGCTGCACTAACCATTAGAATACTCCTCCACTCTAAAAGCAGGTGTTAATGCTCACATCCAACTAATGGCAGTTAGGCACTCAAATCCAGGTACTCTATAACACTGCACAATTTCTGGGAATGTCCCTGACCTGTTTATGCCCTTCCCATGGCCACATTCATTTTTTGAGTTGTACACTATGAAATTTGGCATGTATGTTATACAATAAAGCGTAGGGCAGATCTGTGCATAACTCCTAATTACTACAAATTAAATTACAATGCCAATTATTGATTGTTAGTGCCTAAATGACTAGCTTATATGTGGATCTGGGATCCACACCCAAATTTGGGCACCTGTACAGAATCTGGGGGGAGATGTGCACTAAGCTAGCATTCTGTAAAGGCCATTGCCACATATTATTATTATTATTATTTATTGCATTTGTATCCCACATTTTCCCACCTATTTGCAGGCTCAATGTGGCTTACATAGTTTTGTTATGACATTATCATTCCAGGATATCAGATACAAATAGTAATGTGTAGAGATTGAGTAAGGGAATAAAGAAGGAAGTGATTAGGCGGGTAAGTATAGAAGGTGGACTTTCATAGCTGGGTGGGTTGGTAAAGTGGATTAGTGAAGCTATTGGTTCTCTTTGTAGGCCTTGTTGAAGAAATATGTCTTCAGAGATTTGCGAAAGTTTTTTATTTCGTCAGTTAATTTCAGGTCTGTAGGTAATGCATTCCATAGCTGCATGCTCGTGTAAGAGAAGGTGGTGGCATACGTCAGCTTGTATTTTAGTCCTTTACAGCTGGGGAAGTGCAAATTGAGAAATTTGCGGGATGTTATTGTGGCATTTCTGGGAGGTAGGTCCACGAGGTTTAGCTTGTAGATTGGGGCGTCTGCGTGAATGATTTTGTGTACAATTGTGCAGATCTTGAACGCAATGTGTTCCTTAAGTGGGAGCCAGTGAAGTTTCTCTCTTAGGGGTTTTGCAGTTTCGCATTTAGTTTTTCCAAATACGAGTCTGGCGACAGTATTCTGGGCTGTTTGGAGTGCCCTTTATAGAATACTAGCTTAGCGTGGCTCATCCTGGTGTGTAACTATGGACACCATTTATTAAATCTACCACTGGTATTTCCCACCTCATTGACCTGTTATAAAATTACCCTCTAAGTAACCTTAGTCCCATGGAAGTACGGTTAACTTAAAAAAGAATAAAAAAGTGCTCTAAAAAGCAAACCATTTCTTTAAAATATATCTTGCCCATGGGCACGACATTCATAGAATAAAACAATATCAAGTGAAACAACCATGTAATATAAAATTAAAATATCACAAGGTCCTTTTACTAAGAGGTATTTAAAAAGTGTCCTACAGTAGTTATAGTGCATGGGTTTCCTGCATGCTCCTGCCACATTTTAGCGCTGCTTGACAATGGCCGAATTTCAATTCTTTGTATTCATGGCCACCTGCTAATTTCCAAATTACCATGGAGATATTACCACCTGAGCCCGTACCGCCTACAATTTAGAAAGCGGTAAGGGCTCATGTGCTTCTTGTGTGGTAATTGTGCGGTTCCCGGCTATGTGCCCACACTGTCTGATTATGGTTGAGAATGTCTATTCTCTGCCCCCACACTAAAAAATAAAAATTATTTTCTAGTGAATGAAATGACATGCAGCAAAACTAAAACTATCACTATGTGCCCCCGGCGGTAGTGCTGTTTTGCTGCGTGCTACCTGCACAGTAGCTCTACAGTGCCTTGGTGAAAGGGCCCCCAAATTTGCCACATTTTCCAAATAATTTATCATGTTATAAGTTTTATATTTGTTTTAACTGTTTTGTATATGTTCATAGACCCCTTATGCAGGCAGTATTGCTGAAACTTGGCCAAATTGGGTCCTTCTTCAATAAAGTTCAGTTTGATGTACTCTTGGCTGTTCCTCCTTCATTGGACTACCGTCGCATTGAGTTGCTTTATTTGGTTCTGCAGAGGTCCCTCTAAGAATTTACTTTAAACCAGTTTCTTACAAATCTTAAGTAAACCTATCTGTGCATTATACTGTTCTAGCTCCATAAATAATATTTGTCTTTTAATCTCAGTGAATTCAGCCCTCTAGTGTTCAATGGCAACATATTTCGCTAATTATTAATTAGCAAAATGAAGAAAAGTCAATGTGGCCATCTGATTACAACCGTTTCCCCTCTACTGTACAGCCTCCACTCTGCCTCTGGTTTCTCTTGAACCTTCTTCTTCCTATACCACTCACCCCCCCCCCCCCCTTTACATCACAATGAAACACCAACTACAGTACCAGGACCATAAGAGGAAAAAAATACCCCCTCCCAAAAAAACAAATCAAAGGCAATGCCCTTTACACCCCTACGGAGACCATCCCACTCCAGGGACCAGAATGGACTCTGGAGGATATAGAGAGGTCCTGACTAAACTCAGTATTGACACCCGCCTCCCTGAATCCTAATGTACTTTCCAATGACCCACACATTCACATTATCCATTCACTCTTCAAGCACCACACACATCCATTCTGTACAAACCCAAATCATCTTTGAAGAGCACCTCTGAGTCCCAGGTTTAGTAGTGACAAGAAAAGGATAATGGTAAACCGCCCCCCCACCACCACACACACACACACACACACAAAATACCTGCTTATTTGAGCTTCCCAGTCCATGTCAAAACATCAAACTGCTCCAAAATCCAACCACCTGGGACAAAGAGAAGAGAACATAGGTTCCTCTGTGAATTCAGTCAATTATTGTAGTGACATTTTTGAAATATTTCTCTTATCTGGCACCTGCTGCCACTGATGTTGATTTTTGTTTGTCTCCATCACCAGCGATGACATCAACAGTGGCATCAATCTCATTCACACACTGTGTAAAATGTTGTAGCCTGACTTTAGTGTGCAAACCTTACACAGTTTCCCTGCAACCTCACAGCACAGACTGAATTGAAAGGCCCAACAACACTTTACTTTTCCCTTGTTCAAAATTTCAAGGACTGGTCTCAGATCTTGTTACTTTTACAAGGTAAAACTAGACCTGTTTGATAAATATTCATCAGATGATCATGAATAGTCAAATGAGCTACTGTTTTAGATTTATGAAGAACTTCTTGTCCACATACCAGAAAATGTCACAATGATAACTCTTGTTTTTTTCTGGTTTTTTTTTTTTTTTTTTTGGGTGGGGGGGGGAATTTCCATGGACCAATGTGTCCATTCCTATTCAACTGGCCTGCTGTCCACTTCATCCTTGAGCAATTGAAGACAGAGATGCTGTACAATAACAGGGACATTCTCCTGGTCTTTTCATTCTAGGATGCTCTACAAGTGCAAGTTCTTGCATCTGCTGTGTTTATGACTTCTAATTTATAAAACAGCTAATCACACTGCAGTGCCAACTTTATTTATTTATTAGGATTTATTTACTGCCTTTTTGAAGAAAGAATAAGTCATACATAGGCAATAGACAACTCAGCTCAAGTTTGCATAGATTACAATAAATATTGTCAGTCTTTCGCTAGGATAGCATTACATATCTATTTAATTTTCCTTTTTCATTTCACTGAAAAACATTTTGAGATCTCAACCCCCCATCATCTGCATGGGAGTATTCTGACTCTGATTCCAACCCTAGCTCGTTTTACAGAGAGGGCGGGTGGGATGGGACCTTTTTCTTGATTGCTGCACTTGCAACTCTCCTTCATCTGGCTCATCTTGTGTGGGCACTCAGACAGCTTAGATCCAATGCACTGTTAACAGCCCATTTGCTCAGTGGAAGGTGCTTTTACTTTCTTGGACTAGTCAACACAGCTGAGAAGAGAACCTATTCATGACAGAATAATTAAACCCAGGTTCTAGAATTAGGGTCAATGATTGTAGAGTTCTGGGAGAGAAGACTGCCAGAGAATTGTCACCACAATTTATCAGCTGAGTGATTCGACAGTGGGATATTAAATAGAGGAGAAAAAAGCCTCATAGAAATATTACAGTTTATATATTTTTTTTATTTTATTATCCTTTTAAAGATTGATTTAATTTTCCTTTTCTTTTCTTTCTTTTATGGATTTGAACCTTAAAATTTGTGATTATATGTTTTGAAACTGTTCAGATATGTTTGATGGGTGGTATATCAAAACTGAATAAACTACAAACTACAGTCTAAGAGAAGTCAGTTCCAATTAAGCTAGAAGCCTAATGGAGCAGAAAATGTTTTTCTCTAAGATTATGATGGACACCTGAAACAGACTTTCCATTTCAGGTTATAGCAGTCAAAACAGTGAAAAAGATCAACCATACATTGTGGTAGTTTTAAAGATACTTTAATAAAAGTGGAGGGATGGAAAAGGAAACAAATAAAACATGTGACATCATTGAAGGCAACCATTAATGGAAAGACTGTGTGGATTAAATAGTTCTTATGTACAAATATCTTGTGATTCTTTAGTGTTGGTTTAAGTATAGAAACCTGTGTGTGTGTTTACTCACAAGCCTCCCAAATTAGTCCCAATACAATGGATGATAGATAACATACACCACAATAAGATCAGAGATTGATGAGCCAAAAAAATGAAAAACAATTGTCTAACAATAAAAATAATATAGATATCTGATGGAGCATACCTCTGAGACGTTAGAATGATTTGTATCACTCCATGGTGTGACCGCACCTCAACTATTGTGTTCAATTCTAGTCTCAAAAAAGATATAGTGGAATTAGAAAAGGTACAGAGAAGGGCAACAAAAATGATAAAGGGGATGGGAAGACTTCCCTGTGAGGAAAGGCTGAAGTGACTAGGGCTCTTCATCTTGGAGAAAAGACATCTGAGGGGAGATATGATAGAAGTCTATAAACTAATGAGTGAATTGGAACGGGTAGATGTGAATCGCTTGTTTACTCTTTCTAAAAATACTTTGACTAGGGGACACACGATGAAGCTACAAAGTAGTAAATTTAAAACGGAGAACATTTTTCTTTACTCAACATGTAATTAAACTCTGGAATTCGTTGCCAGAGAATGTAGTAAAAGCAGTTAGCTTAGCGGGGTTTAAAAAAGGTTTTCGTGGCTTCTTAAAGGAAAAGTCCATAAACCATTATTCAAATGGAATTGAGGAAAATCCACTGCTTATTTCTAGAATAAGCAGCATAAGATGTATTGTACTTTTTTGGGATCATGCCAGTTACTTGTGACCTGGATTGGCCACTGTTGGGAACAGGATGCTGGGCTTGATGGACCTTTGGTCTGTCCCAGTATGGCAATACTTATGTACTTATGCTTAATAGTTAAGAACATACCATACTTGCACAGACTGAAAGTCCAGAAAACCTAATATCATGTTTCCAGCAGTGGCCAATCCAGGTCCAAGTACCTGGTAAGATCCCAAGTAACAGCAAACAAAGAAGAAATAACCTCCACAGATAACTTCAAGGACAAACCAAAGCAGCTAGTTTGGCTTTGTAAAAGAAGCCCTAAATAACTTCGGGGTCCTTTTACTAAAGTTAGCCAAAAAATGGCCTGCACTGTTGTAGGCGCATGTATTGAACGTGCACAGGTCCATTTTACAGCGTTGCTGCAAAAAAAGGTCTTTTTTTGACCGAAAATGGATGTGCAGCAAAATGAAAATTGGTGTGCGTCCATTTTGGGTCTGAGACCTTACCGCCACCCATTCACTTAGTGATAAGGTCTCAGATGTTAACTGAGCGATTCATTTATATATACATTTATTTCTGTGTGCTAGCATAAGATTATATTAGCACTATTGTTCAAAGTTACTCAATAAATTTTGTTTGCTATGACATTTCCAGGAAGTGTTTATGCTACATAAGGAAGCACAAGGAGGTTTAATAAGACAGGAGATGGCATGAACCTATCTGGCCCATTATGTGGGCTGAAGCTTACCGCCATATTGAGTGGCCCAAAACATTTGCAGATGCTACTGAAAAACAATAGCAAACTTGTGAGGTTTATAATGTTTTATTAAATCTCCTTGATTTTGTATTCTTTTTCTTAGGAGTGGAGTTGGGAGGTGTGTGGGGAGTTTTTGAGGGATTTGTTTTGGGTTCACCAATATGGCAGCTGCTGGGGAAAACTGGCTTCAACGTTATGTCTTCTGCTGTCTTATTAAACCTTGTTGCGGAAGTAGCATGGCAAAACACCATCTTTGATGAAGAAATGATTGCTGGTCAGGTGGAATGGCCATTGTGATCTGCCACAGCCAATTGACAACCTAATTGCAGTTGCAGTATGGGTGAATTATATATCTGAGCATATCCTCCCACACATACTTATAATGTTCTTTTCATTGTGTTTGTATTTATAGACAACTATTTTTAAATATTTTTTGTCTCATTAATCACTGGTCTTATTGTGATATACATTTATGCGCAAGGGCACAGGGACTAAAACGGAGAGTATTTTTCTTCTTTAACACAATTACAGAATGTATTCATATTGGATAGGTTAACAAATTGTATATTTCAGAGGTTTCTGTTTGTGATCTATATGCTATTGTTTGATCTGATTGTTGTCTTTTCAGCAACGTTGTTTATTATTTTTCTTTAAGTATGTCCAAATCCATTTCAATATGTCAAATGATCAGTAATCTCTCTGGACCAGAATTCTTCTTGCAGTATCTTTGACCTCTGAATATAGCTAATGAAATAGCAGTGCTAAGTCATGTGGGTTTTTTTTTTGTAGAATATGATTCTTTCCCTAGTCATTGCTTTATGTACTTTAATAATGCCAAAGGAATCTTCAAGGGATACAGCTTGGCTAAGACTTTCCATTTGCATACAAAGTGGGTTTAAGTCTAATTAATCTGCTAATATACTGACATGAACTTGACACTAATGCTTTCAATCACACTTGAATCCTAGAGGAGATTGGTTCTATAGCGATGAGCCTACCTTGACAAAAATAGCATATGCTAATATCACTCCTTGATGTGATTCACTATTATTTCATTCAAGTTTTAAGAAACAGACATTCTCAAAGATGTATTCTAGGTGTACTTCTATACTATACTATTGTTTCACTGCAGCAACTCAAGGATAGAGTCTCTGGCAAGATTTAGAACATTCTACAGAATTGTTTTGAAGGCTTTATGTGCTTTAAGACAATCTAATTGATATTCAGCCACCACAGTTGATTTTCAGCTTTAGTATCTGGATAGTAGCCAGTGCTAAATATCCATATAGTTAGTGCCTGAGTACAACACGTAAACTGCTTGATTGTACCACAAAAAGCAGTATATAAATAATCTCATAAATAAAGAAATAATTTGAGCACACTATCCTGATGACTAACCAGGTAAAGTTAATGTTACCCTCGATTTAATACTGAGGGCAGAAAACACCAGTCTGAGATGTGTTGTGGGATGGTGGTAGCTGGGGGGAGGGGGATGGTGAATAAGATTTAGGGTGACTAAGAAGAGGCATTTGGGTTTGAGGAGAGAGTAGGACTTGTGGAGAATCTATGAAGGGATTTAATTGGACCACAGTGGGATTAGCAGTGGAGCTCTGTAATGTAACCTCACCTCTATTCACAATTGTTCACCCTACAAATACCCAAATACCTTGGGTGAATGATGTGAAACTGAAAGAGGTGAAGAGTAATTATTCAAACTAACCACACCATCTTAGTTTCTAAAACAAGAGGGGAAGTAAACTAAAAAGACTCAGTAGAGCAAAGTTTGTTTCATAAATAACTTTTCATTTATTTACTACTCAGTTCAGATAACATAAAATATGTTTTTTTTTACATTTTCCTAGAATGACACAGGCTCACTTCATCATCCTCCACAGAATCAAATCAGATAAGTATTCCCCTGGAATGACAGCAACAACCTAAGCTCAATGAAATATGGTCCCTTAGAAAATTATTACTTTTCTTTGTCTTTAAATGTAAGAGCTGATTCTTTGTTCTATTGTTTTTGTCTTGTTTTAGGTTATTGTTCAGATTTCATGCAAGGTAAGTATCAACAGTATCAACAGTCTATAGTTTTATTGTAGAATCTTGGATAGTTCACTTAAAAGGTTTTTTTCTTGAATAGACACCTTTAAGGATACGTTTCCAGCTTTCTTGTTTAATTTCTTTTCTTCACCTTTCTTTAACGTTGGGTACCATTAGAAGTAAAGATGATCTCAGGAACCAGGAGTCAGGAAACAGGACATCCGGAACCAGGAAACCTACTACTCTAAGCTAAAAAAAACCTCAACAAACCCTAAAATCTATCTAATATAGTTAATTGAGTAATTATTAAAATGAAGATTTCAGTACTTCCCTAAACTAACTTACAAAAAAAATGTATAATTCTTGAACCCTGTTCTATCCATCCCGCCTTTAATTATCCTAACGAAGAGTGTGTGAACACTTTCTTCCACTCTCAGAATTCTAGTGAAGGTAAAATCATTTAGGGTTCAAATAGCCCTCATTTTGTTATTTGGTGGTTATATTCACTTCTTTCAGTCCATAGGGAATTTTATTTTTTACCTTTTAGAATTCTTCAGAAACCACATAGGTTTTCATAGAATTTAAGGAGCATCACAGTCAGCACTTTTATTTAAAAACTGAAAGTGACCATTCATTAACTGTACAATTCTTCTCAGCTCAATAAACCATCAGTCCTTTACTTGGGTTTATTAAGCTACTTGTCAAATAAAACCACCGCTTGTTAAGCAGCTGACAGCCCTCACACTCAAAGCCAAGAAAATTGCTGGGCTGTTTTTAAAACTCAGTAATATATCTTAATCACCCTCTCCACACACTCCAACAATACTTAAAGCACTCAGAATCCTTTTCACACAGATTTTCCTAACCAACTGTCTTCAGACCACTAACATGTGTCTGTACAGTTTCACGCTTACCTCCCAACTGAACTAAAAGACAGTTTAGAACTCCCTTACATCACTCATGGAGCTTCTCCCACCAAACCTCCTCCAAGCACAGCACAGTAACATGTTAAAGTCAAATAAAGCATTTTAAAGTTCCCCACATTTACACAGTTTTGAGATTAAAAATAAAGTTTGTACCTTTGGACCCTCAGCCTGAAAATCTTCTGTTTATCCTGGTATGAGCCTCCTGCTTCGCTCTGTCACGAGCCGGCATCGGGCTCATGCCTTCTCCTCTGCACCCGGTCCTCTCTTCAGTGTGTGCAGCGCTAATTTCGGAATCAGGCCTCTTGGTAACATAAAAAAACGCTGGGAGAGTGCATTGGAGTACTTCTCTCACTCCCTCCTGTCCCACACCGGTTCTCCGTTTTCTTTGGAACCGGCTCTACTTCTTAAAAGGAGCCAGTTCCTTTAAGTAAACATAATCCCCGGCCCTTGCGTCAAAAACGGGTGTCTGATGTAATCGCATCGATGTCAGACACTGATGCAGGCCAATCAGGGCCCTAGATTCCTCCCCCAACTTTCTCAGCTTTCCTGCCTTTCCCCCTTACTCCACAGCCACAGCCGAACAGCGCCGCTCCCGTGGCAGTCTGCACCGTGGCCAGACATGGCCCAAATCGCCGCACAAACCCTGTGCTGCCGAAGAAAAGTGCCCCCACCAGCATGCTTCCCCGATGCCCCGAAACCAGATACTTTCTTTTTTTTTCTTTAACCCCTTAGGGGTTACAGAAAGGTAGCTGTGAAGAGTCTTGTTGGTTCTTAGGTGGGCAGAGAAGAAGGGAAATGGGTTCAGAAGCATTGTGGAAAATTTGTGTGAGGAAAACAGTATATGTGAAATTGTGTGGAGGACAATATTGTTCTGTGGTAAATAGAGTGTGATTTGGTGGGCAGTGTTTGTCTCTTTTACTGCAGATTACCTTTGGTGTCTCAGGCTGCCAAGTTTTCTAGTCTGGTAAATTTGTGGGGGCTTTCACAAGTCGTTTTCTAGACTTCTGGGCTACATTCTGATCTCAGCATCACAAGGTGACCAGATATTGTATCCTAGGTTTGAATTTAGCAGTGGTGAGCTGAGCAGTGATTTTCTGCAGTGGGCTGCATGGTGTGTGCTGCATGTAGTCTGCCAGTGCAGAGTGCACTTTCTGTGTGTGGAGCACTGTACTGGAGGATGACACTCTATTAGGTCCAGCAATGCATGGTGGTTCTGTTCATACAGCTGGGAAAACTGCTGAAGGTGCATAATGGTTCTATAGCTTTATTGGATTCGTCTGGCTCACCTCCCACCCTTTAACTTCTCTGGCAAGCTGTTAAGCTGATTCCTGCTTCTGTTGTAGATAATTGTGAGGTGATTTTGGTTTCTTTCATAGGTCTGGGGCTTCTTTGAACTTGGCAACATGGAAGGTTCATGGGAAGGGGGATGGGCTGTGGGGAAAAGTGGGTAGAGGTAGGAAGGTAATGGTGGGCCAGAGTTAGTCACAAATGAGGGGTGTAGAAGGATTCTGAAAGGGGAAAGATTGGGGGTCAGGGTCATGGAGGAGAGCCTAGTGGTTGTGGTAGCGAGGATATGACTGCTCTGCTGAGAGGGATTAATGCTAGGATTCAATCAGCTTGCACTTCTTCAAGATCTGAACATGTTTCTCACAACACATTGGAGGTGAATCTTTCTTGGGTAATTTGTCAGTCTGCTGAGCTCTGTGCTGTTGAAATGTTAGGCACTGGTAAGTTGATACAGGAGGCTGATATTTTGGATGGGACTGGATTTGCAGAGAATGATAGGAGTGTGGCTTTTGGGATATCAGGTGGGAAACAGCATGGTAATGGTAAGAAGTGATTTTGTTTTTAAAACATTTAGGGGTCCTTTTACTAAGACGCACTGAAAAATGGCCTGCGCTAGTGTAAATGCGTTTTGGATGCACGCAGATCCATTTTTCAGCACACCTGTAAAAATGCCTGGTTTTGACTGAAAATGGACATGTGCAAAATGAAAATTGACAGGCATCCATTTTGGGTCTGAGAACTTACCGCTACCCATTGACTTAGTGGTAAGGTCTCATCCGTTAACTGGGCAATAATAGTCTACACACGTCAAATGCCTTTTACCGCTCGGTAAAACCATGTGCCAGAAAATAAAAATTATTTTCTGGCGCGCATAGTGGACACACGTCAAAAATAAAATTACCACACGGTATCCGGGTGGTAACTCAGAATTGATGCACATTAGGTGCGCATTGGGCGCACGTAGGCGCTTATGAGGCTTAATAAAAGGGCGCCTTGAAGCATATAGTCAAGTGCCTTGGTTTGGAGAAACATAATTATTGGGCAACTGGGTGACCCTTTGCTGGTGTGGGAAACCACCGACTCCTAGAATGACTTCTCCTTGTCCTTCTCTTTCTATGGGAGAGAGTGTGTAGTTCTTGGTCTAGGCAAGGTTCTTAGGGTCTCCGCATGGCCATTTGCGGAAACTTCATGGACTTCTAGGTAGGATCATAATCTGTGAAATTGCACCTTTAGATTGTCAGATTTTATACAAATGGTGACAGATGATTATGAGAGGCAAGTGTGTTGACCTATGAAGAGGAAGAAGTCTAGGATAGCAAAGACTGAACACAAACTTGGACCAATAAAGGAACTGATATTCTGCTACTACTTTAACTGGTTATAGGATTTTCATGTGTATGTGCCAGTGTTATAAGAGAAGCCAAGCCAGTGCTACTTCCCAGTTTACTGAGATATTCTGATCTGATTTTGCATGCTTATAACTCCTATGGCAGTTGGGCATGATTAATTTACAATGAGCAGTTTTGGAATGGCCTTGCTAAAGATAAGCCAAATGCATGGAGCTTTTGAGACATTGATGTTTGGCTGGCAGATATGACTCTTTAATGCCTCTGGCCTTTTTGGTCAGG
This sequence comes from Microcaecilia unicolor, assembly GCF_901765095.1. Classification (NCBI taxonomy): domain Eukaryota; kingdom Metazoa; phylum Chordata; class Amphibia; order Gymnophiona; family Siphonopidae; genus Microcaecilia; species Microcaecilia unicolor. The sequence goes on along the minus strand of NC_044031.1, from coordinate 440,852,609 downwards.
GACCCCCTCAGGGACTGTCACCTTTTAGAGGTGTTCATCAGATATTGCTTCCATGCAGGGGGCAGGGTGGCAGGGCCAGTTTTCTTCTCTGGAGGAGCAGAACAACTTTGTAGTTCCTCTTGGAAGCTAGCAAGATCTGGAGGAATGTTTGTTTTGAATTCAACGTGGGATGGTACAAGCAATCATTGTGCAATAGACATTATCCAGCCTTCCAATGCACAAATTGTGAGGGTTGGGATCAGGAATAGGTTGGATTGCTCAGTGTAGTCAAATTTCCTGGCCAAGGTGCCTTCACCCATTAAACTGAATGCCTTATGGAAATGGTTACAGTGTTATTCTAATGGGGCTGATGCTCAGTTGTTGTGGGCTAGATTTTGGATTTGACATTCCATTTAATGAATCCATATTTTCACTCCAATGTTGTAATGCACCTTATGTGACTCTTCAACAGTTGGTGGTGCACGAACAGTTGGTATGAAAAAGTTGCAACTTGGTTGCACCGTAGGATCTTTTGTTGATCCTTCCTTTGTGGATTCTGTGGTGTCAATCTTGGCTGTGGTGCCTAAAAAGAATCCTGGAAATTTGTATTTGATCCATAATTTGTTGTATCCTATTGGGTCAGAGTATCAGTTCCTTTACTGATCTCAGTTTGTGTTCAGTGCAGAATGCCTCATTTGATTAGGTGCTTCAGATGCTACATCAATTGGGTCCCAGAGTGGTAATAACAAAGGCTGATATTGAAGCAGCTTTCAGGTTGTTGCAGGAGTATCCTGAGTCTTTTAATTTCTTGGGATTGTAATTTGAGGGTCAATTTTACCGTGATCAATCAATGTATGCCTATGGGATCTGCTGCATATTGTACATATTTTGAGGGATTATTTATTTATTTGCATTCATGCACTGGACAATTCAGCAAGTGGCTGGGTGGGATAACATTGTTCAATACTTAGAAAACTTTCTCCTATGTGTACCTGCAGGAAACTCACAATGTGGGCACTTGGTGGCAGCTTTGCAGTATACAGCTGGTTTACTGGGTATACTGTTAGGAGAGGAGAAGTCTGAGGACCTTGCTGTAAACTGTTTTTTTTCAGGGGATAGGGCTAGATTCAATGCAGATAATCCCAGGCTTCCAGTGGAAAAGGTTTGATAATTAGAGCACAACACTGCAGGTGTTTCCAAGCAGCAGAAGTTGAGCTTCAGGGCATTGTCATTGGTGGGAAGGTTTAATTTAACTAATTAATTTATTTATTTATATTGCACCTAGAACTAAGCAGTTTCCAGTAATTTTGCTGCCTATGTGATTCCAAAGGGGAAGGTATTTTCTCCACACTTAGTCTTGCTGCCATGGGGTATGAGAAAAACATTTATGATACACCTGACACAAGATGTTAGAGAGGATTTGGACATATGGGGACATTTACCTCCGGATTCTATATATGGTGCCCAAAATTGGGCAACAATCAAGATATGTGCTCATCTATATTGGCTAATGAGCCAATTAGTACCAATAATTGGGTGCTAATTGGCACCAATTTGAATTTGGGTACACATCTTGCTACAAGCTATTCTATAACAGTGTGCGTTCAAATCCTATAGTGTGGCCATGGGAGGTGTAAGGGCAGGTCAGGGGCATTCCTAAAATTTGCATACAGTGTTATAGAATACCAGGGATGTGCATCCAAATTAGGCACTGGGAATGCCACCTGGTTTCAGCAGGCATAAGTCCTGTCACCCAATTCTGAGCGCCAAAATTGATGCTCAATGCTATTCTATAATGGACACTCATCTTTGAGTGCACATTATAGAATAGCATTGAACACCAGCTTTTTTTCAGCACTGATTTTTGAGTGCCATTTATCTGTCTCAGTTTAATTGGTTGAGTCTAGCAATAGCTGCTTGTCTTGAAAGTGGATTTGTAGTTGTTCACAGATTCGTCAGGAATTTTGGGTTTGGTATTTATTTTAGGGGAACCGATCATGTACTAATTATGCGATTTACATGAAGACGTAGTAGAGATCTCTCAGCCACGTTCAAGTGTTGAAGACAATTCAAGTGATTTGGTGACACATTGAGGATTTACAAATATTTGGATTGGATTAAGACTTCCAGTGCGAGCAATGCTCACGAAGAACAAGAGAAAAGTGGATGATTTAGCATATAAACATTTTGAACAACAAACATTTTAGTGCACACAGCAAGTTGTGCCAATCGCCACACAGAGACGAAAATGGAGACTCATGATAAAAGATACATTGCTTGCAGGTCCTCTTAGAATGATACTGTGTTTAACTTTGCAATTTGCTGTTAATTTCCAAAGTTTCTGATTTAGTCTTCAGCAGTATGAATGTGATGTCATAAGTAATGCCACACTGGGAAAAGACGAAAGGTCCATCGAGCCCAGCATCCTGTCCACGACAGCGGCCAATCCAGGCCTGGCGAGCTTCCCAAACGTACAGACATTCTATACATGTTATTCCTGGAATTGTGGATTTTTCCCAAGTCCATTCAGTAGTGGTTTATGGACTTGTCCTTTAGGAAACCATCTAGCCCCTTTTTAAACTCTGCTAAGCTAACCACCTTCACCATGTTCTCCGGCAACGAATTCCAGAGTTTAATTATGCATTGGGTGAAGAAAAAGTTTCTCCAATTTATTTTAAATGTACTACACTGTAGTTTCATTACATGCCCCCTAGTCCTAGCATTTTTGAAAGCGTGAATAGACGCTTCACATCCACCTGTTCCACTCCACTCAATATTTTATATACCTCTATCATGTCTCCCCTCAGCCATCTCGTCTCACTCATGTGGAATGAGTGATAACTAAATATATGTTTTTAGTCACTTGCCTGTTCATAGGAGTTAAGACATATTGTTATAATAAACGGTGTGTAGTAATTTACAATCATTTGTTGAGAAAATCATTTACTCTGGAGTCCTTAGGTATATTCATTTAATAGTATAGACTCTGGTGTTTAATAATTATCCCCTTGTATTTGTACAATTTATCTTAGGGGGCCTAGCGTATGCAGTCTTGGTCTTCCTAGTGGCAGGACAGAGGCTGGTGCAAGAATATTACTTTTCTGAATTTTTTTCCTGGTGCGAGTGGCTCTGGTAATATGGAGTAAGGCTTTGTTTTATTAAAGAGTAGTTTTTCATTCTGATGATGCTGCTGTGGTACTAGCATTAGACAAGCAGTCTGCACAATGCCATTGTTTAAGTTGTTCTTCTTAGTAGTGTTGCATTGCTTTTATTTGAATTTAACGCTATCTACTAGACATTTTCAGAGCTCATAATATGATTGCTGATGATTTTTCTCACTTTCAATGGTTGTGTTTCCGGACACTAGCTGCTGATGCAAATTGTGCTCCAACAGAGATGCTACTGGAATTGTGGACCAGTTTCCCCAGTTCTTTGGGACATTGTTGAATATTGTCATGGCTCAGAATACCTGGAAGGCTTATAGGCTGGAAGCGATTTGAACATTTTCTGGCTATTCAATCCAAGGAATGTATTTTCCTAATCCAAAGTCATGAACTGTTGATTTTATTCTTTTTGCCCAAGTGATGAAGCGGTCTTTATGGAATGGTAGTTCAATCTTTGTTAAGTATTGCCTTCCTTTCCAAGCTTAGGAAGTTTAGATCCCCCCTGCCACCTTTATTATGTGCAAGCTGATTTGTGGATATGCATGGTGTCCCCAGTCACCTAGTGCCAAATTAGTTTACTTGCCTCTTATTCATGAAGTATTGCTTGCACTTATGGTGATGTTGTGTGATATTTGCTCATCTTTAACATTAACATTAACACATATTCTACTATATACCTCTTGGTTCAATATGTATCAAGTTAGCAAAGAAGCTGGACATTTCCAGGAAAATACATAAACTAATCAATATAATAAAATAATAATATAGTATATGCTGACAAAAGTAATAATTTTACTGACCATTACCATCCAATACAAATTTCCTAAATAAAAAGGTTTTCATATGCTTATGAAATGAACATAATTGGTTGCAGAAAGCAGCAAATCCTGAACATATGTATCCAAACAAGCGGCCTGAAATGAGAAGAGAATATCTAATAACCTAGTTCTTTTTGAATTCTTTAAGGGAAAAAAATAAAAACAGCCACTGTTCTTGTAAATCTAAGCTTTAAAAAAAAAAACCAAAGACAAAAACAAAATGATCCAACAATTAAGAAGGAACAAGTCCATGCAGAAGCATAAAAAACAAAACAAAACATTTGAACAGCGCCCTAGCATTCACAAGAAGCCAATGGAACTTTATATAAAACATAGATACACTGTCAATTTTTTTCAATGAGTAAATCAGACTTATCTTTTTCAGTTAACTTTTTCTGTTATCTTCTTTGCTGTTTTGCATGTTGGGGTGCTAGAGCACCCTCTAAGTGGGCAGTGAGGCAGTCTGGTCTGTTTCTGAATTGAAAGCCTTTGAGGTTTTGAGATTACATGTCCCTTGGTTTGAGACAGAACAGATTGGCAAAGTGTTTGAATTTGCTTGTAAGAATCTCTTCAATTGCCTTTTTCTCTGCTCCATTATGCATACAACTATATGTACTTGCCCCCTTCGGGAGGAATGTTTTGTTTGGCACCTTGTTAATACACTACCAATTTTCTGCAATGTTGAACAAGGGTTTAGCTTTCATTGGGGTGGATCCCAGTGACTATGGCACACATTCATTTAGGATTAGGTTAGGATTGGGACAACTTCATTTGTAGCTGCAAAAGGTGTGGGGGAGAGTCACTCACCTTTATTTACTATTTATAAAAAAAAAATGTATCCTGATCTATCCAACAATTATAGGCAGGTAACAATTATAGCATACACAGCGCTATCGATGACATTCCACATAGCATTACCACAATACAAAATAAAAACAACATGACTAGAGCACAAAATCTCAGCAGGTTCAGAAAAAAAAAAGTAAGCTTTCAGTTGCTTTCTAAACTGCATAACAGAACTAATTTGTCAAATCTCTAGTGGGAGCTTGTTCCATAACTTTGCTCAGCCCACATAAAAAAATGGAGGAACGATAGGTGTTCAATCTAATTTGTCTAAAGGTTGGCATGTCAAGCAATAATTTGTCAGCAGAGTGTATGCAACATGTTGGATGATAAATTCTTAAACAGCTGGTGAGACTGATAGGAGCTTTATTATTTAAAGCGTTATGGATCAAAGATAAAACTTTAAATTTTGCATGTTATTGAATGAATAGCCAGTATAACTATTTAACTAAATGGATCATGTGGAATGATCTTGTTAAGCCAGGTAACATGTGAGCAGCCACATTTTGTGTTATTTGTAAGGCTCAAAGTATATAGGGCCCTGTTTAATATGCTGCACCATAGGAGCACTAGTGTTTATAGCGTACACTAAAAATTAGCGTGCACTAATGCTAGAGACATCCATAAGAACATAAGAGTAGCCAAACTGGGTCAGACCAATGGTCCATCTAGCCCAGTATCCTGTTTTCCAAACAGTGGCCAAGCCAGGTTACAAGTACCTGGCAGAAACCCAATTAGCAGTAAACTTCCATTCTACCAATCCTAGGGCAAGCAGTTACTTCCCTATGTCTGTCTCAATAGCAATGAACTTTTCCTCCAGGAATTTGTCCAAATCTTTTTTAAACCCAGATACACTAACCACTACTACCACATCCCCCTGAAAGCGTGTAGAACGAGTAGAAGTAAATTGATTTTTCACTCATTCCAAAAGTATAAAGACTTGGGGACACTCAAGGAGGTTACATGGAAATACTTTTAAAACAAATAGGAGGAAATACTTTTCGTTGTGTGAAAAAATATTTCCTCCTATTTGTTTTAAAAGTATTTCCATGTAACTTCCTTGAGTGTCCCCAAGTCTTTGTACTTTTGGAACAAGTAAAAAATCAATTTACTTCTACTCGTTCTACACCACTCAGGATTTTGTAGACGTCAATCATATTTCCCCTCCTCTGTCTGTTTTCCAAGCTGAAGAGTCCTAGCCTCATTAGCCTTTCCTCACATGAGAGGAGTTCTATCCCAGTTATCATTTTGGTCACTCTCCTTTGAACCTTTTCTAATTCCACAATATCTTTTCTTGAAATACAGCAACCAGAACTGAACGCAATACTTAAGGTGCGGATTCACCATGGAGTGATAACAAAGGCATTATAGCATTTTCGGTCTTATTCACCATTCCTTTCCTAATAATTCCTAGCTTATTATCTACAACAACACCTACATCTTTTTCTCGCTTGCTGACTCCCAAGGTAGACCCTAGCATCAGACAGCTATGATTCATACTATTCTTTCCAATATGCATCACCTTGCATTTGTCCACATTAACTTTCATCTGCCATTTGGATGCCCAGTCTTCCAATTTCCTAAGGACTTCCTGCAATATTTCACAGTCCACACGTGATAATTTTGTATCATCTGCAAATTTAATCACCTCATTTGTCATTCTGATTTCCATGTCATTTATAAATATGGTAAATAGCACCGGTCCCAATACAGATCTCTGTGGTACTCCACTGTTCACCCTCCTCCATTGAGAGAAATGACCATTTAACACTATCCTCTGTTTTCTATCCAATAACCAATTCCTAATCTACACCAGAATCTGGCCTTCTATCCCATAGCTCTTTAATTTTCTCAGGAGTCTCTCATGAGGAACTTTATCAAAAGCTTTCTGAAAATCTAGATACACCACATCAACCGGCTCACCTTCATCCACATGTTTATTCTTGCCTTCAAAGAAATGAAGCAAATTGGTGAGACAAGACTTACCTCGGCTGAACCCATGCTGACTCTGTCCCATTAAACCATGTTTGTCTACATGTTCTGTAATTTTATTCTTTATAATAGTTTCCACTATTTTGCCCAGCACCGATATCAGGCTTACTGGTCTGTAATTTCCCGGATCACCCCTAGAACCCTTTAAAAAAATTGGTGTCACATTGGTCACCGTCCAATCTTCAGGTACTATGGACAATTTTAATGACAAGTTACATATTACTAACAGCAGATCAGCAATTTCATGCTTGAGTTTTTTAAGTACCCTTGGATGTATGCCATCCAGTCTAGGTGATTTACTACTCTTTAATTTCTTAACTTGGCTCAGTACATTCTTCTTGGTTGACCGAGATTTATTTCAGTTCCTCCATATCATCACGCTTTAAAACCAATTCATGTACAGGCAGATCTCTTACAACTTCTTCCGTAAAGACAGAAGCAAAGAATTCATTCTGTTTCTACACTATGACCTTGTCCTCCCTGAGCACCCCTTTTGCTCCTTCATGATCTAACAGTCCCATCAATTCCTTCACAGGCTTTCTGCTTCTGATGTATCTGAAAAAGTTGTTACTGTGAGTTTTAGCCTCTGTGGTAAGTTTCTCTTCATATTCTTTTTTAGCCTTCTTTATTAATGCTTTGTATCTGACTTGCCAGTGCTTATGTTGCTTCTTATTTTCTTTATTTGACTCCTTTTTCCATTCTTTGAAGAACAGCCTTTTGGCTGTAAAAGCCTCTTTAACTTCACCTTTTAACCATTCTAGCTGTTGTTTTTTCTTCTTTCAATCTTTGTAAATATGTGGAATGCATCTGGACTGGGCTTCTAAGATGGTATTTTTGAATAAAGTCCACGCCTGATTTACAGGCTCATTTTTGAAAGAGAAGGACGCTCATCTTTTGACACAAATCAGAAGATGGGCGTCCTTCTCACAGGGTCATCCAAATTGGCATAATCAAAAGCCGATTTTGGGCGTCCCCCACTTCTTTCTGTCACTGGGACGATCAAAGTTCACGGGGGCATGTCGGAGGCATAATGAAGGCAGGACTTGGGCGTGCCTAACACATGAACATCCTCAACCCATAATGGACAAAAAGGGAGTCCCTGATGAGCACTTGGATGACTTTACCTGGTCCTGTTTTTCTTATGACCAAGCCACAAAAAGGTGCCTGAACTGACCAGATGACCACCGGAGAGAATCGGGGATCACTTCCCCTTACTCACCCAGTGGTCACTAACCTCCTCCCTCCCTAAAAAAAATCTTTAAAAATATGTTGTGCCAGCCTCAAATGTCATACTCAGGTCCATCACAGCAGTGTGCAGGTCCCTGGAGCAGTTTTAGTGGGTGCAGTGCACTTCAGGCAGGCGGACCCAGGCTCATCCCCCCCTACCTGTTACACTTGTGGCGGTAAATGTGAGCCCTCCAAAACCCACCACAAACCCACTGTACCCACATCTAGGTGCCCCCTTTACCCGTAAGGACTGTGGTAGTGGTGTACAGTTGTGGGTAGTAGGGTTTTTTAGGGGGTGGGGTGGGGGGCTCAGCACACAAAGTAAGGGAGCTATGTACCTAGAAGCAATTTATGAAGTCCACTGCAGTGCCCCCTAGGGCGCCCGGTTGGTGTCCTGGCATGTCAGGGGGGACCAGTGCACTATGAATGCTGGCTCCTCCCATGACCAAAGGGCTTGCATTTGGTCGTTTCTGAGATGGGCGTCCTTGGTTTCCATTATTGCCGAAAATCAGAAATGACCAAGTCTAGGGACGACCATCTCTAAGGATGACCTAAATGTCAAGATTTGGGAGTCCCCGACCGTATTATCGAAACAAAAGATGGACATCCATCTTCTTTCGATAATACGGGTTTCCCCGCCCCTCCGCTGGGACATGTTATGAGGACGTCCTCAGCAAAACTTGGGCATCCCTTTCGATTATGCCCCTCCATGTGTCTTAATCTTAGCAGCCGAACCTCATTTTATTATAGTCGCCCTTTTGATAATTAAATGCAGCTACAGTAGATTTCCTTGATGTGAGGAATATATGGGTGCCTCTAGCATTTATCTTGATAAAAATGCTAGTGCTCCTTATAAACAGGGCCTATAAGGATCGTTTTACTAAGCTACAGCAAAAGGGGACCTGTTTTTGACGTGCGCTGAGGCCTCCTTTTACTGCACTGGGCAAAAGGATGCTTATTTTAAAGAAATGGCTATGCGGCAAGTGAGGCACTTGCCACATGGTCATTTTGGGAGAAAGCTCTTACCACCACCCATTGAGGTGGTGGTAAGGGCTCCTATGCTAACCTGGTCATAATCAGGCAGCACACAGAACTGCCCGATTACTGCCGGGTAAACACCGGTGCTACAAAAATAAAATATTTTTGTAGCACTTGAAATGGTGCACTCTGGGGGAGTAGAAACCCTGAGGAAGTTGGGTTCTGGGGAGGGTGGGTGGGACTATAAGGGAAGAAGTGATACTGGATCTGGTTCTCACAATGGGGAATGCATGTTTAATGTATGAGTGGATGTCCACCTGTGCAGCAGGATCGTCTAACAGTTTGGTTTGATATAACAGCTAAAATGGAGGGCAGCCACTCAAAACTCAAAGTCCTAGATTTCAAACATGCTGACTTTAGCAAAATGAAGGAATACCTGAATAAAGAACTGATGGGCTGGGAGGACATACAAGAAGTGGAAACACAGTGGTCTAGGCTGAATGCAGCTATAAATTTGGCTACTAACCTTTATGTAAGGACAGTAAATAAAAGCAAGAGAAAAGGGAAACCAATATGGTTCTCCAAGCAAGTGGCTGAGAAAATAAAGACTAAGGAGTTGGCATGCATGAAATATAGAATACAGGATGAAACTGAAAGAAGCCAAGAGAGAGATACAGCTGGCAAAAGCGCATGTGGAAGAACTCATGGCTAGAAATGTAAGGAGGTGGACAAAGCCAGGATATTGCAGAGAGGTTCTGGTGGGTCCTCTTAAAGATTTGTTTAATAAATCCTTGGAGATGGGGGAGGTACCTTGGGATTGGAGAAGAGTGGATATAGTCCCTCTTCACAAAAGTGGTGACAGAGAAGACACTGGAAACTACTGGCTGGTAAGCCTCATGCCAGTTATTGGAAAAGTAATGGAAGTGATGCTGAAGGAAAGGATAGTGAATTTCCTTGAATCCAACAGGTTACAAGGTCCAAGGCAACATGGGTTTACCAAAGGTAAATCAAGCCAAATGAAACTAATTGAATTTTTTGACTGGGTGACCAGAGAATTGGATTGAGGACATGTGTTAGATGTAATCTACTTAGATTTCAGCAAAGCCTTTGACACAGTTCCATATAGAAGGCTCTTGAATAAACTTGACAGGCTGATGTTAGGACCCAAAGTGGTGACCTGAATTAGGAAGAGACTGTAAGACTGAATATGTATACCCTAGAGGAAAGGAGGGACAGGGGAGATATGATACAGATGTTAAATACTTGAACGGTATTAATATAGAAACAAATATTTTCCAGAGAACGGAAAATGGTAAAACTAAAGGACATGAATTGAGTTTGCAGGGTGGTAGGCTTAGGAGTAATGCCAGAAAATTCTTTTTCACAGAGAGAGTGGTGGATGTCTGGAATGACCTCCAGAGGGAGGTGGTGGAAAAAAAACTGTGGCAGAATTCAAGAGGCATAGGATGAATAGAGAGGATCTCTAATTAGAAAAATAATGATATAAAAAACAACATTTAAAGGGTTGCATATGTGTTTGCATGTCAAGTGGTGCTTTGATGGTGACTCTGGCTGCATCAACTAAGGTCGGTGCTTGGCTGGCTTGTACGCTCTGAGTCCCACATATGATGATCCGGTTTAGGATGGACTGGAGAGAGCTTTGATAGAAACTCCAGTGATTTGGTATATGAGGACAGTGTCGGGCAGACTTTTACAACAAGACAGATTTGGATAAGTTGGAGTGGGCTTTGATGGCAACTCCAGTAGCTGGAACATAAGGACAGAGCCATGAAGACTTATATGGTCTATGTCCCAGAAACACCAAAGAAGGACCATGATCAAGTATATAATATCACATTCATTGTTGATTTAAATCTTGAATTGATAATGAATGTGATAGTTGGGCAGATTGGATGGACCATTCAGGTCTTTATCTGCCTTCACTTACTATGTTTATAAAACTCTCCAACTTGGTTTACCTTTATACCTCTCATGCTTTCTTATTTCTTATCTCCCCCCCTCCACACACACACACACACAAAACTCTCTGCTCATTCAATCTCATTTGTTACAGGTTCCTTCCCTTAGACAGATTTGCTTTGACTCAATACATTCAAAAACTTGTAGTGTAGTAGCCCCTACGATTTGGAATGCTCTTGCAACTTCCCTTAGACTACTGACAGTTCATTGTGATTTTTGTTCAGCATTAAAAACCTTTTTTATTCAAAGATGCTTTCCCTACTTACAATTTATCCCTCTTAATCCTTTATTTGGAATCTGGTTCCCATGAGCCTTGTATAGACCACATAATTTGACTTTATTCCTACTTTTAACTATATATTTTCACCCTCTCTTTTTCCTTAATGATATGCATTTTTCATTCTTCGCTTCCTTTAGTCACTGTTATGTGTTTTTACCTTCTGTATGTTATCTTTATTTTATATTGTAAACCGCTCTGAAGTTCACCCACTCTAGGGCAGTATATCAAACTTTTAATAAACTTGGAAACTTGGACTTACATAGCCAAAGGCTATATGTTCAGAGGAGGTTAGGAATGAAAAAGCAAAGGATTTTATCTGCCTAATTCTGAAAGTTTATGAATAGGTCCTTATGAATATTGGCCCAACTGTATATAGTTTCATTAATATGGATCAATTTACTGCTTTTCAAAGTAATGAATTCAAACAGGGAAACTCTGTAAATTGGCATCTCCTTTCTGGCACTCTGAATCCATTATAGAAGACTAGCACAAATCCTACATTGACATGAAATTAAGTCATTTAAATGACTATCTTACATTTCATAAACTATTAAAAACTTATTTGGTAGGTTTATCTCTCAATGCCAAAAATAATTCCCTGGATAATCTTTAAGATTTTTCATTTTTAAAAATTCTACTACATTATTCTCATTAATTGCATTGTACTATCAAGAGCTTAGAATATATTTAATGTAATCTGAACTTGATGCCAATTAGTTTACTGTTTTATATGAGCCACGTTGAACCTGAACTTGCTCAGGATAATGTGGGAAACAAATGTCATAAATAAAATAAATAAATAAATGCCCACCTGCATACATCAGGTCAATGTCAGGTTAAGTGAGTCCGCCTAAATGCGTCACTCAACATGCACATCTTATAGTATTCTATAAGATGCACGCATTGGTGTTTCACATGCCTACATCAAGCCCATGCTTTTCTTCTGTATATGCCCCCTTCCTAATTGCATGCTATGCCACTTATGCTCAAGCTTACAGTATAGTGCTTAGGGCAGTGCACACAAGTGGCACATACTTCTGTATTTATGCATAAAAAAGATGTGCAAATGCAGGCATGCCTTTTTACAGAACTGTTCCGCATGTATTTTTCAATATAGATGACCTAACAAGCACTCCAGGCTTTTCTAGTTTTTTTTAGAAGTCTAATTGCAAATCAATTCTGCTTAATTTGAAGCAACAGTTCATTAATATTGAATTTGTTTGACAGTTTTTTTTTCTTTAAGTAATGAGAATACTTTAGCAAAGTAAATGGATACTTATGGTGTAAATAGGTATTTGAAAGATGTAGATACAGCCACTAGTCCACCCTTTATTTATACTCAGGGGCTATGTTGGGTGCACAGAGGCCATTAAACAACACGTGTTTCCAGGATCGTTTTCCTGACAGTTAGTAAAGATAGTCATCAAGGTACTTGGTCTTGAAGAAAATCCTCCTACCAAGTTTCTGCAAAATAAAAGCCACACCACACAACAGTTGGGGTTATTCTAAACAAAAATATTTGAGTTAACTGATGCAGATGAATTACTGGGCAAATGGTACACCATAGAGAAATCTAAAGTTACAATACTCCAAAATCCAATCTGTACATTCCAGAGGTTTCTTCTCCATCCACTCCCCAGCCAAGGTAATCTTTGGATAGGGAACCTCCTTGGTTTTTCCCCATATTAATATGTGTATACCTTGATGTAGACCCTGTCTCCTTATGCTGTTGCAGCTCTTAGGATCTCCATTTGTCTTGTTGTTCTCTGAATACAATCAAGAATTTGCTTCTCTCAGACACTTCAGGTAGTTCTCTAGTTAGGAATAAGAGTAGTAATGCAACATCCCTTTCTCTATCTTTAATACCTTGTCTTCTCAGTCATAGGATCTCCTTGAATCTTAAGATACTCCCAGTCCAGGGTACACGAAAGCTCCTCCCATGAGCCTCAGCATACTCCTGCAACAGGATAAAAGAGAACAAGATCCAAATTGGGCTCAAATTGTATAGAAACATACTACACTGAAGACATTGAAAGCAAAACCATGTGTTATTTGCCCTTAATGTAAGTTTTTTTTGTTCTTGCAAACATGAGTTAAATAATGAGATGCTAATATGCAAATGCACTGAAAGGAGAAAATTCAATAAATGATGCTGATAATTCAGTGCCAAAAAACTTGAGTACTAAACACTACTCTATAAAGGGAGCACACTTTTTATACAATAACATTTGGCATGCATCCTGCACCTTACTTTTGGACACTGTACTTACACCTACTAAAAACAGGTGTAAATGTTGGCATCCAACTTAGGTGCACTTCAGGTGAATTTTTTAAATCCATGCAAAATGTTTTGGAATGCCCCTCACACACCCCTGGCCAAGTCCCTTTTTCAGATACATGTGATTGAAGTTAGGTACTCTGCTTATACAATAGCCCGTAGCGAGATGTACATGCAAATTTTTACGACTGCCAATTAACATCAGTAATTGGTTGTTAGCGTCCAATTATTTATGCTTCTGAGCACAGTAGCCAATTTATCTGTATGCACATCTCTGGTGCGTGCACAAAGTGGAATGTGGAATTTTGGACGCAATATATAGACTCTGGGGAAAGACATGTTTTATTACGCAGTTGAATAAAGCAGCCTGTGTTTAACTCCACAAGCTGTATTATTCAAGGAAAGGGGCCAGTGCCACCTATGACCTCCTGATCCTGCCTCCTAGTACAAATTGTTATTAGGTGTTCCCGTAATAAAATTAGAAAGACACAGAGAGCTTTTGCTTATTTTGATTCTCAGTTGTGGAATTCTATGCCATTATCTGGTTGGAGGAGGACTATTTGGGATTTGTGTGTATTGAGTTAAAAATATCATTGTATTTTATAATTTTATGATAGTTTATACCATACTTGAATGTTCTGACAAGGTGTATAATGAAGTTGAATAAATGAAAATGAAATGAAATCCTCTAATTTCCTAAAACCCCAATTTTCTGCATAACAAACCACTAAAATCGCAACACTGAACATAAAGCATCCCCCCCCCCCCCCCACCACCACCCCAATCATTACTCTGGAATCTACTGGGAGTTTCCCTGGTGTCTCATGGTGGTCAGCTTAACACCTAGCAGTAATTTCACTGTATTAACTGTAAAGGTCAAGCTGCCAAATAAGGGCATGCAACATTCATTTGGCATCTTGAAGCTTAGTGATAGTACTGCACAATATAGTAGGGGTTGACAGGGCAGGAGAAAATGGAGATCATCCATGCCTACCACTAAACAATAGAGCAACCCCTGGTAGGCCCATAGGGATGTTCAAGGGAGGTTGTAAGATGTATGGAGGTGTTCAGGGGGAAGGGGTTAGAGCGTTGCATTTTGTGTCAGGAGGAGATTGGGGGAGTTGCAATTGTTTTGGAAGATTGATGTAGGGGGGCTTTGCAGTAATTCACAAGGATTAGGGGTTAGAAGACTTTGCAGTGAGTCAGGAGATGGGAGTGTGATTTATATCAGGGGTTTGAAAGGTGGATTTGTGTATCCTACATTTTTCGCTTTGAAAAAATAATTGGGTCAACTTGGGGCCTGCTGTTCATGTTACTGCAGTAAGGAACTCAGTTATATATTTATGGCTTCTGATTCTAGTTGTTTATCATCAGGGATTTTAGGTGTTTATGTGTCTGAGGCCATATTGTGCTTTTCCAGGGCCAGCAAAATATGTATTTATTTACATTGGGAAAAATAATTTAGAAGCTTTTTAGGTGGATTTCAGCTAGATTCCATTAAATGACTCAAAACACAATCCCCTTCTTCAGGCTCCATGTACAGCATCAGCCACAGCTGCCTCTTCTCTAAGTCTCAGCAACATCAGCCTCAATTCCCCTTCTTCAAGCCTCAGCAATATCAGCCACAACCCCCTCTTTTAAAAGTCCCAGCCCATCAGGCACAACTCCTCTTCTGTATGCCCTAGAAAGAGCATTACCCCCTCCTTATTCATGCTCCAGCCCATCCTTCAGCTTCCCTTATCCCCATTCCTGCTCCCTTCTCCTACCTTCAACTGAACGGCAGGTGCTTGTATCTTTGTTCCTACAGCTCTATGCTGCTTTATCTGGCTCTCTTACTGGCACCTCAGTAGAGGTTAAAATGCGAGAACCACAAAGTGCTTTTTCTCACATTTTATACCATCTCATGGTACCAGCAGAAGAGGATAAAAGCACACAGAACATTGGGAGCAAGACCACAGATCCTGCTACTGGAAAGTGGCACCAGCAGGAATGGTGTATGGCATCATTGGATGCTTTCCAAGGAAAGTAATTTTACAGTTTTTCAGTTTAAACAGAAACCCCAGGTTCCCCATCCAGACCAGAAATCCTATTTATATTTTCCATGGGAATTGCTAAGCAGGAGTAATAAGAAATTAAGGGACCCCTTTACTAGGGTGTGCCTCAAAAGTGGCCTGCGCTGGTGAAGGCGCCTGTTTTGGATGCACGCTGTTCAATTTTCTCAGCGCACCTGGAAAAAAGGCATTTTTTTGTGCTTGAAAATGGATGTGCGGCAAATTAAAACCAGCACGTGTCTATTTTTGTCCTGAGACCTTACCACCACCCATTGATTTAGCGGTAAGGTATGACACGCTAACCAGGTGGTAATCATTCAATGCACACAAACCGCCGGGTAAGCACCACGCTGTAGAAAGTAGAAAGTGTTGTCTACCGTGTGTTTTGGACATGTACCAAAAATGAAATTACCACCTGGGGCACGCGGTAGCCAGGCGTTAGTGCCAATTTGATGCACGTTGAATGTGCATAGGTGCCTACGTGCCTTAGTAAAAGGGCCCCTAAAGGTTGGTGACTTCAGCAGCAAATATTGCGACAGTAAAATGCATTATTTGCACACAAACCGCCGGGTAAGCACCACGCTGTAGAAAGTAGAAAGTGTTGTCTACCGTGTGTTTTGGACATGTACCAAAAATGAAATTACCACCTGGGGCACGCGGTAGCCAGGCGTTAGTGCCAATTTGATGCACGTTGAATGTGCATAGTAGGTGCCTACGTGCCTTAGTAAAAGGGCCCCTAAAAGTTGGTGACTTCAGCAGCAAATATTGCGACAGTAAAATGCATTATTTGCACACAAACCGCCGGGTAAGCACCACGCTGTAGAAAGTAGAAAGTGTTGTCTACCGTGTGTTTTGGACATGTACCAAAAATGAAATTACCACCTGGGGCACGCGGTAGCCAGGCGTTAGTGCCAATTTGATGCACGTTGAATGTGCATAGGTGCCTACGTGCCTTAGTAAAAGGGCCCCTAAAAGTTGGTGACTTCAGCAGCAAATATTGCGACAGTAAAATGCATTATTTTAGCACAGCTAACTATGCCTCTTAGTCTACCTATTCCCCCCACACTTTTTGTTCTCTGACTTTCCCTTCACTACTTTACTAGAATTCCTTTGTGTTTATCTCATTCATCCTTGATTTATGCTACTATTTCTGTCTTCAATCCATGTCCAGTTTAAGGCTATTATATTCCTTTGGTTTCTGCCATACCTGGGAGCCCTGAGCAGGCTGACTATTCTTTAGATTAGTGTTTCTGAAACACGGAGTGATGGTACACTATAGCTGATCGTACTCCCTGTGTTATTTCTGCCCACATCATTTTGGATCAGGGTCTGTTATTTATGTTAGCACACTTTTAGTTTGTTAGTGTGCCTTAAACATTTTAGCATTCACAAATTCAATTTAATGCATTTAAACATCTAAATTAATGGGTATGAAGTAGCTATAGAAATGATAAGTAGTAGTAGTAGTAGTAGATCTGAATGTTTTAAATTAAACCATATATGTGAAAGAAGCTGGAAAACAAATCTGAGAATTTCTGAAAATTCTGAAAATGAATCAACATGTTTTGCCTGTGCACATGCATCCCTTGGCTGGCTGCTCTTTTATGAAGCTCTCTTTTCCACTCTGTGGGATGAAATGTTCCTGTTTCTCAGCACAAGCTTTTTCACTTACTATGCAAGCCTCCCCCTCCTCCTATTAAACCAACCTCCCAACACACACACAAGTCAGGCTCAATTATTGCTGTCACACTGTTTGCAGGCAAGCTCAATTATTGCTTCTCCAGATCCCCAGTGTTCCTAGATATCCAGGTTCACCAACTTTGTTTTGTAGGTTCCAAAGCAGCTCCTCTTGCAGCCCTGGAAACCCCATGCTGAAGAAAATGTTACTGCTCACTTTGACCTCTAGCTCTGCCTAACAGTTGACTGCTGCATTAACAGGAGGGGGGGGGGGGGGTAAAAAATAGAGGCTGATATTTTCATTTTGCAGCCTCATAAGCAGCAGAGATTCAGTCTCATTAAAGAAAAAGTTACTATCACAAATGTATATGAATACATTTTTTATCTTAATCACATTTAGCATAAAAGGGAGACCAGAATAACTAGGTTGGGCATTAAATTTTAATTTTATGTGATGCAAAACATGGTATGGGGGGGAGGGGAATGGCTGAAAGATGTAGAGCACCCAGGGGAGAATTAGAAATTTAATCTGTGGGGAAAAGGGCCCTGCGGTAGCGGCGGTGGCTGTTTTTCCCACGTGTTATGGCCCTTTTTACCAAAGCAGGTAGAATGCCCCCAAAAAAGGCCACACGGTAAGATAACCTTTACCATGTGGCCATGCGGCGGGGAGCACTTACCACCACCCATTGAGGAGACAGTAAGGGTTCCCATGGTAACCCAGCGGTAACTGGGCAGCGCTCGATGATGCCCAATTACCGCTGGGTTAGCGCCATGCTACAGAAAAAAATTTCCAGAGCGCTGGAAATGGAATGTGCTCCACCCGGATCTACCACCAGCAGCCGCATTGAGCCAGCGGTATTTCCAGATTAGCGAGCGGTAAGCCTGCATTGGGCTTACTGCCACTTTATAAAAGACCCCCAAATACCATGGAATCTGAAGAGGTAAGCAGCTGTTCTTTGATATATTTTGGAGAAACAGCTGCAAGATACTTTTCCAAATGTTGCCATTACACACATAATATTTTCACATGCATGACTGGTACTGCCAAGTTTTTCTAAACTAAAATGGATCAAAAGCTATATAAGAGCCACAATAAGCCATGACTGGTTAACTAGACTGGCAAGAATTGCAGTTGAGGGCTGCATTGCTCGCATTTTGAACAACAAGAAAGTGGTTGCAACATTTGCAGCTAAACAAACAAAATAACATTTAATTTAATGTAATGTAACAGCTAGCACTGAATTTTCCACCAGGACAGTGGATTATTATGTATAATATCTGTATTGTGTATTGGAAGCAAATATATATTTGTTTATTTTCACTTCTTTGTGATATGGTTCATACAATTCTTCATTATTTCCTTCCATTCACAAAATATATAACTATATATTCTTATTTCACATTTTAAGAAACATTTCTACTAATTATATTAGTATGCAACATATTCATGTGTTTAAAATTGTTGACCTTTTTTGAATAAGATGATTAATCATCTATGAATAGGCAAATAAAATCAGTATCTTAGCCTCAGTTGTGCATTGATTCTTGAGATTTCACCATCTCTGCTTGTGGACGTACACAAGGAAAACAATTCTATTTCAGTTTGATGGCGTTTTTTCTCTTTTTAATTTTTGTTACAGTAAATTTTACAAATTTTTTAAAGGATAACAAACATCTAGTACAATACAAGATAACAACGTTTTCCAACTTCCATTCCATATGGAACCAAGACAACCCAAGATTAAACTTTTGATGCCTTTTTGGCCAAAAAATATTGGTTTTTATTCAAGTATATATGGCAGATGCTGGACCAGGAGTAATGCACAGGTTGTCTATTCCCCAGAGCTGGAGGAACCTGAAAACAGTGCTTGGTAAAAGTCATGTGGGGGGGGGGGGGGGTGTTATTCTCAGCCTATCCAGAGAGAAGGACCTGGAACAGTTACCAAGCCAGGAGCTAAAAATAGTTTTGAGTAAATCTATCTGGAAGGAATTTTACAAGCTTACCATAATGCAAGCCCTTTCCTGAGCCATGGCTAGTGCCCACCCAAAGGCTCAGATATCTGGATAATGAAAAATACTGTTTACTACATTTAATTTGCCCTATGAACTGAGGTTTGAAATTACCCAGGGATTATGAAGAAAGCAAACTATAAGAATGTAAAGGTTTTCTATCCAGCCCTGGGTAGGAGCTACAGCCACTGTAGCCAGAGCCAATTATACCAGCTGTGTACAAGGTGTTAAAACAGCTGTAGAAGAATGATGGTGTTTGTTTTATGTGTGAAACATTTTATTGCATTTCAGAACTAAAGTTTATATTGGATGCTTGCAATTTAATAGCAGTAGAGAAACCTACAGCGGAATGAATATTTCTCTCCAGCTGAAATAGTAATATTATTTAGATTTTTGCCTAAACATTGGGATTGTTTTGAGGGCTAATGGAACTGTGTATAAATGCCCCAAGAGCTGGCCAAGTCCAGAACTGCAAAGTTACCCTTTCCAGAAAGGAGACTTTTTGGCTGGTCCTGGTTTTAAACGTATATCCCAAAGCAATATAGTATTTGTAGTCCATGATTCTATCCATTGAAATCAGTATTGTAGGTCTCATAATGCACCAGATGAGGTTGGCAGAAATCCAGGACAGGCCAAAAAGTCTCTCTCACAGAATAAGTAACCTGGCAGCTCTGAAAGTCTATTATTTAGAAGCTGCTGTAAACACAGATAAAATGTTTTGGTTTGTTGCACAAGAACTGTTCATGATTGGTCCCTTTGCCTTATGCTTCTATTCTGCTTTCCAACTCAAAATAATAGTTCCTTTTCTACTCCATAAATATTTTCTACTCTGTCAGTGCCTCATTAAGGTACTCCAATTTTACGAAAGCTGGTATTTATGAAGTTCAGGTCTCTGCCGTTGTGTGTTTCTACTGGTCTTACATTAAACTCTACCATCTGATGATCTCCAAATCAGAAGTTTACCCTCTACCCGGGCATTATAAACATTTTAATTTTCCTGAAGTACCAGGTTGCCCTTTCACTGATGTGTTCTGTTATTGTCTAAGGAGAACCCTTTGGAGGGAGTCCAAAATCTAGTTCTGATTTAGCAGATCATTATTCATTTAGATTAACTCACACTTTTGTGGTAATAGATCAAGATAAATTACATCCAGGTATACTAGGTACTTTCCCTGTCCTTGAAAGACTTACAATCTAAGCTGTGTTAGGGACTAATTCACGTATAATGCAATTTAAAATGGCTTTGGACACGCTCAGGCATCCTGCAGTAACTGCCACTAACCCACACACACACACACAAAAAGGGAAAGGGATGTGTCAGGGAGGGCAGAGAGTGGGCATTCCTCTGCTAAACAGTGCAACCACATTAGCACTTGCTAAATGGTTAGCGTAGGAATACCAGTGAGATTTGAACTGGGCTTTCTTCATTTTTTATTTGGTGCCCTAACAACTAGGCTCTTTGCCCACGGACAAAATATTAGTTTTGTTTCATTAATTTCATTTGCCCTTTTCTGTTATCTCTTTTGTTTTGTTGTTAAGCTTTTTATCTATTTTGTTGCATTCCAATAATGTCGATGGAGGAAGCAATTGTTTAGATTTTTGACACTAGCATCTTAGTGTTTGGTTTAAGTTGCATGATGTTGCAGCCAGGCATCAGCAAGAGGAAACAACATTCATGGTACAAGACAATATGACATGGAGATAATGACACCTGCAAAGTGGCCAGATAGAGACATCAACACCCCAGTCACTGTGAAAGGAGCAAATCAACACCAAGAATATCATGTAGACTTTAAAGTAAAGTGATTATTTTTCAGAATTGTCTTAGGGTCATGTTCCCAATTGCTTTTCTGGTACAATGATATTCTGTTTATAAGTTTTCAAGGATGAAATATGCCATCTTATTGTGCCTTTCTGTATATAGCATTCTCCCATCAGAACTTTGCAGCCAGCTACAAAATGCAATGGAGATGGTGGTAAAGGCTTCCACGTGGGTAAGCACTAGCACTATAAAAATAGAAAATAGTTTTGTAGCACTGGAAATGGCATACGCTGGGGGTGGGAACTACCGCTGGGCTCCTCCAGTAGTCCGGTGGTAGTTCTGGATTAGCACGCGGCAAATCTGTCGCTGCCCCTTATTTTGTAATTGTGAGCCCTTCAGGAACAGAAAAATGCCTACTGTATGTGAATGTATACCACTTTAATAGTCTTCAGGTTTGCAGGTGGGTTATATGTTTAAGTACAGTAGGTATTTTCTGGTTTCTGTAGGGATCACAATAAAAATAAAAATAAGAGTTAAAGTGATATTGAACCTATGCACCATTGGTTTAAAGTCCACTGCAGTACTCACTAGGCTATTCCTCAGACTTACTTTTTGTTTGGCTAAGAATGTCCATAATACCTGAAGCTGTCAAAACTTGGCATCCCCTTTCAGTTTTACTTTCAGGGAAGAAGGAGGGGGGGGGGCAGCAACCACTGGGGGATTATAGATGTATCACCCTTTAATCCCTCCAGTGGCCAGCTGCTCAATCGGAGCATCTTTTTTGTACCCTAGATGTGATTGAAACAGGTCTAACTAAGGACATCTTTCTTTTTAGACTTGGACGTTTCTTCCCATTCGGTAATTTTGGGCCCTCCCTAGTTCCACTTAAAACACAGCCATAGCTTGCCTTCTTGCTATTTGGATGTATTGCAGTGTTGAACATCCCTTTTCTGCCTTTGCAAAATTGGGATTTGGACGTTACATGCACATGAACGTCCATTTGGTCATTTTAAGATGTCTATAAGCTCCATAGTATATAACAATATTTCAGTCTAGGCAATAAATGTAAATGTAAGGAAATGCTGGGAGATTTGTGTCCTGATCTACCAAAAACAACTGTAAAAGCAGACTTCTTAAGAAAGATTACCTTCTACTATTTCATTAAGTATTAATGGGTATTTTAGTACAGTGTGATAAGTTTTTGTACTTACCATGACTACGTTGCAAAAAGTAGTGTGTGATAAGTGCAAAGCCTATGTGGTAGTTCTGCTCTGTACAGCCACCTATACTATGCCAGATAGCATGGGAGTACCCATGCTATGAGGCATTGCATGTATTACAGTGCAAGATCACTAAAAATTAACTAATGACACCATAAAGCACTGTCATGATGGCCCATCCCCAACAGCCATCTCTCCCCTGATCTGTTCCCGTACCCTCGTCAAAAACCCCACCCCACTGACACATGCTGTCAGTCCTCTAGTAAAAGCCCTATTCCCCGACACCCCCACTTCTTGTATCCTTTTTTACCCTTCTAACCTCTCAGGTTGTGATTGTTTTTCGGTTTACTCTCAACAATCATGGACCTCTCTAAGAAACTATTTAAGCATTAGGGGACCCTCTTATTAAGGTGCGTAGGCACGTATGTGTGTACAATGCGTGTCAAATTGGAACTACTGCCCGGCTACCGCTTGCCCTGAGCCAAAATTCCATTTTTGACGTGCGTCCAAAACATGCGGTAGAAATTTTATGCCACATGGCACTTACCCGGTGGTAATCGGCATTGTAAACACACTGATGATTACCGCCTGGTGAATGTGTGAGACCTTACCACTAAGTCAAAGGCGGTAAGGTCTCATGCCGAAAATGGACATGCGCTGGTTTTAATTTTGCCACATGTCCATTTTCACCCCCCCCCCCTCCCAAAAGACCTTTTTTTGCAGGAGTACTGAAAAATGGACTGCGCACATCCAAAACATGCACCTACACCAGCACAGGCCATTTTTTGGCACGCCTTAGTGAAACGGCCCCTAGAAAATGAATGTGATGCACTCTAATAAAGAAGAGAGAGGCTGCAAAAGGTCTCTAAATATATCCAGCTATCAATTTCACTTGTCAGAAACATTGTTTGCAAATAGAAGTTATATGGAACTTTTTTTTAATTATTATTAGTTCACAAACTTAATTAACTTAACAAAATTAAATGAATAACAACAACTCAACACGGTCAGATTACAAATGCTGGACATTTATCTGCTGATCCACAAAAGTATCCAAAAAAGACCAGATGTCAACAAATATATGCAAAGATCTCTCCCTCTTTGCAAATAGCCTTTCCTGTTTATACACTTGACATGCATAATTCCACCATAAAAGCTCCAGATAATACAGCAGTATCTTTCCAGTTATTTACAATCAATTTCAAAGCTAAAATAGGTAGAATATTTAGGAGCTCATTTGCGAAACAGAAAAATGTCCAAAAAGCGGCACAAAGCAGCAGATGAACTATTTTTGCCTAAATGTCCAAACTGCTATTTTCAAAACTCATTTTACATAAGAACATAAGTGTTGTCATATTGGTACAGACCGAAGGTCCATCAAGCCCAGCATCCTGTTTCTAACACTGGCCAATCCAGATTACAAATACAAAGTGTCCTCACGATGGGAGGGGGCCAGAGCCTGAGGTGGGAGGGCACATTTTAGTCTGCCACCATGCCGCCTCACCCCCCCCCCATTGTCTCACCTTCCCCCAATGCCTCGCCACACCCCACAACAGCACATACTCCCCACCAGCCGAAGCCTTCTTCGGTGCCGGTCTCCTCGCCTCCACCCCGCCGCACCCCACCGCACCAAATACCTTTGCTGGTGGGGGTCCCCAACCACCGTCACCTGAAGCTTTCTTCAGCGCTGGTCTCCGCGCACCGCATTTGTGCTTTCTTCAGTCCTGACGTTCTGCATGTTCCTTTAAGTGAAACTGAGCATGCTCAGTGTTTCATTTAAAGGAACTCTACGTGCAGGACATCAGGACGTCAGGAGGAAGAAAGCACAGATCAGTGAACATGGCGCACCTGCACGTTCCTTTAAGTGAAACTGAGCATGCTGAACGTGCAGAACGTCAGGACTGAAGAAAGCACAAATAAGTGAATGCGGAGACCAGCGCTGAAGAAAGCTTCAGGTGACGGTGGTTGGGGACCCCCACCAGCAAAGGTATTTGGTGCGGCGGGGTGCTCAGTTTCACTTAAAGGAACTTGCAGGATGCCAAGACTCAAGAAAGCACAGATCAGCGAAAGTGGTGTGCTGGAGACCGGCACTGAAGAAGGCTTCGGCTGGCAGGGGGTTGTGGACCCCCGCCAGCAAAAGCAGGGGCCCAGACTAAATCTGGGGGGTCCAGGCCCCCGTGGTCCCACCTAGCTACGCCCCTACAAGTACCTGGCAAGATTCCAAAACAGTACAGTTTGTCTGCATTGTGTAAAAATCGCAAGGGGGCATGTTGGCACGGGGAGGGATGTGGGCATTTTCAAGACTTGGACATTTTTCTGATATAATGGAATGAAGGAAAATGTCCAAGGTTAAAAGTTAGATGTTTTGGTCTAGACCTGTTTCAATCACAACTATGCAAAAAAAATGAGGAGTCCCTCATGCAAGTGACACGGCTGTGTTTCGGCACAAATGGCATGCCTCAGGGGTCAAGTGGATCTCTTATGTTGTGATGACAGCACTTAAAAAGGAAGTCAAGATCCTGGCTGTTGAACCTCTGTGTGATCCTTGTTAGAAAAAAAAAAACACTGTGGTGCAAACTTTGGTGACCGTAATCTAAGCAAACACAGCCGTGTCGGGTTGTTTTTATGTTCCTTAGTGAAGACTTCTTGATATCCTCCTTGAGTTCACCTCAGTTTGTTGTTCGCTGCTCAATCAGTCACAAAAAGTGCCCTACATGACCACTGAAGGGATTAAGGCATGACCCTTCCTTACTCCCCAAGTAATCATGGACTCCCTCCCAGCCCTCAAAGATGTGAAAGAAACAGTATATACCAACCTCTATGATAGTTTCAGCAGTTATGGCCAGTCCTATTAGAACAGCAAGCAGGGCCCTGGAGTAGCCTAATGGCTGGTGCAGTGTACTGTAGAGAAGGGAACTCAGACTTTTATCCAACCCTATTACACTTGTGATGGGAAGTGTAAGCCATCAAAAACTCACCAAAAACCTACTGTATCCACATATAGATGACATATGCAGCCATAAAGGCTATTGTATTGGTGTACAGTTGGGTATAGTAGGTTTGTGGTGGGTTTTGGAAGGCTCACGATACAATATAAGGGGGTAATGGTGAGATGTGTACCTGTGTCCTTTTATATGAAATCCAATTAATATTTAGTTTAACTACTATTTTTTAAGTAGTTAAACTTTTTGGATTAACTATAGAAAAGTACTTTAATAACTATTACCCATCTTTGCCCTTTAGGCTCTGACCTAGGAGCATCAGGCAGTGGCTTTGAGGCCTGATGCTTCCAACATGTTAAACAACCTCAGCTTTTATATAGGGTTATGTTACTATCATTTGATGCCCATAATACCCCTTGAGGATGTGAATTTGGTGCACACTGCAAGTCACAGTCTGATTTTTGTATAGTAATGAGCTGATGTACATGCATTTGCATGTTTTGCATCTCATTACTATGGAACCCAAGGTGACCGAAATATCACCATGATAGGCAAGACAAGCTGCATTAGAGCTTTTTAAGTCATGCTAAGAAAAAAATGACATGATTTAAGGCCCTCCTCCTAAACTGGCTAAACAAAAACTTTGGAAGCTATTAATACAACCAAAGGATTGATTACAATGTACTGACTGGAGGGGAATTTTCCATATAACGTCTAAGTCTGACTTTGGACATTTTGCTCAAAATGTCCAGAATCCGAATATCAAATATAGTGATTTTCAAAACAGCAAAACATTTATCTATTTTTTTGAACAAAAACAGCCACTTGCTAGACATTTTTGTGCTCTGTGCACTTATCTTTTTGGTCCATTTTTGAAAAAAGTCCAAGTGAAAAAAACACACAAAATTAAGCCATTGGGATGTAAGAAGAACCAGCATTCTTAGTAGTCTGGCCACAAAGACATCTCAGCAGAGCAGTGGGGCGCCCTAGGGAGCCCTGCAGTGGACTTCACTTAAAAGCTCCCATGTACACATTCCACCATTGCTCTCTTATATTGTATAGTGAGCCTTTCAAAACCCACCAAAACCCTACTGCACCCAACTGTACACTGCTACAATAGCCCTTATTGCTGCAGGTGTCACCTATATGTGAGTATAATAGGTTTTCAGTGGGTTTTGGATGGCTCATACTTTCCACCACAAGTATAACACTTAGAGTGGATTATTAGCCTGGGTTCCCTTCTCCACAGTGCAGTGTACTGGCCACAAGGCTACTCCAGGGACCTGCTTGCTGTTTAATAAGACTGGTTATAACATCTGAGGCTGTCATAGAGGCAGGTATGCACTGTTTCTTTTACATCTTTAGAGAGTGGGAGGGTCAGTGACCACTGGAGAATAAAGGGAGGTCATTCTTTTATTCCTGCAGTGGTCATCTGGTCATTTAGGTCACTTTTTTGTGGCTTAGTCATTATTAAAACATGTCTAGCTCAAAATGTCTTAGTTTCAGTCCTGGACATTTTTGTTTTGTTCCATTATAGCTGAAAAATGTACAAGTGTTAGGAATGCCCAAATCCTGCTGTTAACATCCCTTCAACATACCCCTTTGCGATTTAGATGCACTGCAGATGAATAGATTAGAAGAATGTCTGGAAAATAGGTTTTGAAAATACTGGTGAGAAAAAAGTCCATCTTTTTTTTTTTTTTGTTACATTTGTACCCCGCGCTTTCCCTCTCATGGCAGGCTCCATCTGCTGGTTTATGTCACTTTTTAAATGTTTTTCTCTTTCGAAAATGAGCCCTATAGTGTCTAAATATTTGCACTGGTTTCTTATTTGGAGTATGTAACAACTGTAAATAAATAGAACTGTGCCTTTAAAATTGCAGACGGTTGTCATATTTAACTTTTTTTCCATGTCAACTTCTGTTCACTTAGGGATTCATTGAAATAAGCAATTTGACCAAAGATGTATAACATTTGTATGCGACTGTACATATATGGATGAATAGTTTTACAAAGCCTTGCATATCAGCCAAATCAAGGAGGAATATACCACCAAACCAATTACAGGATGCAGAAATGAGATGGAAAGAACAATTCTCTTAGACTTATAAATGTACATAAATATTTTGAGAAGTTAATCAGCTACCTGAAACTGCCTTCACTCAATACAGCTAAATAAATGCATTCTCCCCCAAGCTCCCAATGCATATCTAGGGGTTTGTTTTGATCAAAGGAGAAAAAAAAGACAAATGTAAGCTACATTTTCAACTGTGTCAGCATGATTTTCCATTGACAAAATTATCCACACCAATAGCAGGTGTAAATCTCAACAGGCTCTTTGTACCCATGGTAAGTTTAAAAGTGAACACAGGTGCATATTTTATCTTTGAAAACTACTACTATTATTAATCATTTCTATAGCACTACTGGACATATGCAGCACTGTACACATTATATGCAGGTACTTTCTCTGTCCCTAGAGGGCTCGCAATCTAAGTTTTTGTACCTGGGGCAATGGAAGGTTAAGTGACTTGCCAAAAGTCACAAGGAGTTGCAGTTTGAATTGAAACCATGTTGCCAGGATCAAGGCCTGCTGCACTAACCATTAGGCTACTCCTCCACTGATGTATATTTAGTGCATAAAATGTGTCCTTTTACCAAACTGCATTAAAAAGTGTCCTTAGCATGCCCTTATATGGGTCTTTGCCATGTGCTAAGGCCATTTTTACTGCAGGGGTAAAATGGCTGAACTTCCTATATTCCCTTTAATGGCCATGCATTAATTTTCCCATTAGCGCCCCTAATACCACCTATTTTGTAGACGGTAAAGATTCACTCACTAAACCTGTGCAAATCAGTGCGCAGCATAAGCACAGCCACGCTGGGAAAAGACCAAAGGTCCATCAAGCCCAGCACTCTGTCTCCGACAGCGGCCAATCCAGGCCCCAAGAACCTGGCAAAACCCCAAAATGTAATAACGATCAATGGACTTTTCCTTCAGGAATCTATCCAGACCCCCTTTAAACTCATTGATTTGCATAGCCGTGCCCAGTCTACAACCTTCAGACATTCCCCTCTAAGAAAATGTTTTAAAAATATTTTAGCATAGTTTGCACACACACATTCAAAAATTAGAACTAAACTCCTAAGTGCACTGCATGAAGCACCATTTTAAGCTGCGGTTAGCATGCATTAGTGCATTTCACAGCTTTGTAAAAGGGCCACATAGTTTGATATTTTCCTGCAACATTCAAGGCAATAATTGACTTTCAGTAAAGTGAGAAAATGAGTAGACATGGAAAATAAATGGCTAGAAATCAAGTAGTAAAAGCATAGCTCTGGGCAAAACAAAAGGTTAAGGTAAAGATGCATATGACTGATAAAATATATATATTGTAGAATATGGCAATAGCAATGGTGATGCGTTAAAGAAAATCCTATAAAGAAAACCCTACAAATCTCCACATTAAGAACAAAAGAGATATCATTTCAATCATTCTATTAAAAATACATTTTGAAGTACACACTCTCAGTGTGTCAAAATGGTATATTTCCATTTTCTTTGTTCAATATAAATTGAGTCTTAAAGGACCACCTCATGCATTCTATATGAATATCATATTCAGGACTTGTTTTGAGGGGGTACTTAGTACCAACATATTTTCCATTGTCAACTAAAATTAACCTATGGGCTCCAAGTTTTAATGTAAGAGCTCAGGCTCTACACATCAATTCTGCCTTGTCATAGATTCTGTGACTGGTTGTAGGGGGCCTAGCTATTGTGGGGTGGGTCCCTCTGTGATCACCCCACCCCTGAAGGGTGGCCTAGCATTTGAGTACCGGGACTTTTTTTGCTAGAAAAAAACACACTGATCGTATGTATTGTGTACGATGACTGACAATTCTTGGTTTGGTATACTTTAAAAGCTCAGCTACTAATCAGGTGTGCCCCCTTTGGTCTATAGTACACGGTAGATGGTCACCACAACCACATTCATAGTTAATCTGTATGTAGTTTGATTTGAAGAAATACATTTTTTGTGTATGGCTCTGAGTGGTTGAAATATATTTTGCTAGATATAGATTATACACTTTCCACCTAACAATCTACAAAGGATAATCTCCAACTCTTTGTACAGTAGCTATAGACATTTGATTCAAATTTTTGACTTAACAGCCATACTCCTTGTTTCTATAAATTTTTCTTCTGTATTTAGTTGGTTGATTATCATCTTCTTTTTCAGCTTCTTTGCAATCTTGGCATTTCCGGTGAGGTATCATCCTGATTTGAATCTTATCTCTCTGGCTGCTCCTTCTAGACACAGGCTGCTTCTGCATCCTATCCCAGCAGCTGTGGTGTCCCTCAGGGCTCTTTTTTAAAGCATCATCAGTGTTCAATATTATCCTAACTGTACTGTAGGTTGTACCACAGAAAAGTGGTATATCAAGAATCTAATATAGATAAACAAATGTGCTATTCCATTCAAAGAGATACTGTGTCTATTCTTAGCTAATGACATTCAGATGCTCTATATGCTCTCTTTTTCATCCTCAGATACAACACCACTAAATGATTGCCTTCAGGCTGTCTTCTCATAGTTTATTTATTTATATATTTGGATTTTGCTCACACCTTTTTCAGTAGTAGCACAAGGTGAGTTACATTCAGGTACACTGGATATTTCTCTGTCCCAGGAGGGCTCACAATCTAAGTTTTGTAGCTGAGGCAATGGAGGGTTAAGTGACTTGCCCAAAATCATAAGGAGCAGCAGTGGGGTTTGAACTAGCCACCTCTGGATTTCAAGACCAGTGTGCTAACCACTAGGCCACTCCATAATTACAAGGTAATCTCCTATTCCTTAACATCAGTAGGTGTGAGGCTATTCACTTTCTAGGTCCTGGTACTGTCTCTCCTCTCCAACCCTTGATCAGCAATCATTCTATCATAATGTGAGATCACTAAAAATTAACTGGCACCATTTAGCACTGTCAAGGTGGCTCACCCTCAACAGACATCTCTCCTAATCTGTGGTTATTCTATGAAGATGTGCATATAAATTTTTCCACACAGATCTGAAAAGGGGGTGTGGTCATGCGAGGCACATGGACAGGTCGGGGCATTTCTAAGATTTGCATGCAGTTAAATATAATTTGGAGGGATCCACACCTATTTTATGTATGGGGATTTACACCAGTGTTGGTGTAAATCCTCTCACCCCAAATTGGGCATGAATCCTGGTGCTAAGCACTATTCTATTGTAACCCTATGGGTTAAATTTTAAAAGATTACCTGGCTCCTTCTGGATCTGGTGTGGAGATAGTGAGCAGTGCAGAGGCTTGTGCTGTGTATGACATAGACAGAGTTCCAAATGTTACTGTTAGGCAGTTGGGAGGTGAGTGAGACCCTGAGCAGTCCTGTATTAATGATCTGGACTCAGCTGTCATAGGAAATCTGTGTTAAAACAGATCTGGGGGTATTTTGAGGGATATGAGTGAGTGTGGGCCAACACTTTACAAGACCAGAACACTGCACCAGTGATTTCACAGTAAGATTTGGGAAAGAGATTTAAAAGTGGAAAGATGCACAGGGACTTTGAATGAGCAATTATTTGTAAGAGAACATTTATTACACTGTCTTCAGGCGGCAGTGCATAGGTAATACTGCTGGGAGTTATTTCAACCCCAGGTAATTTTATGTTCTTAACTGGTTTAAGGAAAATTACTCTCAATACTCCTTGTATTTATTAACCGTGGGAGGGAAAGCGTAGGGATTCCGAATTATATGTTTTTTTTTGTTGGGGAGCTAGACAGGGTGTGCAGTGGTCATATTTGATCCGATTTTTAGATATAATTTAGGGTTTATTGGTTTATTAAAGTGTAGAGTAGTAGGTCTTCAAGCTCCTGGTTCCTGATCCCTGGCCAGAGGACAACACCATTCCACCTACTAATGGTACCCACCGAAAGAAAGGAGAAGCAAGAAGAAAAAGTCAAGAAAGCTGGAAAATAGTATCCTTTAACATCATCTACAAGCTGGAGTGAAATTGCAAAGGAACATTACTTATTAAGTTGTGGGTTGAAAACAAGTGTGTTTAATAAAGTGGATGTTATAAATAAAAGAAATTTTATATCAATTCCATCTTGATAGGATTTTTTTGTACCTCTTCTCCACTTCTGGGTGGTGTGTTCAGACCACTCGGTCAAGACTACATTGGAAAACCAAACCCGAACACATCTTAAATTCCATTTGAACCCAGGAGTGGGGGAGGGGTTTACACTATAAGCATCACCCAAGTTTGAGTGCCTTTATAGAATAGCTCTTAGCACACATTTTTTTGGGGGTGGCCAAATTTGGGTGCCATTTATAGAATTGACTCCTATAAGCAGATCTTGATAGGATTTTTTTGTACCTCTTCTCCACTTCTGGGTGGTGTGTTCAGACCACTCGGTCAAGACTACATTGGAAAACCAAACCCGAACACATCTTAAATTCCATTTGAACCCAGGAGTGGGGGAGGGGTTTACACTATAAGCATCACCCAAGTTTGAGTGCCTTTATAGAATAGCTCTTAGCACACATTTTTTTGGGGGTGGCCAAATTTGGGTGCCATTTATAGAATTGACTCCTATAAGCAGATACTTTCTCTGTTCCTAGTGGGCTCACAATCTAAGATGTTTTTTTTTTTCCTGGGGCAATGGAGGGTTAAGTGACTTGTGCAGGGTCACAAGGAGCTGTATTAGGAATATTGAGGTCTATAAGTCTGTCTCCATATGCTTTGACCATGATACCTCACTCTTTATCTTGGAATACTATTTAGCCATTATAACTCAGGTTAAATATAAACCACCCAATATTCAAAGCGAGGCTTCTGGCTACTTAACCAGTGATATATTCAGTGACATTTAACTGGACAGTGCCACTGAATATCACCACAAACCACTCCTGCACTGTTCAGTTAGTGCCAGGGCAATCCATGGACTGAACCTGGGAAGAGCTGGTACTTAACTGGTTAGCAGCAGTTTACACCACTAACCAGTTAAAGCAGCTAAAGTTAGGACTGCAAAAAAGTCTGTCCTAAGTTTAGTCAGAGAGCTAACCAGGCACTGGTCTGAATATTGGCTAGTGCCCGATTAATTTCCAGGCAGTGACATCAGGGCTTCTGGGTATCTCCTAGTCCCAATCCTCCCTCCTTCTCCAAAAGAAAAATAAAGGCCAGGCCCAAGTTCCCTCCCATATTCAAGATTAAACAAATCTTTGGTTTTTGAACTAATTTACAGCTTTCTCCCCAGATCCATTTCCTCTTCTTCCCTTCTTCAGTTCTTTTCTCCCTTCTATTTCCTCCTTTTCTCTCTCTCTTTCTTTCTTTCTTTCTTTAGCTGAATGACATTTTGTTTATGTAAAGAAGATCATAAAATCAAAATCAACCTCTATCAAAAAACAAAAGATCACAAATATAGACTTAAGACCATCCAGTTAGTCAGTTTCTACATATGTTCTTCTGAGATGGATTTTACACATCATCCCCCTGATTCTATAAAGGCAGTCAAAAATTGCACATACAAATTTAGACATGTGTGCAATTTAATTGGATAACAAGCCAATTAGTGCCAATAATTGACTTTTTTTACAAGCAATTATTGGCACTAATTAGATTTAATTGGGCCCAACATACATAAAGTTAGACGCAGAATCCACGCCTAAAATTTACATGCATTCCAAAAACGTAGGTTTTTTTCTCTGTATTTTTTCCTATTGTTTATTGGCATTCTTTTCGTATTACTTTTCTGGTCTTATGTATTGTACTGCTTTGGTGGATTTGTCTTTTAAGCAGTTAATCAAATAAACAGAACTTGAAATTGAACTGGGAAGGTTGTAGGCATTTCAGGGTGGAAGGGGGGCATGGCTTTGAGTTATATGCGTAATTACACAATAATGGTGCTCCAAATGTAAATTTAGATGTGGGCATTTCTACCTTGTTTTTGTTGGTACAAATGGCCACACCTAAATTTACACATCTCTCCTGCCCAACTAAACCCCTTTGAGTTGGCCGTCCGGTAATATTTAGTGTCATTTTTCTGGGTAATTCTACTGATTATCACCGCTAAGGAGGAGATTTTATATCTGGCACCTAAAAGATTGGCACTGAAATCAGTGCCAACTAATTGTATTCTATAATTGTTGCCTAGATATAGGCACTGATTATAGAATACACTTAGTTCATATTTCAGCGCCTAAATCAATGCACATCCATTAATTTGGTATAAATCCCTGCATGTAGATTTAGGTGCACTAGGCCATATTCTATAACTAGGTGTGCAATTTTGGAACGTCCATGAAATGCCCATTTCCCCACCCATAACCATGCTCATTTTTGCCTTGATGCATTAGATGTTTGGCACACTTTGTTACAGAATGTGCTTAGCGAGTAGTGCTTGTGAATTCTAATCAGTGCCAATTAGTGCTCATTATTGCTTGTTAAGTGCTATTATCAGTGATCATTAGCTTGTTATGCTTGTTAAATTACACACATTGTTATAGAATCTGCGCCTATTCTGGTGCCGATCTTTAGGCGTAACTGTCTATCCCCTAACCAGCTGAAGGAGTGCCGGGGACCCAGTTAGGGCAGAGTGCCAACTGAGCTGGTTAGCAGTGATATTCAGTCCGCTAATCAGCTAAGTAACTGCAAAGCAACTGTTCTATATGTGCCAAGTTAAACGGGCACCAGTCTGAATGTCAGCCAGTGCCCAGTTAACTTCTGGGTCAGCAAACATATCAGGATACATGCCCTGGCATTGAATATCCATGGTTAGGTCAGCCCATAGCTGGACTCAGTTTGCAAGATGCTTACTGCTGCAGGCTGAGGTGTAGTTTGGGGGGAGGGGTGGGGGGAGGGGTGGGAGGAGGGGGCATAGCCACCTAAATGAGCTGTGAATCTAAGTGGCAAGCCCTGCCTGGCACCCCCCTGAGTGGTGAAGCAGCAGCATTCCTCTCTCACTATCTCCTTCCAGCCCTGCGGTACCCAGTATCATCCCTCCCCCCCACCCCAGCAAG
Organism: Microcaecilia unicolor; assembly: GCF_901765095.1. Classification (NCBI taxonomy): domain Eukaryota; kingdom Metazoa; phylum Chordata; class Amphibia; order Gymnophiona; family Siphonopidae; genus Microcaecilia; species Microcaecilia unicolor. The sequence goes on along the minus strand of NC_044031.1, from coordinate 440,818,359 downwards.
AAAGCAGTTGCTTTAGGCCTGTCCTGGAAGCCCTTCCCTCTCCTACTGCTTCCTGTTCCCGCATAGGCGGGAAATTGTAGGAGAGAAAGAAGTCCAATAAAATGATATCACATTGTGGGTCTTGTTTACTAAGCAGCGCTAATTGCAAGCTAGCATTTTTTGCACACACTAAAAATTAGTGTGCACTAAACGCTAAAGACACCCATAGGAATATATGTCTGTCTCTAGGTCTTAGTACACACTAATTTTAGGCGCACGCTAAAAACACTAGCATGTCTTAGTAAACAGGACCCTATTTTGCTTTATTTTTATGTATTAATTTTTGATTTATTGAGAGGAATGTGTCAGTTTTTGAAATTTACATCTGCTAACTTTTGCATAGTAAAGAGGGTCATGCATCACTATTTTTATTTCTTTGGTGCTGCACTGTATACAGAGTCTGATATCATAGGGTTTCAGTTAAATTTATGTCTACGTACTTCTATTTTTCATTTGTGGTTATTCTTTACTTGGTGAGGGTCTGTCTGTGTTTTTATATGAAGAAAAGCCAGGTATTGTGTTAGCATTAATGTTTGCATAGGATCGATCCATACTAATATGGCTTGTTTAGTTTTCACAATAGGTGTTGTGATGTTCTGTTGCCCACTGCAATGCTTATAGAGCTGCCTTTTTTATAGGTAAGCCCTTGTTGTGGAAATTAGTGCTATTATAGAGTCTGGCTTTCTTGGGCAGAGGGGAAGGGGGTCTTTGCTTTTTTTTTTTTCTGGTCCCCTATTTTGTATCAATTAAGGGCCTGTCCATGCTTTGCATGTGCAACTGAGATGAAGGATTCTGCTGGCATGGAATATCTGTGTTAGAATGTATAACAGTCCAGTTTGTTTCAGTTTCCCGGTAGCAAGTATATTGCTGTTCTAGGGCTCAGAGTAATTTTTATTGTGCCGTCTTTGCATTTGTGGGTTAGGGCTGCTATAGTATGTTAAGTTTTCTGTATAGGTTTTGTGTATCTTTTTACAAGGTTTTGTTTTATTTCATAAAGTGTCTGGCCCTATTTTAAATTAGGCTTTGGGGCAAGGGCCCTCACCACTCAAAATAAATATGCTTAAAACCAGTGGCTTAAATATCTTGTATAGTCATCATGAAAACAAAAACCCATCTGCTTTAAACAAAGTGTCTGATGGTGGAAGGATCCTGTGCTCTTCCTGAGGTGATGATCACAATTTGAATATTTTTGTCTGGTGAGTTGTAAGGGTGATAAAGCACTTAACTTCATCCTAGCCAGTTAACTGCTGAATATCACACTTAACCAGCTATACATTATCTAGCTGTATATGCCCGGATATTGAATTCCAGTGCCGGGACATTGCCTGGCATTGAATATCTGGGAACAAGGCTGGCTGAAATGTTCTAGTTCCTTCTTGAGTGTGCTCATTCTCGAGCATATTCTTACTCTATAACCTGGCTGTGGAATAAAGTCCCTCCCCTGAATTATGAATTGTTAGGGTTCCATAGAGCTGTAAAAATATATTTCTTTAATTAATATTTTTTGTTGAGTTGTATATTGAATCTGTGATAAGTTACATTTTTATTTAGTTTTACATTAGCTATGTTATTTTATGTCTAACCTTATTATCCTCCCTGTTTATTAAGCTGCATGGCAATGCCGACACAGCCCATTCAAATGAAGGGGCTGTGTTAGCAATAGCGCATGGCAGCCCTAGCGTGGCTTAGTAAACGGGGGGGGGGGGGGGGGTATGTATGTAACTTTGCAACTCATTCAGAGCATTATTAGGAGGATGGGCTATATAATGATCAAACAAATAAATAAGTGAATAGTATTCTATAACAGCAAATAAGCGCTTATCACACACAATTTAGGCAAATTTAGGCAACCTGTACAGAAATACCCATTTAGAAGGCAATTCTATAAAGTGGATACTAACATTTATGTGCCAATTACACACATAAATGATTATAACAATGGCATATTGTGCGAATCAGTGCACAAATATGTACAAATGCCAAAATTGTAGCTAAGCGCTATTCTGTAAATACCTGTTGTACATCTTTTATAGTGTATTTTTTATTAAATTATTACCTATAAAAATAAGCTTGATATACCGACAAGTATACATTTGAAGAAAAGCAATGGAAAATGATACTGAACAAAATGTATTTCCAAGTAAAGTTCAGGAAATACAACAAACAAAAAAATATCCATTATCCCTCTGGTCCCTTCTAAGGAAAGAGAAACCAAATAGAAAAAAAAAAAGAGGTTCAGGAGCTATTTCCCAATTAAAGGACATATCTTAAACAGGAAAATTCTTAAGGATAGATACCAGCATCATATACATAATGGGGGCAATAATTTTCCTTAATGCCTTCCATAGATATAAGAGAATGAATTCTCAGAGGTACCAAAGGAGTCCTAGCTTCCAGAAAATTCTTCAAATAATCTGGGTCTGCAAAAACATGAATTTTGCCCTCAGACTTAACATGCATACAACAGCTGTGACCAATAGACCAAAAAGGCTTCTGTCTCTGCTGTGTGACTTTAGAAAGGCCAGAAAACACCATCATTTGCTGATCCAGAAAGTTCTGAATTTTATAATGAAAATACAATCTATGAATCCAATTATGGGTCTGCTCCTCAATCATATCCGCAGTTCCAGGTCAAGGGGGATTCTCTCATTTCTCAGGGCACACCAAACTTGTACTATGCTAGGACTTCCTGTTCCTTGCTCTGCCGCTTGAGATCCAGTGTTAAGAGTATGCACAACGAATCTTGGACCAATATCATCAAAAGGTGTTCTTTCTGGTAGGTAAGCATGTACCCTCCCCTTGTATTTAACCATGATTTCTCCACTAGACCAGCCAAGCACTGCAACACCCCAGAGCTCGCAGTACTGCTTTCATTTATGCCACCATTTGCCCCTCACCCTTACATAGGCATATTTGACAGATTCGTGTGCACATAGGCAGAGCCTAGGTGAACTCTCTTGTGCAAAACTTAGAGAATACTGTATGTAATGGGTGTATCTCCTGTAATTAGGCATTGCTGACATGTGCACATGTATTTCATGTGTTACGCTAGTATTCTATAAAGAGAAGTAAATGCCTACTTTTCTTTATAGGTGTCACATAGGCACTCAGAATTACCCCCTAACTGTACAGACACCATATTACATGCATGCTACCTGCAAAAGCATGTAATGTGGTGCCAGTCCAGCACAAATCTTCTGCAGTGGCAAAAACCAATCTGCTCAATTTGATCCCCATGATTTGACACTTCCCAGTAGCTCCCACTGTGATTCTCCCCCCCCCCCCCACACCCCAGAACATACTCCTGATTAGATTCTTCTGGAGCAAACACCTCTGATTTGATCCACTCCCTGAATAAACTTGATAAAATCAGGCAGCAGGCCTCCTTCTACCCCCAGACCATGGGTGCAGTTTTTTGGGGGGCGAGGGGGGCATTGCCCACCCAAACACAGGGCTGGCATGCTGCAGGCAGCTCTTCCTGCCCTCAGCTCCCGGACAGGCTTCCTCTTCGTTCCTCCCTGCCCCCCTCACGCGCGTTTAAACCATTTATTTTCCTCGCAGCGACGGCAGTGAAGCATACAACACAGCGGGCTCCCCTCCAGCCTTTCCCTTCCCTCAGTCAGTGTCCCACCTTCTTGTGATGATGTATTTCCTGTTTACATGAGGGTGGGACATTGTGAGGGAAGGGAAAGGCTGGAGGCGAGCCCGCTGTGTTGTGTGCTTCACTGCCATCGCTGCGAGAAAAATAAAAGGTTTAACATGCGCGGGGGGGGGGGGGCAGGAAGGAACAGAGAGGAAGGCTGTCGGGGAGCTGAGGGAGGGCAGGGAAAATCGCTGGACATGGATGGGAGGAGATGGCAGGGGGAGAGAAGAGATTGTTGGACATGGAGAGGAGGGGAGGGCAGGGGAGAGGAGAATTGCTGGATGTGGAGAGGAGGTGAGGGCAGGAGAGAGAGCAAATTTGCTGGATATAGGTGGATGGAGAGGTGGCACTGAGACCCTGAAGCAGCTTTGTGAAACGCTGGCCACCGTCGGCTCGGGGCTTAGAAGGTGAAGACAGCACAGCACAGCATCGGTTGTAGCAACGCGGTCCAAGAGTACCACCTTTAAAGATAAGTGTTGGCACCTACATTATGTGTGATGCAACCTAAGAAAGTATAGAATTGATAAAAAATACAGTTATTTAGATACTATCAATACTGCAGGAAGCTATACACATCATAAAAGGTTTTTGGCCGAAGAAGGCAAGATCCGTGTGATCTGTTTCAGCTCCGATAGATTTATCATGATCTAGGAGCTCTTTGAGGCCTTTTTTCCTGCAAAAGACATATTGTTCTGAATAGAGTTCAGTCATTTCCTAGGCAGCGGATATTTTTGTGATTTGTTTCTAGGATACTAGCATACCCGCACCCAACATGTTGTATTATTCAATTGCAAACTGATGCATGTAAGGAAAGAGGATTCCAAGAGGATGCAAGGTTCCACATTAGGTATCATCGTCCAGGATAAGGATCTAGGTGTCAGTGCAGTGGTGGCTAAGAAAGCAAATAGAATGTTAGGAATTATTAGGAAAGGAATGGAAAACAAAAATGAGAATGTCATAATGCATTTGTGTCGCTCCATAGTGTGACTGCATCTCAAATACTGTGTGCAATTCTGGTCACTTCATCTCAAAAAAGATATAGCGGAATTAGAAAAGGTACAGAGAAGGGCAACAAAAATGATAAAGGGAATGGGATGCTTTCCCTATAAGGAAAGGTAAAGTGGCTAGGGCTCTTCAGCTTGGAGAAGAAAGGACTGAAGGGAGATCTGATAAAGATCTATAAAATGCTGATTGGATTGGAATGGGTAGATATGAATCACTTGTTTACTCTTTCCAAAAATACTTGGAATAGTGGGCAAACAATGAAGCTACTAAATAGTAAATTTAAAACAAAATGGAGAAAACATTTCTTCACTCAATGTGTAATTAAATTCTGGGATTCGTTGCCAGAGAATGTGATAAAAGCAGTTATGTTAGCAGGGTTTAAAAAAGGCTTGAATAATTTCCTAAAAGAAAAGTCCACAAGCTAGTATTAAGAAGTACTTGGGAAAATCCGCTGCTTATTTCTAGGATAAGCAGCATAAAATCTATTTTACTGTTCTGGGATCTTGTTACCTGGATTGGCCAATCTTGGACACAGGATACTGGGCTTCATGGACCTTTGGTCTGTCCCATTATGGCAAAGCTTATGTTCTTAATGTAAGCTCAAATGTATATGAATATTTCTTGGGATAGTCTTTTCTGTAATGTTTATCCATTTTTGAAATGTATCATTATTAAATAATTAAATAAAGAAAAAAATTAATCATGAGGAGTGGAAGATAAATCTAAAAGAACCAAGTAAAAACAATCATTTAGTTTCACATATGAATGTTTTTTCTGTAAACGGTACTGTGCTTCCAAATTAAAAGAGACTGTTAGGACAATTATGGCATAATTTTTCTGGTCTCCATTCACTTACAAAATATATCTGATGCCTATTTTATTTATACCATCATGCTTCAATTTATCAAAAAGCAAGCAGTTATGGAAATATATTTTGCAATGTTGAAAAGTTTAATTAGTGAACAGAACAGCTAATGGTACAAGAGAGCTTTCATTAGTAATTATGATTTCACTGAAAAAATAAACTGTTCCAGCTCATGGCCAGATAAATAAATGCTAACCTGCTATGAAAAACAGATGCAGCAGAATTTCAAAGAAAGAATTTGATTCAGTTATTTATTCAGTATTATTTGCCTTGCAGTGTCAGGATAAGGTTACTAACTTGCTCTAGATGTTTATCCCATTTCCTGCATTGACCTGTAGCTTTCCTTTTCTTTGGAAACCAATAGAGACATTATCAAAGCTCAGTGGCATTCCTAGGTCGGCTGCCACCAGAGGCACACCTCTGCTGTGCAGTGGGGTACCAAGGGGGGGTGGGGGTGGTTCGCCCCGGGTGCACGCCACTGGGGGGGTGCCACGCGCCTGTCGGCTCTTTGTTTTCATGCTCCTTTTGCCCTGGAACAGGTTACTTCCTGTTCTGGGGCAGAGGGAGCATGAAAACGAAGAGCCGGCAGGCGCGCGGCACCCCCCTCCCAACGGTGTGCACCCGGGGGTTCTTTCGCCGGAGGATCGGGGGGTTCTTTCACCGGGGGGGGTCACGCTGTTCCGGGGGGCGCTGCACCCAGGGGCGGGGCGCATCGGCGATCCACCACGGGTATCAGCCCCCCTAGGAACGCCACTGCTGCTGTGCACCCCCATGTGCATCACCCCCTGGCGCATCATCTCCACCACACTGCTCTTACCTCCAGGGCCATGATGTGCAGGGAGCAGTTGCTCTGTCAGTTCCCTGCCCTGGAACAGGAAGTGACATCAGAGGGAGCAGGGAACTGGCAGAGCTGACAGCCACGTGGCTGCTCCCTGCACCCCCTTGCAATGTGCACCCAGGGTGCACCGCCCCCACCACCCTGCCCTTGGTACACCACTGCCAAAGCTACAAGTCCATGTAGATAGATCAGTCTGGCAAGCTGTGCTGATAAAATTAACTGGCAGACTTTAAGTACAAGCATGACTAGAAGTCCTATGGGAATGCATTTGAGAGTGTGAATCCTGGAACATTTTCTTCAGCAAGGAGCAATCCTGGAGCATTTTATTCATTAAAGTCTGCTCGTTCAACGGTGGATATTGTAGACCGATTGCCTTCTTGTTTTCTTACAATAGTAACTAAATGCACCAAATGCACCTAACAGAACTAGTAACTGATTAACTTTATAACTAGTATGATCCAGCAGAGATAACGCAGCAGCATTATAACTCAAATCTTATCTAATTTAACAAATATTTTAGTTCATTTTTACTTTACACTGGTCTTATATCCCACTAATACTATAATTAGTTCTAAGCGGGTCACAAGAGTCAAGAATGAGTGGATTCCAAGATGGCGCTGTGAATGGACGCACCTGTGCTGGCTCCTGAGGTTGCTCCGTTGATCAGCTTCTTCGCTACCACTGTAGCCTCATCTTTTTCGATGGGGAAACGGAGGGGAAAGGTTAAGGAACATCCCTCGGTTCCTGAAACATCTTTGGCGTGGAGGCAGACGACTTTGCGATTTCCGAAGCAACAACCGGGTCCTCCGGGAACTTCGACCCCCTACTGCAACTCTTGATGCGTCGGCGTCGACTGAGAGCGCTAACGTGGCTTCCCTGAGCCCTGTGGAGCGTATTGCTCCGCCTCAGCCCGGGAGGGAGTTGCTAGCAGCCCAAGCAGCGACGGAAACCGATGGGGTTCAACCTAACCTGTTCGAGGGAAGGTCTGCAGCGACTGAGAATGGACCTCAACAACGAGAATTACTAATTCAAACAGCTCTACAGGTATTACCTCAGGATATTGTTTCTAGATTGTCTCGTGCTGAGGCTCAACCTCAATCCCCCCCTGTTGCTAGTGGTCTGGTTAGACCAGCAATTGTGACATTAGAGTCACTATGGGACATGGTTTATAACATTCAATCCTCTATGCCAACTACATTAAAAGAAAATACTGATGATATAAAAATCCTTTCTGAAGCTGCGCTACTCCAAGCGCAAGTGACTGCACAGCAATCCTTGAAACTGGAAAATGTGAATACTACATTGCAAGAAATGGGAACTTTAGAAACTGTATTGGTTAAGGACAGGGGCGTATCTGCGTGGGGCCACAGGGGCCTGGGCCCCCGCAGATTTCGCCCTGGCCCCCCTCCCCGCCGTCAACCCTCCCCCGCTGCTTACTTTTGCTGGCGCCGAGGTCCGACCCGCAATCTCCGTTTTTCGTCTTCCTCCGTGGCCATGCTTCCAGGAAGTAACGCTGCAGTGCTGATTCGTTGAATCCAGTTCGGCGTCTGACGTCAGACGTCGAACTGGGGTCAACGAATCAGCACTGCAGCGTTACTTCCTGGAAGCATGGCCACGGAGGAAGACGAAAAACGGAGACTGCGGGTCGGGACCTCGGCGCCAGCAAAAGTAAGCAGCGGGGGAGGGTTGACGGCGGGGAGGGGGTGGAGAGAGGCGGCGGCGGCGGGGGGGGGGGGGGAGGGAGGCAAAAATGTGCCCCCCCTCTCTGGCTCTGGCCCCCCCTACCGCCGGATTCCAGATACGCCCCTGGTTAAGGACAGTAATTTTCTGCATAAACGAATGGAGTACTTGGAGAATCAGGCTAGGAGACTTAACCTTAGGTTTCTTAATTTTCCCAAATCTCCTCTAATGCCACCTGTGGAAATGGTAAAAAAGTATATGGTAGACATTCTTGGAATGGATAAGGATTCGCTACCGCCCATAACACGGGCCTACTACATCTGGGGGTTGATGGAAATCCCCCAATAGTGGGGGATGGAATGAATCTGACTTCATTCCTGGAGAGTTCACTGGAAATTATTACTCAGAGGTCCCTATGCTGGTCACTTTTGTGCTGGAGCCTGATCGCAATGCTGTTTAAGACTTTCTCTAAGACATTTAGAAAACTTGTTTTTGGGCTCAAAGGTCCGTATTTTTCCAGATCTCTCAAAGCCTACACAAGTTAGGTGCAGGGCTTTTTTGGAGCAGCGTCCTAGAGCGTTGGCATTGGGAATAAATTTTGTATTACGATTTCCTTGTACATGTAATTTATTGCTTGAGGGTAAACATTTTCAGTTTGTAGACCCAAAACAGTTAAAAGAATTTCTTGATGCTAGAGTAGATATGAATGTTGTATGCCCTCCCTAATTAGCAGGCTAGGGTCGGTAACCCGAGGTAGCAACCGCTAAATTATTTTCCTTAAATGCTTTATGTTATTTACATGTTTCTGTATTCTTGGAATCTAATTTTCCTTTAATTGTGGACAAATAGGCCTTAAAGATTTTTTTTCTTTTATTATGGATTTCCTGTCTGTAATGCTGATTGCATATTCACAGTGTGTAGTGAAATGTTGAAATATATTAATTAACAATAAAAAAAAGAGTCAAGAATGAACCAAATGGTCAGAAGAAACATCAGCTAAATTAGCGATACAGATATAAAAACAATAAAAATCTGGATTAAAGTGATTCTGAAATTAAAAAAAAACTTTTAAACGCCTTCCTAAAAAGTAAAAAATTGCTTATCTTTCGAAAGTCTAATGGTAATGAATTTCAAAATGATATTGCCTTATAAAAGACAGAAGTGGCCAGCAATCTCTTAAACCTAACATTATGTGCTGATGGATAGTACAATACATGTTGTTCCCTTAAACGATCAGACCTATAGCTCATAGAAATATTGACTAGATTCACAAGATAGTAAGGAGATTCTCCATGCAAAATCCGAAAAACCATAGTCCCTAATTTGAACAGGACCCACGATTCCACTGGCAGCCAGTGGAAATCAAACAAAAAGATGATAGTAAATCAAATTTAGTCAAACAAAAAAATTAGCCTGGCTGCTGTATTTTGGACTATTTGTGAACTTTGCAAAGACGCTTTAGTACTACCCAAAAAAGCACTATTGCAATAATCAACAATGGAAAGAATTAAAGATTGGACCATTAATCTAAAAGTGGAAGTAATGATGTTTTTCTTAATGTAACACAACTTTTTCCAATAGAAAGACTTTTTAACAACAAATATGTTTTACAAATACATTACAAAGGCATGGGGGTTCATTATGCAAGTTCTCCCTTGCCAACCTCATGCCATCAGATGGAGTTGCTTCCTTAGCACAAGTTATCAATAGTTTAATGTACTCACTGGCCCCACTTGACTGATTATGACAGACTCCATCTTTGTACAGTTTTATTATTTCTGGGCTCATTGTAGCCCCCAACCATCAAAGCTGTTGACAGCTTTCCTGCATTCTATAGTATCATTGACTGTTCCTCCCTGCCCTCAGTACCATGGCCTGCCATAGATATGGTTATGCCACAACTTTGTTAAGCTTCCAGCTGTGGATGTGGTGGGTGGGTATTTTCCACTGGGAGCTGGGAAGCAATCCCAAATGCTCATCATTGATCAAAATATTTCAAAACCTCCAAGCTTGTAGTCACTAACCAACCAGCCACAGTTAGGAACACAGTGGGGTCAATATCCATAACCCATTTAGAAGAAAAATACATGTGGCTATCATTATATTATTAATTCTGGCTTACACAAGATGAGACAGAGCTATGGCTTGTACTTCTTGGCTAAAGACTGTTGATATGATAGCTAGGTTAGGAAGGTAGGGAAGGAAGGGAAATTACATTAGAGCATAAAATGGCAATGTCCCGTGACTAAGCATTTTTTAATGAAAATTAAATCATGAACATAATTTTAACAAGATGATTTAGACATCAGGTTGTAATATTTTCCCACCATAGTTGTCAAAGTTAAGATTCGTGTCAAAAACCAAAAGATATTACAGATAAATATGTGAATAATATAAGAAACTGTATTTTTTTAGAATCTGAACTTGAGAAAATGCAAATATAAGAATCCTTTGAAGGTAGATACAGTAAAACTGAATTCACCCTGATTGGTGGCTTAATGAAATTTTGCAGTAAAATGTTATTAAGGCAAATAAGCTTATTCATAAACCTACATTTGAAAAGGCAGTATGACAGGCATATTCCTCTCAAGGAAGCTGAATTAAAAACCTCAGCATGAAAGGCCTATTCATCTCAGAACTGAATTAAAAACTTCTCTGCATGGGGTTCTAGACTTCCATACCACTCACCAATGTTCTTTTTAGCTACATAATAATATGCATGAGCCTCATTATCCCATCTCAGACATGCCTAGTCATTCTCACTGTAAGCATCATTATTTGGGAAAGAAAGGTAGTTGATAGCACACCACAAAGGGGGGGGGGGGGGGGGTGACTCTTCATACTTCAGTTACTCATGTAAATGTCGATAGTACTAGCATATATGTACATATGTTTGTGCAGATGTACATGCATGCCTAAAAGCTGCCTAAGTAATATTCTGTGCCTATTTGCATATCTCTGATAGCATGCATATTGCAGGTGGGTATAGAAATGGGTGAGGTCTGAGTGGAGCATAGGCAGAGTGCCAGTACCTCTCCACTCTTGTCTCTCCCTACGCCCCCCCCCTCGGGTACTCTGTTCTGTTAATAAATCTCTCTTATCTGTCCCCTTCTCCTCTACTGCTAATTCCAGACTCCGTTCCTTTTATCTTGCTGCACTTCACGCCTGGAATAGACTTCCCGAGCCTGTACGTCTTGCTCCCTCTTTGGCCGTTTTCAAGTCCAAACTTAAAGCCCACCTCTTTACCACTGCTTTTGACTCCTAACTACTGCTCACTTGCCCTGTCCTTTTATCCTCACCTCTTTATTCCCTTACCCTTAATTGTTCTGTCTGTTTGTCTGCCTGTCTTATCTAGATTGTAAGCTCTTTGAGCAGGGACTGTCTTTTTGGTGTATGGTGTGCAGCACTGCGTATGCTTTGTATCACTACAGAAATGATAAGTAGTAGTAGTAGTAGTAGTAGTAGTTGTAGTAGTAGTAATAGTAGTGCACACTTGATTGCACAATTTATGGAACACTGTAAGTTATGTGGGTATCACCAGAACTGAGTGCCTATGTCCAAGTGTATGCATATGCATATACCCCACTAAGCTAGTATTCTATAAAGGAAAGAAGGCACCTACATTCCTTCATAGAATGTATACCAGTCAAATGCCTGTTGGACACCTATATATATATACCTTTACACAACTTCCTTTACAGAACTTTACAGAACTTCCCCATACTGACTACATAAAGTAAGAACAAGAAGCTGAGGGGCCCTTTTACAGAACGGCGGTAAGCCCTGGTTCAAGCACGTATCATTTCTGGGGAATAAAGAGAACCCCCGGAAATGGCTTACGTAGTGGTAATCGGGCATCGCCACACACTGCTCGGTTACCACTGGGTTAGTGCGGGAGCCCTTATCGCCACCTCAATGGGTGGTGCCCCATGGCCAGGCGAGTCTGGGGTCTTTTTAACTGCTGTGGTAAAAAGGGCCCTGGTGCACAGGAAAACAGCCCCGCCACTACTGCAGGGCCCTTTATCCCACAGCTTGGTAAAAGGACCCCTAAAATGTTTGTGCATGCCTCAGTCTATGTACTGACTCATTTAAATATCTTCTGAAAGACTTAGATACCCTTATGCCATATGTTAATGAAAGCATGTGTAAACAACTTGTAAACCACTTTAGAAAATGGACTCCTTTACCAAACTGAGTTTTTCAAAATAGCATTCATTGGGAATAGAAATCTAAAAAAACAAACAGAAAAAAAATTACTTGCCAATTCAGAAGCCCCCCCTTTATTCTAGTTCTATTCTTGTTTGTGTATTATGTACTACCCAATTATTTTATTGTCAGTTTTTTGAAATGATGTAATAATTGTGGAAAATAAATACTTAAAATCCCTTGTAGCCACATTACCTTCAACTCAACTGCATAACAACTGTTCTGCTTTTTATGATAGAATGCTGATTCTGCCTGGTAAAGGACAGTTTTCCCCACAGGAAAGAATCAGTACTCCTTCCCTCTAATTCCTAGATGCCCTAGTAACTCAAACAAAATCATGCCATGCAAAGGAAGTTGGATAAGTCACTTTGGGGGGGGGGGGGGGGGGTCTTTTACAAAGCGGTGGTAAGCCCAATGTGGGTTTACTGCTCGCTAATCCAGAAGGACCGCCAGGCTACCGAAGCTCGGTGGTAGTTCCCACCCCAGCGCGCGCCATTTCTAGCACTACAAAAATATTTTTATTTTTGTAGCGCTGGTGTTTACCCGGTAGTAATCAGGCAGTGCAGCCTGGGTTACTGCCAGGTTAGCACGAGAGCCCTTGGGTGGCGGTAAATGCTTCCTCCGAAATGGCTATGTGGCAAGTGGTTCAGTAAAAGGGGGCCTCATTGTGCGTCAAAAACATGCACTGATACCGCAGCTTGGTAAAAGGACCGCTTAACCCTCCACTGCCAAACAGGAAAATAACTACTGAGTGTAACTCAACTTGAGCTACAACTGAAAAAGACATGAACTAAGTCCAAATAAATGATTTGGAAGAAAAGGACCAAAATCAGTTTAGTGTAGTGTTCCAAAGGTCACGGTTGTGAAGTTGTGTGATTACCAGAGTGTGGTTCACAAGTTAAAAGGTGACAGTAATGTCAAGGAATATGGTGATTACATATTTCCAATGACAAATTAAATAAAGCTTAAATGTTTCTCTTACACACACACACAATTTATTTTTAAATTGTATTTATTTATTATTTCTAATTACTATTTATTTTTAAAATGTATACCTCCTAATTAACAAGAATGATTCCATGTTATGCTACAGCCTGGGTGAAATCCATATTGTTTTGGATAGACAAGATGATCCCACCCCCCCCCCCCCCTCCTTAAGAAACAATTGAGATGAAAGAGATCAATTTTCTCCTCAATTTTAGAAAGAACTTTTTTGTTAAATGTGGGAATGAAAATTAGACAGTAAAAAATGGTACAGTTTGGATTTTTTTGAGGGGGGGGGGGCAGAATTAATGTAATCCCCTGGTGGTATAGTTAGATATTGCAATTAAATACAAGTTGGTTTCAAGGAAATCATGGCTGAGGTTAATGAGTTTCCTAGAATACCTTACCAGATTTGCCAAATGGTAGGATGACAACAATATCCATTTGTTTTTCCCAGTACAACACTTTCAAGCGCAAACAACATATTCAGGGGCCTTTTTACTAAGCCGCGTAGGCGTCTATGCGTGCCCAATGCATGTCAATTTGGAGTTACTGCCCAGCTACCGTGTGACCCTTGCGGTAATTTCATTTTTGATGCTCATCCGCTATGCAGACAGGAAAATAATTTTTATTTTCTGGTGCGCGGCAGAAACCGGGCAGTAATCATCATTCTACATGCATAGACAGTTACCGTACAGTTAACATGTGAGACCTTACCGCTAAGTCAATGGCTGGCGGTAAGGTCTCAGACCCAGAATGGATGCACGCAATTTTTGATTTTGCCGCAAGTCCATTTTCAACAAAAATATTAAAAAAGCCTTTTCTACAGGTGCACTGAACAATGGATCTGTGTGCGCTCAAAACACTTACTTACACTAGCGCAGCCCATTTTTCAGCGTGCCTTAGTAAAAGGACCCCTCAGCATTTTAAGATCAATATCAGGTAGGTTTTCTTATACTTCTATAATGTATATTAAACTAAGCATATTTTAAAACTACTTTTCTTTCATGAGAATGATGTTTTGTGACTAAATTTTATCTTTCAGATTCTTCAGGAGCTACCCTAGCACATCCCAGAATCAGATATGTATATATACTTTTTCTCTATCCCTCTCTCTTTCATAGGGTCTTTTACTAAGGCAAGCTCACCTTTTTGGCGCACGCTAAAATTGTGGGTGCGCTAAACATTAGAGATGCCAATGCATTCCTATGGGTGTCTCTAATGTTTAGCATGCCCACAATTTTAGCGCATTCTAAAAATGTGACCGCGCCTTAGTAAAAGATGCCCTCAGTCTATTCTGGCTCTGTTTGTTCCTTTAATTTGTCTCTGTGTCTCAGTCTTTGTGTAGATGTCACTTAACCTTTTTTTCAAGCTTTCTTTTAAAAACTTCTTTCTTCTCCTTTCTTTCCATTGGGTGCCAGTGTTCTTCACCACAGTTCCACTGGATCTCCTCCTTGTGACCCTACTAGACTATCCTGACCAATGTAACAACAAAGCCTATATCCCCTCACACTTATGAAGAGGACATCTGTCCTGTTTCCGGATGAATGAGCCCTTGGACCATGGTGGAACAGTACTGCCTGTCTGCCAGGGGACAGACTGTAGCAGGTGGTGGCTTGCTCCAGTACAGGCGTCGAAGGAAGCATGAAGCTGTACCCAGAACTAGAAGCTGAAGCTGTACTGGGAGCAGAAGCTGTGCTGGAACTGGAACCAGGACTGGAAGCAGGGATTGTGCTGGAAGCAGGAGCTGTGCTGGAAGCTGAGGCTGTGCTGGAGCAGGAGCCAGAACTGGAAGCAGAAGCTGGAATCAGGGCTGGAAGCTGAAGCTGAACTAGAAGCTTGAAGAACTCTGGTTTTTACCAGTTTTAGGCTTTTCCACAGCAAGCTCACGTTCAAACTGCAATGGACAGAAAGCAGCAATAAAAGAGAGCTAAGAACCCAACACACATTCACAACTAGAGCAAAAGTAGACAACCATTTGGACATTTTGGACAACAACAATAAATGAACTGAATGACATACCACCCGAGGATAAACACTTCTTGAGAAGCTGGGATGAAACAAGTGAAAACACACTAAACAAAAATAGCACCACTCTAAACAAAAACAAAAATCACACCACATCCCTGGTTTCATGACAAACACAAGAAGAAACTCTGTAGGAAACTCGAAAGAGCATGGGTCAAAAACAAAACAGACATAAACAATACCATATGGAGAAAAGCTATAAGAACACACACAAACAGCATAAATAAAGTGAAGGCAGAACACTATGGTACATATACAAACCTTGACCAGACCAATATGAAAAAAATATTCAAACTCATGAACAAACTACTGAAAACCCAGAACAAATTGGCATCAAATGAAACACCACCAACTGCAGACAAGCTTGCATAACACTTCAAAAACAAAATAACAAACACAAGATCAAACCTTGCAAAACCACAAATAAACATCACAGACTACCTACAGGACTGTAAAACACATGACAACCACACCACAGCAGACAGAATATGGACCACGTTCAAACCACCCCAGCTAGACACAGTAAAGACACTATTGACAAAATGCATGTGTGCATACTGCCTACTTGACTAATGCCCCAACTACATGATGAAAAACCCACAAGACTGGTTCATTGAGTACCTCACCAGACACATCGCATACATGTTTGAAAGAGGTCAATTTCCAACAAACAAAGGTGACATAGTACTTACACCTATCCCCGAAAACACTATCAGCAAGATCAGTGATATCACAAATTATAGACCGGTAGTCTCAATATCACTACTGACCAAAATGATGAAAGGTCTAGTAACACAGCAACTAACAGAATACTTGACAAAATTCTCAATTCTTCATAAATCCCAATCAGGTTTCAGAGCACAACACAGCACTGAGACGGTCATAACAACCCTGTTAACGAAATTCAGAAGCATAATATGCCAAGGAGAAAACATATTACTATTGCAGTTCTACATGTCAAGTGCATTCAACCTAGTAGACCACACCACACTAATGACACTGCTCGACAACATAGTAATCAGTGGTGCAGTGGCAACATGGTACAATGGCTTCCTAAAGACAAGATCCTACATTGTAAAGATCTCCAATCAAACATCAACCTCATGGAGCTCTGAAAGCTTGGTACCATAAAGATCACCAATATCACCAATATTGTTCAATGTAATGATGGTGCCATTCGGGAAAAAAACTGGAATTAATGGGTATCAACACATTTTTATATGCAGACAATATCACAAATATACAGGACAAAATTATAAAAGGATTGGACCTCATGAAAGAATGGGCAACAACATTCAAACACAAATTGAACAACAACAAATTGGGCTCCTTCCAAATACTATCTAAGATCATATCTTAAATGGACATCCAAATCCTGGCTACATACAGGATAAACATCCATTTTACAAACTGGAACTACTGACAGCTTTGTGGCTACATAGGTGCATCCATATTATAAAGTAGCCACATAACTATCCATGTGATAAATATCCTAGTGGTTACAGCGGCAAGCTAAAAACCAGGGCAGAAAACTAAAGGACATTGGTCCAAATCCTACTGCAGCCCTTTCTAATTTTCTTTTCCTTTTTTTTTTCAATTGTGAGCCCTCCAAGGACACAAAAATATCAACTGTGATTTCCCTTTCTCTCTCCTAAGGACAACTGCTCAATCAGAGCCCTTTTCTGTATACTAGATGTGCCAAGTACCAGGTTTAAATATGGACATCCATCTTTTTGGACATGGACGTGCCTTCCCCTTCTGAAATCAGAGTTGGGCATCCATATTTTGGCCCCTCCCTAGTCTCACCCAAAACACGCCCAGACCATGCTTTCCTTGCCATTTGGACTTACTGCTGTTTAGATATCCCTATCCTGGCCTTATAAAATTGGGATTTGAACATCCATGCTGGTTTTTAGACATACAAAACATGAATAGAGCTTCTAAAATAAAGGCCTTAATGTAATATAAGAAAAGACTCTCCTTTGAGAATAAGAGAATGGTGACTTTTCATAATACTTGGCCTATATCTGTGGATTCAGTACTGGAATATATAAATCAAAGGTCTGTCATGTAATCAATATTTCATCAGATCATTTTCAATTAAACATACTATAGATAGATCTCAATAGCATAATGTTAATTTATATTATTGATATTATATAAAGCATACTGTCACAACAGAGAGGAACAGAATTAACCTCTAGGCCTTTTATATAAAGACAACCTTTTATTTTATTTGTTTGTTCTTTCTTGTACTTTGTCTTCTTTGGAATTAGACAACATACTGTTATAGAGAGACATCAGTTTAAGTAAAACTTTATATTTGTCTTTTGTGACACTTTGCTGCATATTAAGCAGAAGATATGTGCCTTTGGATGGCTCCTGGTTTGTTCAATTGAACAAGTTTAATACTTTTTTTTTTTTTTCCCAACAGCTTCAAGTACAACGGGAACCGAACTCTACTGGGACACCATAAGCTCTCATTCACAAATGCCCACCATTTGTTCAGTATTTTATATGCCCAAATTCAGCATCTATGTATTGCTGATATGAAATGACTGAAATTCCATCCCAAAATTGCATTCAAGTTAAAATGGGAATAATCAGTGTAATCCCAGTGTACAAAACATCCCTGAATAGTCCAAAACTTATGAATATAAAGTTTTTAAAAAAAGGAAGAAAGACCTTGGTAACACTATAACATATGGCTCAAATTTAAATGCCTAAAAATCATATAGGGCTCCTTTTACTAAGTGGTGGTAAGCCCAACACGGGCCTACTGCTCACTATACAGGAAATACTGCCAGGCTACCACAGCAGCCCTTAGTGCTTCCCACCCCTAGCATGTCGTCATTTCTGGCACTACAAAAATTCATTTATTTTTGTAGCGTCGGAGTGTACCCAGCTGTAATCATGCAGTGCCGCGCACTGCCCGGTTACCACTGGGTTAACGTGGGAGCCCTTACCGCCACCTCAATGGGTGGTGGTAAGGGCTCCCCCCTGAAATGGCCACATGGCAAGTTGTTTACTTGCCACACAGCCATTCATCAGGAAGGTGAGACTTCCCTCTTACCACCTGCGGTAAAAGGGGGCATCAGAGCATGTGTAAAACACATGCCGATGCCAGAGCCAACCCCCTTGGGGGCCCATAATGAGCTACCAGCACCTGTCATTTAAAAAAAAATAAACTTTTGAAATCAAATAATGTGAAAAAACTTATCTTAATAGTAGGAAAAGATACTGCTTCAATGCAAACTCATTTATTCCAACAATAGTAATTGTTTCACCAACCTGTCTGGCTGCTTCAGAGATTAAGTTTTAAGCTGTGACACATTTTCTTCTCTAAATTCCACTTATCACAACATAATTTCTGTGAAAATGCAAAAGGCAATTAGTGACATATTTAGTTAAATATAATTTTAAAATGCACTTAGATTTACGTACTCTCAAAAACTTGCATCAACCTCACTTATTCCAACAGGGTGTCCACATACTGGGCCGGATTCTATATAAGGGGTCTTAAATGTAGGCGCATCAGAATAATACACATAATGCTATTCTATAAACTGTGTCTGCAGTAAGATGCAGTTTATAGAATTGTGCATACGCTGGGGGAATGCGCATACAGTTAGGCACAGATATTTACAGCACTGAAAACCTGGTGTAAGTGCCCGTGCCTAAATGTGCACACATTCCCCCAAATTCTATAACAACATGAACAAATGTGATTGACATCCTGACATGCCTACACTCCTCCCCCGGATGCACCCCCTTTTCAGTTACACACGTTGACATTTACATTTGCCTCTATGTATAATGTGACTAACAAGAACTGTGCGTAAATTCTAATTATTGCCAATTAGTGATAATAATTGGTTGTTATCAGCCAATTATCATGACTAATTGGCTCATTATTCAATTGAGTAGCATGTATAAAATTGGCCACATGCACAATTTAATGTGCGCTGCTAGCCATACCTTATATAGAATTCAGGGGATTAAGGATGCAAAACCAGTATACATGATATAATAGTCCAATGAAAAACTAGTCCTTCAATCAATGAAATATGACTTAATAAAAATAGTTCATGTGATTTTCTGATCAATTTCTCACATTTATATTTATAATTTTTAGCTTTTAAAACTTATTTTCAATTTCCAATGTTCAACTTTTATAATAAGAAATTCACTTACCTTTCTAATCTGGGGAGGTATCTCCCCGGATGATGAAAGATAAGTGGATTTCTCATTATAAAAGTTGAATATTGGACATGGACTGATGACAATACATAGTGATGTTTTCCAACAGATATTGAAGGAAGATCACTCCTGGTGGTCAGTTACCTTTATATACAGTAATTGGAAAATTGATGCCTTGTGTGAGAGAATATTTGGTTGTATATATAGAACCAACTACACACTTCAATGAGGTGACAACAATTGACAATACCAACTAAGAGACAAAAAATGTTCTAAAGAAAACAAACAGAAGTTGTGCAGAAACCGTTGTAATATGTCCTCTGCCAAGGAATGAAAAAGCCTCAAAGAACTTCAAGATCAGTTGAGCATTTGAAAATGAAGCCATTAACCCTGAAGCAGTTGGAAGAAATGGTGGCCAACGTTGGTTTTTGGCAGTGCATGATAGCTCAGTGACTTTACACTTCAATCAAATAGTAATCAGGAAGCAAAGGAACAATTTAAAGCTAAATAAAAGTTTTCTGTGAAAAGACTGTGATACTGTGATTAAGAGACATTGTATTTGATTGAAATATATGACAGTAGAAGTTTTTTTAATGCATATGATGAATGATTCAAGCCAATATATGGTTTTATAGCTTCAAAAGAGCATTTGTCCATTGAAGCTCATTGAGGCTTTTTACTTCCCTGTCAGAGGATATATTACAGCAGTTTGTGTACAACTTCTGTGTGTTTTTGGAGAACATTTGTTGTCTGTAAATATAGAACACCAGGGTTTGTAAAAGACGGATTAAACATTAGTTTATTGTAAACATTAATAAAAATAGTGCCATTCAATCTGTCCATGAGGAGGGGCATTTCAATATGATGTTTAAGTCCGACTTTGCATATTTTGCTCAAAATGTCCAGAATCAAATAGCAATTATAGCGATTTTCGAACCAATAAAATGTCTATCTTTTTTTTTTTTCCCAAAAATGGCCACTTGCTAAATGTTTTTGTGCTCTGTGTGTTTATCTTTTTGATTCATTAAAAAAAATGTACAAAATCAAGCCATTGGGATGAATTTCTGTGAAAATACAAAAGGCAATTAGTGATCTATTTAGTTAAATATAATTTTTAAAAAACACTTATATTTACATACTCTCAAAATTTCTTAGCATTCACTGCATCAACCTCACTTATTCCAACAGGGTGTCCACATATTGGGCCAAATTCTATATATGGGGTCTTAAATGTAGACGCATCAGATAGTGCTATTCTATAAATTGTGTCTATATATTCCTAGTAGACTGGCCACCCAAACACCCCAGCAGAGCAGTGGGGCACCCGACGGGGCACTGCAGTGGACTTTACATAAAATCTCCCAGGTACACATTTCACCATTGCTCCTTTGTGTTGTAGATGAGACCCACAAAACCTACCAAAAACCTACTGTACCCAATACCCCACTACAATACCCCTTATGGCTACAGGTGTCACCTATATGTGGGTACAGCAGGTTTTTGGTGGGTTTCGGAGGGATGGCGCATTCCACCAGAAGTGTAACCGTTAGAGTGGATTATTGGCTTGGGTCTCCTTCTCCACAGTGCACTGCACCGACCGCTAGGCTTCTCCAGGGACTTATTTGCTGCACTAATAGGACTGGCTATAACATCTGAGGCTGTCATAAAGGCTGGTATGTACTCCTTCTTTTACATCTTTTGGGTAAGGAGGGGATCAATGAGCATAGCAGGAGTAAGGAGAGGTCATTCCTTTATTTCTCCAGTGGTCATCTGGTCGGTGGTGCTCAGATCAGCACAAATTACCAAGTCCATATAAAGCAAATTAAAGCATGGTGAGCTGTGAACACTACTGGTCAGGATGTCTTTAAATGAAGAGCACAGCAGGTGGTGCACACACAGGGAGGACTTGTGGGTAAAAGGGATAGCATTGCATATCTCTTCATCCCCAACTCCAATTCATCGCCACAATATACTATACTGCTCCCAACTCATCTATACCATACTCAGACTATGCCTTCCAATCCACCCTGACCCATCTATACAACCCATATTCTCCCCTTCCCAGCCAGTCCTCAGTGATCCCTCATCCCTACCTAACCTGTGCACACTTTCTTTTCTCTCAGGCCATCCCCACTTCTTTCTCAGTTCCTTCCCACCTTAATGTCTGCTTCCTCCTGTCATCATCTTATTCTGTTTTTCCCTCACATCTTTTTCCCAATGCAGTTTGACTTTTGTTTTGGGGTAGGATTACTACTACTACTACTATAAATCACTTCTATAGCGTACCAGTCGTATGCAGCGCTTTACAATTGAACATGAAGAAAGACAGTCCCTTCTGTACCTATTCCACTCCTCTATTCTATACTTGTCTGCTCTCTACTTCCTCCTGACCCCTCCTTGACCCTACTACAGTAATTCCACCCCCCCCCCCATTACATTCCCTCTCACTTTAACTTGGTCAGTGCCTCTCCCCTGCAGGCTAGTCTCACCCATGCCTCATACCTCCTAAGCAGATTCATCTCATATTTCAAATTTGTCATCCCTACTCTTCCTGGCAAGATCAAATTCCTACTCACCCTTCCCAGAGCCCCAGACATCATTCATTGTGGGGCCCTTTTACAGAGTGAGTAGAGTGAGGAGGACCATGTGATGCCGGCCAATGCAAGAGAGAGAAGACTTCATGGGAACTGATCATTGGAATAAACCTAAATGATTCTTATGGTAATGACTGAAAAAGACACGTAGAAAAGAAAAGTTAAACTTACCTGGTTCCAGGGTTGTTGTTCTTGAGGTGGTTCCAGACTTCCTAGAAGACAAAATTGGTTAAAAAAGAATTAATTTCAAAAAAGGGAAGGGTTAATTTAGAAACTTACTTATTTCATTATATTGTTAGAAATAAGAAAAAAAAGAGTAGCTTATCTGATGTTTCTGTAGTGTCTAAGCACGTTATGTTGTTATGATCCGAGAGATCTGTAAAAGGGAAAATGGGTGAACACTGCTGTTAAACATGTATAAATGTTTAAAAATTAAATTTCGTATAATGTTAACTTTCCTGGTTTAACGTAGAGATTATTTGGGGGAAATACCATGACATATTTTTAACATCATTGCCATACCTAGCTCTGCCACTATGGGGTTTACAGTAAGCCCAGAGGTCCTTCAGAAGGGTCATGGGGTCTAGTGAAGGGGGTTCTTCCAGTGAGGGGGGAACTTGGGAGAGGAATTAAACTTGGAGGGAATCAGGATGGGGGGTCAGGTTGGGGAGTTTATTTTGGTGGGGTCCATGTTTGGGAGGGGCCTTCAGGAGGAGGTTTGGAGGTTTTTGTTTGGGGTGGTGGGGGGTACATCTTGGGTGTTATGTGTGGCCCCTTTGAGATGTGGCACAGGAGCATCAGGCCACATATTTGCAGCCCGATGCTCATGAGATAGTGGTATAATGCTGCTTGCAATGTCAATTACAATCAGTGTTATGCATACTTATTTCATTATTTATTTATTATGATTTATTTACTGACTTTTTGAAGGAATTCACTCAAGGTTGTGTACAATAAGAATACATCAAACATAAGCAATAATAACAATACAAAGTATGGCATAATATACTACTTATAATGTCAGCACAATACGTAATAGAACATTTTAATTGACAGTGTAGGGTATAAGCAAAGATGAAACATATAGATAGCTAATAGAGTAAGAGGAGTTAGAAAGTAAGGTGACTAAAATATAGAAAGGTGTATATGAGGTCAGGGAGATGGTTAAATATTATTTCAGCTAGGGGAGGAATAGATAAACTTGTCCTGCTTCAATATGTGCAGCCCGTGTCACTCCTTGTGTGTGTGTGAGTGAGACTAACAAGTTAGTTACTTTTTCCATTAAAGACCTGGTTGAAGAGCCAAGCTTTCACCTACTTCCTGAAATAGAGATAATCTTGTGTTAAGCGGAGCCTTTCAGGCAGTGCATTCAAGAGTGTGGGGGCTACTCCGGAGAAGGCTCGCTGCAAGTTGGTGACTCCCATGGTAAATCAAGGTTTGTTAAAAGCCTGACTTTTATTGCACCTTTATAATCCCCCCCCCCCCCCCCCATTGATGCTGGTTTATAGAGCTTTAACATTAAAGGTAGCCATCATGAAGTCATTATTACTATAATTATACTCTTCCAGAATGCTAAAAATATATGCTTAATCACTTATATACAGGGCAAGGCAAAACAAATAAAAAAGTAACCCCCTAGAGTTTTTTGCTGTTTTGTCAACAACCGCTTGCAATTTCAATGTGAAGTTTCACAACTTTATTTGTTGTTACTGTCTACATTTATGTGTAGAGTGGAATGAGATTATCTTTAATCACAGTGAAGTTACAGATTTTTTTTGGCACAACCACCCAGCGATTTTTGCGTATTCAAAAATGTTTGCACTGTAAAACTACCATTATTTGAAAAAGAAAAGTGGGGTACCAGTTTACTGTTAATGATGTCACAGTGACATAGAATTTTGTAAACAATTTGAATTTGATAATATGATAATTTATGGATAATTTCTTTAACATATTTTTGGATCGGAACGGCAATCATGGGCAAGGTGTCCGTAGTGAACAAAATGAGAATCCAGACAGTGCATGAACAAGGTTTAGGAGTAAAGATGATGATGATGGCTGCTTATCATATCAAGAACTGGAAGCTCAGCACTGTGAAGAAAATTTGACTGTGTTGTTCATTTTATTGTTGAATGATGAGTTTTGGCTGGAACATTTTTAATGCACAAAAATCTCTAGGTAGTAGCACTAAAATGTCAGTAACATCAACACAGCTTGAGCTAATTAAAAGTTGTTTAATAGTAATTCGTAAGTGTGATGACTAAATAAGTACATCAAATTTCTCGGTGAAATTCCAAGCGGTTGCTAAGAAAACTGCAAAAATCTTTAGGGGGTTACATTTTCTTAGAATACCCTGTATGTGGGAATAATGAAAACAAATGATCATTTCATTTCAAACATATCCATTTAATTAAATGTAATACTCTGAAATGACTAATTAAAGGCATCTTGAAAACAGAAACAATATGATTTTTCTTACATTTCCATCTTAGGATTCTAGTTGTTTATTTGCTCCCCAAAATCCATAAGGGCTTCTCACAGGTCTCTCACTAAACCATCTCTCTCCCCTTCAACCTGTTCAAAATTCTGCTACACAGCCTATATTCCACTAGTGTCATTTCACCCACATTAGCCCTCTCAAGTCACTTCATTTGCTCTCTAACCACTTCCGCATACAGTTTAAATTCTTCTTACTAGTTTACAAGTGCATTCACTCTGCAGCTCCTCTGTATCTCTCCACTCATCACTTTCTACACTGCTCCCTGGGAACTCGGTTCATTAGGTAAATCTCTTATCTGTACCCTTCTCCTCCACTACCAAATCCAGACTCCATTGCTTTTTTGTTGCTGCACCGTATACCTGGAATAGACTACTTGAGACAGTATGTCAAGCTCCATCTCTGGTATATTCAAATGTAGGCTAAAAGCTCATCTTTTTGAGGCTTTTAACTCGTATTCACTTGTTTAGTACCCTTGTCTGTTTTAATCACTCTCACCATTTATTTATGCATTCTTATATCCCACTATTATCCGAAAACAGGTTTCAGTTCAAAGTGGCTCATAGTTTACATTTAGGTGAAATTAAATCATTGTTTTACATTTATTGCATATGGACGTCATCGATAGTTTTGTGTGGTTAGCTGTAGAATTTTTTTAAGAAGTTGTTTTATGAACTGTAGATAGTTAGTGATACTTCTTATAGCTTTTGGTATTGAACTCCACCATTTGGAACCAAGGTAGCTAAATCTTGCTGTGTAGATGGTTTTGTACGTTCTGTTTCTGTTGTTGGGTAGGTAAAGAAGTAGGTAGCTTAAGTACATAAGTATTGCCATACTGGGACAGACCGAAGGTCCATCAAGCCCAGCATCCTGTTTCCAACAGTGGCCAATCCAAGTCACATGCACGTGACAAGATCCCAAAAAAGTGCAATACATTTTATGCTGCTTACCCTAGAAATAAGCAGTGGATTTTCCCCAAGTTCCTTTTAATAATAGTCTTTTGACTTTTTCTTTAGGAAGCCATCCAAACCTTTTTTAAACTCTGCTAAGCTAACTGATTTTACTACATTCTATGGCAATGAATTCCAGAGTTTAATTACACATTGAGTGAAAATATTTTCTCCAATTCATTTTAAATTTATTATTTTGTAGCTTAATTGTTTGCCCCCCTAGTCCTAGTATTTTTAGAAAGAGTAAACAAGCAATTCACGTCTACCCATTTCACTCCACTCATTATTTTATAGACCTCTATCATATCTCCCCTCAACCTTCTTTACTCCAACCTGAAGAACCCTAGCTGCTTTAGCCTTTCCTCATAGGAAAATCATCCCATCCCCTTTATCATTTTCATCACCCTTTACTGTACCTTTTCTATTATCACTATATCTTTTTTAAGATGTGGTGACCAGAATTGAACACAAACTTTGAGGTGCAGTCACACCATGGAGCGATACAAAGGCATTAGAACATCCTCATTTTAGTTTTCCATTCCTTTCCTAATAATACCTAACAATCTATTTGCTTTCTTAGCCACCACTGAACATTGAGCAGAGGGTTTCAACATATCATCAACAATGATGCCTAGATCCCTTTCCTGGTCAGTGACTCCTAATGTAGAACCTTGCATTACGTAGCTATAATTTGGGTTCCTCTTTCCCACATGCATCACTTTGCACTTGCTCACACTAAACGTCATCTGCCATTTAGATGCCCAGTCTCCTAAGGTCCTATTGTAATTTTTCACAATCCTCTTATGATTTAACAACTTTGAATAACTTTGTGTTGTCTGCAAATTTAATTTCCTTACTAGTTATTCCCATATCTAGATCATTTATAAATATGTTAAAAAGCAGCAGTCCCGGCACAGACCTCTAGGGAACCCCACTATCTACCCTTCTCAACTGAGAATATGGAAGCCCTCACAGTTAAGCTGTGAGGGTGTTAACATTGACTGAAGCCAGGCAGCCAGAAGAAGAAAGGAAAGGGGGGGGGGGGGAGTTGCAGGAGGGAGTTAGTTTGGAAGTAGTTAGTGTTTAGGTTAGCAACAGGAAAGGGAGAAAGGGGATTGGGTAGGAATTAAGGGATAGGATTGGCTAGAAGGGAAGTGCTAGGATAGGGAAGATTTGGGCGCTCAGAATTAGTTTTTAGTTAGGTAGGAGAGGGTTAGGGTGAATAGGAGGGAGTGAAAGACCCATCCCAGCCCACCCTTGGTGAGGGGGTGTGGGTGGGGACAAAATTTTGAGATGGTTAAGGAAAGTGGAGGATTTGGGGGTAAAGGGTAGCAGCTTTTAAATGGAATGGGGTGCCTGGATGAGGGGTTTAAGAGGCACCAGAAGCGGTTAAAGGAATTGTATGAAATATATGAAATGGAAATGAACTCGTGGGCGGAACCGCCATGAGTAAGAGGTGGCTTGACGGTACCGTAAGTCACCTGGGGGGAGGGGGGTAAGGGGGGAAGAAAGTGAGCCAGTTCGTTACCGAAGGGCTTAACATTATTGTTAATCACACTGTGAAGTGGGGAGAAAGTGAGCCAGTTCGTTACCGAAGGGCTTAACATTATTAACCGCATTCTGAAGTTAACCTGGTGGAAAATTATATGTTACTAAGTATTATTAATCACACTGTGAAGTGGGGAGAAAGTGAGCCAGTTCGTTACCGAAGGGCTTAACATTATTAACCGCATTCTGAAGTTAACCTGGTGGAAAATTATATGTTACTAAGTTGATGTTAAGTAAATGAATTTATTAATATTTAGAAATAAAGCTGCAGCCAAATTTTATTCCAAAAAAGAAATTGTTGTTTGAATTATTTAAAAATTTTAAGTATGTGTTAAGGGCTGCCTGAAGTGTGAATGTCAATGTTATGATCATTTAACCCTAATCTCTGTGTTCTATCTTTTAACCAGTTTTTAATCCACAATAAAACACTACCTCCTATCCCATGACTCTCCAATTTCCTCTGGACTCTTTCATAAGGTACTTTGCCAAACAGCTTTTGAAAATCCAGGTACACAATATCGACTGGCTCAACTTTAGTCATATATTTGTTCACCCCTTTAAGGAAATGTAATAGATTGGTGAGGCAAGATTTCCATTCACTAAATCCATGTTGGCTTTGTCTCATTAATCCACAGGGGTCAGAGAGGGAGGGCTGGCCCCATTTCAAAACTAAGAGCCAACAGGGAAAGATCACAAGGAGCCAATAATAGGATACTGCAAACTATATGGGGGGGGGGGGGGGCGGGAATCCCTAGTGCTATCTATACACAGACAATGCAATTGAATACAAATAATACTGATATTAAAATCCACCCTGCCTCCATGAATATGGGGCAGAATAAACACTTTTCAGAGAGATGAAGATAAGCTACTCTTTTTCATAGTCCTCTAAAATTTTTTATGATGGTATGATGAGTTTCCTGTAACCTTTATGGTGAAGTTCAAGCTCGGAACCTTATGGACCTTGATATAAGAGAGAATATCCAAACACATTCACATATTTTATATGGTGGTTTACTTGTTGCCATATTATTTAAGTGCTTGATTCTAATTAGCCAGTAAATTGTGCTAAGGATTTTTAATTAGTCTTAATGGTTTATGCGTTGTATATTATTCTGTCTCAGGACATTCAGAAGTGTTTAAACGCTTTTTATGGCATAATAAAAGACCTGTTTCAATTGAAGATTTCATGGTAATAATTTCTAATTCTCATTATTATACTGAGGGCTCACTGAATTGTATATTAATATCACAATTGAAATACCAGTATAAAACTATATATCTAACATCAATATATCTTCATTCTGAGGAAATTGACATTACCAGTGGTGTAACGCAAGGTTACGGTTCTCAGGCCGATTCTTTTAAACATTTTATTAAAGCAATATTGTTGAAAGGCTGTCTGGTAAGGTTTGACTCTTTGTAGATGATTCCAAAATCTGCAATAGGGTAGAAATCCCTGATGGTGTGGATAATATGAGGAAGGGCTTAGCTAAGATAGAGGAGTGGTCTGGAATTTGGCAGCTTAGATTTAATGCTAAAAATGCAGAGTCATGGATTTGGGCTGCAAAATCCAAAAGGAATGGTACAGTTTAGGGCGTGAAGAACTTTTGTGCACAAAAGAGGAGCGGGACTTGGGGACTCTTGGGGGGGGGGGGGGGTCTTTTACTAAAGCTTAGCTTGAGTTATCTGCAGCAGGGCCCATTTTATTCCTATACACTCTGCTGCAAATAACTCAAGCTAAGCTTTAGTAAAAGACCTCCTTAGCCATCTATTCAATCACCCAACAGTGCAAATCAACAAATTCATGTTTAGCCTTAATACAATGTTGAACAAGAGGAGCTTCCAATTTTCTTACAAATACGCAGTGGTGGTGCTCAATAATTATTGTTGTAAAGATCTGGGAAGTTTGTCCCACATATAGTAAACCACAGAGACAATGGATAGAACAAATTACTTCCACAGATTCACAAGTTGCCTCACTCTTAATCTGAACCCATTTATTGTTATTCTTTCATTAAAATGAGGTACATTTTTCAGTAATCAAACAGAACATTTACCACATTTCCAATCCCCCCCCACCCCACGTTGTGCTGAACTAACCATCCAGACTCCAGACCTACATATTCTGTCAGCAAGCACTGCAGACAGCCTGCCACAGGGACCCATCAACAAAGCTGTTAAGAACTTCGGGGGGGGGGGGGGGTGGACACTTTGAGCATTCACAGTGACTGCCAAATTCTGCTGCATTACTACGTAATTGCATCATTTGAATGACGCTATTTTACGTTGTTTAGCTTGAATATTTTTAACACTCAAAAACAGCTACGTAGTAATGATAAAATGTCAGTAACATCAATATAAAGAGAAAATTAAACACAACATAGCTTAAGATAAATTAAAAGTTATTTAATAGTAATACATAAGTATGATGACTAAATAAGTATGTACAATTTCTTGTTTAAATTCAAAGTGGTTGCTGAGAAAATGGCAAAACCTTTTTTGCTTCACTCTGTACAGCAACACTTCATTAACTACGTAAAACATGGCTAGTTCTTGTTGCCATTACATAAGACTTCTTTTACATTTATGTAATTTTATACTGTGTGTAACCATGGGCACGCCTCCCTCCGGCTCCGCTCTTTACCCTGGGGGCCACTCACTTCACTCTCAGGAGCCAGGGTCAAACCAGGGGCGTAGCCAGACAGCAGATTTTGGGTGGGCCTAGGCAAGAAGTGGGTGGACACCAAATGTTCTCTCCCCCACCCCCACACCAAAACAATATCTCAGCTGGTGGGAAAATGCTTCTGTCCAGTCTCCACCTTGGTAGTCTGCAGCAGGCATGCGATGAAAACTGAGCATGCAAAGGTGCCAGTATTATGGAAAGCATCATTTTCATTACCATGTGCTACTGTTGGATGGGCCTGAGCCCTAAGTGGGTGGGCCCCGGCCCACCCAGGCCCACCTGTGGCTACGCCACTGGGTCAAACAAACAGATAAACTCTCTGCCACATTTTGAGCTCCCAGGAGCAGGATCACAAGAGCTGGGCATGGACCGGGGCCAGAATACTCTGGTAGGCCACGGGTAGTATTATTACCCTGTTCCTGCTCTACTATACCTGATGTTAGAAGTTGTGGCAGATACCACAAACTGACTCTCTTCAACAGTGTAATGCAATATAAACTAACCTTGTCCAGACAACTCCAAGTTGTAAGGAGGAAAGGAAACTAATCAAGCCACAAAATATAAGTTGACAACAGTTTTTATTTACAGCTGTAATGTGAATGTAACCATTTCTTTAAAGTTCAGTCAGTATTTTTCAAATGCAAACAAAAGTAGTTTAACAAAAGTGTGATTCACTTAATATGTGAGTTCAGCTGAACTTTACAACTTTGACAGTGTTCCTCACTTTTCTTTTGTATAAATTTACCTTTGCGGTGACAGTAATCTTTGCTAACCAAGCTAATTTTCAGATAAGTAGTTCTTGTTTCCCTTTACTTTAAACGTTTTATTCTAAAGTTATTCAACTCTTCCCTTGGAATAAGAATTGATTCTTTGTGTTTAATTTTCTCTTTATAGGACCTGCTTCTAACACCCACTCCGGGTAAGTATGCTACCCTG
Source organism: Microcaecilia unicolor (assembly GCF_901765095.1). Classification (NCBI taxonomy): domain Eukaryota; kingdom Metazoa; phylum Chordata; class Amphibia; order Gymnophiona; family Siphonopidae; genus Microcaecilia; species Microcaecilia unicolor. Next base: position 440,787,660 of record NC_044031.1, on the reverse strand, counting down.
TAGTTTACTTTTATTCCATTTTAATTCTTTCCTTGTGCTTGTGTAGGTGTACAGGGCACTTAGCTGAAGTCTTTCTTGATTCTTTTTGGCCTTTCTTGAATTGTGGGGCCTGTAGACTGCAAAGATGATTTTCATTCAGAACAGATGATCTCTAGGACCAGTGCAGGGTTCACCTAACTTTACAAACCTAAAGGAAGTAAAACCCTGACTGACCTCCTATCTTTAACCAGGGTTTACATCTGGGGTTTACAATCAAAATGACTATGGTTTTGCTATCTTTCTTTTCAGAAATGGGAAGGTGGTAGAACTAAAGGACATGAATTGAGGTTGAAGGGAGGAAGACTGAGAAATAATATCAGGAAGTATTTTTTTCACCAAGAGGGTGGTGGATGCTTGGAATGCCGTACTACGGCAGGTAGTGGAGATGAAAACCATAACAGAATTTTTAAAATGCATGAGAGAAACACGTAGGAATCCTGTTTAAAAGGAATCGATCCAAAGAAGCTTAGGTGGCAACACTGGTAATTGGGAAGCAAAGCCAGTACAGGGCAGGCTTTTACGGTCTATACCTTGATCTGGATGGGCTGGGTTAAAGCTTATCAAGGTCTTCAATAACAACTTCAAAACTTTTTGAACAAAGACAGTGCCAGGCAGACTTCTACAGTCTTTGCCCTGCAAACAGCATGGACAAATGAAGTTCAGGTATACATATGTTATATCACCTTGTATCACCTCGTACCTTATGTAATGAGTTTATCTCTTTGGGCAGACTGGATGTACTGTACAAGTCTTTATCTGCCATCATCTACTATGTTACTATTGGACTCATTTTTGAAAGAGAAGGACGTCCATCTTTTGACATAAATCGGAAGATGGATGTCTTTCTCACAGGGACGTCCAAAACGGTATAATCGAAACCCAATTTAGGACGTCTCCAATTGCACTCCGTCGCAAGGATGGCCAAAGTTCAAGGGGGCGTGTTGGAGGCATAGCGAAGGCTGGATTTGGGCATGCCTAACACTTGGACGTCCTTGACCCATAATTGAATAAAACAAGGCCATCCCTGATAAACACTTGGACGTTTTTACCCGGACCTGTTTTTCTTACGACTAAGGCACAAAAAGGTGTCCAAAATTACCAGATGACCACCGGAGAGAATTAGGGATGACCCCCTGTTACTCCCCCAGTGGTCACTAACCCACTCCCACCCTCAAAAAAACATCTTTCAAAATATGTCATGCCAGCCTACTACTACTACTACTACTATTTAGCATTTCTATAGTGCTACAAGGTGTACGCAGCGCTGCACAAACATAGAAGAAAGACAGTCCCTGCTCAAAAAGCTTACAAGCCTCAGATGTCATACTCAGGTCCATGACAGCACATGCAGGTCCCTGGAGCAGTTATAGTGGGCACTGCAGTGCACTTCAGACAGGTGGACCCAGGCCCATCCCCCCCTACCTGTTACATTTGTGGAGGAAACAGCGAGTCCTCCAATACCCACCACAACCCACTGTACCCACATCTAGGTGACCCCCATCACCCGTAAGTGCTATGGTAGTGGTGTACAGTTGTGGGTAGTGGGTTTTGGGGGGATTTTGGGGGGCTCAGCACACAAGGTAAGGGAGCAATTTATGAAGTCCACTGCAGTGCTCCCTAGGGTGCCCGGTTGGTGTCATGGCATGTCAGAAGGAACCAGTGCACTACAAATGCTGCTTCCTCCAATGCCCAAATGGCTTGTATTAGGACATTTTTGACATGGACGTCTTTGGTTTTGAAAATTGCCAAAAGTCAGAAACGTCCATGTCTAGGGACGTCCAAATTTAAAGATTTGGACATATGACGGTATTTTCAAAATGAAAGATGGACGTCCATCTTGTTTCAAAAATATGGGTTTCCCCGCCCATGGATTTTGCTGTTTTGCAAGGACGTCCAAATCACAACTTGGACCTTGTAAACCAATTCATAAACTATACTGGAAAAGGCAGAATAGAAAAGTGATAAATATCCATTCATTACTTAGAGAAAACAGTATATTTTTGTGTAGGCTTATATGTCTTTTTGTTTTATTCAATTTCTCTGAAAATTAATTGTGCAATGATTCCTTTTTGCAGACTACCAATTCTGTTTGCTGTAAAGATTTTTTTAAAAATCAGAGTTGCATGTTGCATGAAAACTGTAGGATGTTTGAAATGCTTGTACATCCTGATAGCTATCTGCAATGTCCTGTGGATATTGGGCAGGTTGCCATGATATCTCATGCTATATCCTCCACTGTGCCATTAATCATCAACAGTTTACAGCAGTCTGCACTGTAGTTAGGGAGCACAAAACATACACTTGTTTTGAAAATAATTTATTTATGAAAACCCTCTAAAGAACTTAGTTTATTCCTGCTGAAAAACAAATGAAATATCTCAATACATAAAGAGTACATTATCAGCAACTCTGGAAATATTCACCAAAATCTTCCAGAGTTGTTATGTAAAAGATAAAGATAAAATAGCTTTGAATATCAGGGGGATTCTCAATGAACCTGACCCAAATTTTGATGTAAACAAACTACTCCGAAGTATAAAGATTGTTATCCTCAAACTGGTATATATAAATTGGTCACTCTAGGGCCATTGCAGTGCCCATGGCCAACCTGTGTTTCTGTAAAAAGACATTTCCATCAAAAAATAATTATGGCACAGAACCAATTCAGTCATAAATACATAAGTATTGTCATACTGGGATTGACCAAAGGTCCATCAAGCCCAGCTTCCTGTTTCCAACAGTGGCCAATCCAGGTCACAAATACCTGGCAAAATCCCCAAAAAGTACAAAACATTTTATACTGCTTATCCCAGAAATAGTGGATTTTCCCCAATTCCAATTTAATAGTGGTCTATGGACTTTTCCTTTAGGAAGCCGTACAAAACTTTTAAAACTCTGCGAAGCTAACCACCTTTATCACATTCTCCAGCAACGAATTCCAGAATTTAATTACATATTGAGTGAAGAAACATTTTCTCCGATTCGTTTTAAATTTACTACTTTGTAACTTCATCGCATGCCCCTTAGTCCTAGTATTTTTGGAACGCATAAACAGACTTTTCACGTGTCACGGTTGTGCCCATGTTTCGTGCTCTTCTTCTTCTCGCCACCTGGTGGCCAGACCTGGTGGCTGCAATGGACTGTCTGGTTACTGTCACCCGTTCCAGATTTCAGCCTAGTCTGGTCCGGATCTTCCGGGCTGCCAGACTTGCTTGTTTTGTTTGAACCTGCACAGCTCCCGTGGTTGCCTGGTGATTGCTGCAGTGAACCTCAGCTGCTGCTGGGCTTATTATCAATTCTGAAATCTTTCTGCTTGCCTTTGCATCACCTTAGGCCCTGGTATGTTGGTGCTTGTTGCACTCCTGTTTAATTTCTTGTTTGTTTCTAGTTAGGCTGTGTGTAGTTTAGATTAGGGCTATTGTTTGTTTCTTAGTCTTGTTCCTGGTTTGCAGTTCTTTGTGTAGTTCTTAGGTTATCTGTGTTGTCTGTCTTCAGTGGCTGCTTGCAGCTTCTAGTTCTGTCCCTGGTCTGTCCGTATTTGTTTCCTGTGTTAGTGGCTGCTTGCAGCTTTCAGTCTCTGTCCCCTAGCTTGTCCACTCCTTGCCTTGTGTTGTATTGTCTGTCTATGAGTCCTAGCCCAGTTTCCTGCCTTTTTGCCCATGTTCATTCCTTTCCCCTCTGACCCTCAGTCCTGGTTCAGCCTAGTGGGTATCCAGTCCTCCTTGCCCAGTAAGTCCTGCCGGCCACCTACAGCCAGAGGTTCAACTCCTGGTGAAAAGCGGTCAAGCGCAGGTGAAGTTTAAGTGTGCCTGCTCTGCTTATTCCTGCTTGTTTGCCTCTGCTGCAATTCCAGTCCAGGGTTCCAGTCCTGTTCTGCCCTGTCTCCGGTTTGGGGGTGGTTTTGCCTGCCACTGCCACTCCTCGGCAGTGGTCCAAGGGCTCACAAACTCAGTTCCAGCTTTGAATACGTGACATCACGTCTACCCATTCCACTCCACTCATTATTTTATAGACCTCTATCATATCTTCCCTCAGCAGCCTTTTTTCCAAGCTGAAGAGCCCTAGCCACTTTAGCTTTTCCTCATAGGGAAGTCGCCCCATCCCCTTTATTGTTTTGATGGCGCTTCTCTGCACCTTTTCTAATTCCACTATATCATTTTGGAGATGCGGCAACCAGAGTTGAACACAATATTCAAGCTGCATCTTCCCTTTGAGGAATATCCTATATAATAAAAAGCACCTCCAACATTCTGAAGCTGAGAAAGTGAAGCCTGAAGCATCTGTGCTCTCTGTATCCATCTGTACTTTCGGGTTTATCACAAACAGAAGTGACCAACCACATGAGGTTTCTCAGCTAAAGAATGTTGGAGGTGCATTCTATTAAATAGGATTGGTCAGTTCCTTGAAGCACAGCCAGAGCTCAGCATCCTGCACAGTAACATTCAGCTGCCTCTCCTTGGGGTCTCCTTTTTCGCTGCCCACCTGCAACTCGCTCTCCACAGCGCTGATCAGCTGATTGACACGGCACTGAGGCAGACTCTTCCCGCCGCCAGCACCACTCTCCACGGGTCCAGCACTCATTCTCTCGCCACGCGAGACACCACAACAACGCACGCGTGTGGAGCCAAGTACACCCTCACAACTCGCTCTCCACAGCACCAGAGAGAGAGGGAGGGAGGGGGGCCTGACACCAGAGGGAAAGAGAGAGAGGGGGGGAGGGAGGGAGGGCCTGACACCAGAGAGAGAGAGAGAGGGAGAGAGAGAGAGAGAGAGAGAGAGAGGGAGAGAGAGAGGGAGGGGGCCTGACACCAGAGAGGGGGGAAAGGTATCTGTCACACACACACATTCTCTCTCACACACACTCAATGTCTTTCTCTCTCTCACTCTCACACACTGTCTCTCACACACTCTGTCTCACACTGTATCACATTCACTCTCTATGTGTCACACAGTCCCTCTCACACACTCTCTCGGTCTCATACACTCGGTCTCACAGAGAGTCTGTGTCTCATACACACTCTCTCTCTCTCTCACACACACACTGTGTCTCACATACGCACTTGCACACACTCTCATTCTCACACACACACTCTTTCTCTCACAGACACACTCGCACCCAGACTCACTCTCCGTCACACACACACACTCGCACATTCACTCTCTCTCTCTCTCTCTCTCTCTCACACAGTCACTCTCACATACACTCTCTCAAACATACACACTCCCAGGAAAGCCTTGCTAGCACCCGTTTCATTTGTGTCAGAAATGGGCCTTTTTTACTAGTTACTATATAAAGCCTCTAAATTCATAGCAACTAAAATATCCATCTAAGGTATTTGAGATAACATGCGTAAAATACGCAAAAAGTGTGTAGTGTCTTTAATGTATGACTGAGCTTTACCCACTATTGGTTTTAAAAATTAATCCACAAATTGAGATAATGATTCAAGAACAGTACTATTAAGAGATACTGTGGGGAGGCCAGGCAATTGTTGAATAGATTTGTGCACTTTAGGAACTGTGTATAATAATGGAACCCAGGGAGATGAAACTATCAAAAATCTTCTCTCCCCTCTAGTGATGAAACCACAGTCTCTTGCTTGGGTGACCAGGGTGTTGATTTCAATCAAAAGAGTGGGGGTAGGATATGTCTGAAGAAGTAAATAGTGATTGGTATGACAGAGGTGTTTCATTATTTCAGTCACCTCCCCAGCCCCTCCCTAATCAGTGGATTTAATAATCAACTGAGCATCTTTTTGTATATATAGAATCTGGTCCTAAATGTCTAATGCAGAGTTCACACAGGATCACTTATCAATTCCTAAATAGAAAGTGGTAGGATGTTCCACATTAGCTTTTGTAATACATGGCAAATTCAGACTTGTCATGTATTATCTTAAGGTTCCTTATATTATGTGGAGTGGAGGAGTGGCCTAGTGGTTAGGGTGGTGGACTTTGGTCCTGAGGAACTGAGTTTGATTCCCACTTCAAGCACAGGTAGCTCCTTGTGACTCTGGGCAAGTCACTTAACCCTCCATTGCCCCATGTAAGCTGCATTAAGCCTGCCATGAGTGGGAAAGTGCAGGGTACAAATGTAACAAAAAAAATTATAATATCCCTAGTACCATAAGAAGTTTCAACAATACAATATTACTAAGATACACATAGCAGTCCAGAAGCAAGAGGGGTGTTATCCAGTCTTTTGCATTGAGTGTCACATGTATGATTATCTCCCAGTTGACGAGAGGTTATATGTGTGTTCATGGTGCAAACAGCTCCTAGTTCTCAGAGAATGAGTCAGTTCTCTTGATGCTAGAGTAGCAGACTTGGAGAAGCTGAGGGAGACAGAGAGGTGCATAGAGGAGGCCTACATGGACATTGCAGAGAAGTCTCACTTCCAGTCTGGTAGCCCCTGTGCTGCCTTGGAAAAGAGAGGTCTCCTAGAAGGAAAGCATCACCCTGGTAAATTAGGAAGTAATTCTGTAGCCAGGGCCTGCCCAACAGGAGATGCAATATCATCTCACACTGAGGGTATGTCTCCAGGAGCTTCTGTCCAGAAGGGAACTGCTCTGCCACATAGTCTTCAAAAATTTACTTAACTTAGGCAGGCTGACAGCCTTCTTCTTCCCAGACCGTGATCAAACTGTGGTCAACAGGTCCCATTTCACATACGCTGCTTCAGGATCACAGCTTTTCAACCGAACAATTCAATGGTCATGATTGCTCACGGTCTGGGAAGAAGAAGGCTGTCAGCCTGCCTAAGTTAAGTAAATTTTTGATGATTATATGGCAGAGCAATTTTGTTTATTGAGAAACTAAAAAAACAAATAACAAAAAATAATTATAACCAGGAGGTTTTTATATCGCCAATGATGATGAAATTCTAGCCCTTGTCCCATTATAAATACAGGAGAGGTCTGTCTTGAGGCGTTTTCCTCTTTTTGGAAGGATTCTTCCTTGCTTACGAACAGATAACTGTGTTTCTGTAATTGTATGTGTTCTTATCAATAATCAACATCATGAAGTCTAATGAACATTTATTAAGGGTTGCAGACCATTTATGAAGAAACTAGCCGTTGAGCCCGTGTAAACGGGCTAGTTTTGGAATGGGGGGGGTTCCGAGACCCCCCCCGAGGTCGCCGCTGCCCCGCCCCCCCTAGTCACTGCCGGTAACCCCCCCCCGGCCCGAGCACTCTCTGTCTGTTAGCTGCCTGTGTCCTTCCCTCACCGTGTGATGAAACGCGGCGAGGGAGGGACACAGGCAGAGAAGGAAGCCCGTCCCGACAGCAGCTTTGCTGATGTGCCTGCTGCGTCTGCGTGGTGCGATGTAAGTTCAATAAGAAAGACAGTGCTCTGGTCAGGTGGAGGGGCGGAGACTCCAGGTGGGGGGAGCGGTAGCAGTGACCTCGGGGGAGGGGGAGGGCGGAGCGGTTGCGAGTACGTCTGCGGCATGCACAGTAGAGACTTTCTGCTCTGTCCTGCCCCTCCTCATCACGTATTGATGCAGGGGCGGGGCAGAGAGGGAAGTCTCTACTGCGCATTTGCGAGTGAGTACGACACTCGCCTTTTATATGTTTGATGGTTCTCAATCCAGGATGATTGTGGATGTGTAAACCCAGAGTGCTAAAATGATGCTTAATATTTTCTACCAGGGACATGCTATGAAGCTCCATTTTAATCAATTCCTTCTGTAAACTCATTCATGTAGTTTTATTTTTAATAAACTCTGATGAACCAGGCATCTTTCCTTGCAATACGGATGGTTTCAAAGTATATTGAGATATCTGATCTGCTGAAAAACAAAGAGTGCATTCCTACTCCAGTAAATCCATGGGTAATAGGTTCAAAATTCAAAAATATCAAACATTAACTGAGAAACAACCCTAAAAAACTGTTACAAAAAAACAAGAATCTCTAAGGGTTAATAATTTATGTGCTACAAGATTAAATTAATAAATATTGCATAAACCAGTAGGAATTCTCAGTGTGGAAACTAACGCTCCTATTTTTCTAACCCATGCTAGCGGCTGTCCCCTGCGCTAATGCCGACAGAACCCATTCAAATGGGCTCTGCCAGCATTAGCGCCGGGACAGCCACTAGCGCGGCTTAGTAAACAGATCCCTAAGGACCCTGTTTACTAAGCCACAATAGAGGCATGCTAAAAATTAGTGCACGCTAACTTTGTAGGCACCCATAGTATTTTTGTAGGCGCCTACATTAAAATAAAGTGCAAACTACAATAGTAATGTAAGAAAAAAAACACACTTATACCATCATTACAATCTATTTCCTAATGTTTTTTTTTTTTTAATATTTCAACAATTTTATTGATGGAACATTTCACAGTACATAGTCAGTATCCATAATATGCAGCACAATAAATGTGATATCTTACATACATTTATACAGTTACTACGTGCCATCAAGCATTTTTATAATTCCCCCCCCCCCCCAGGCCCCTTTCCCCAAACCCTCTCCAACCTAACTCACCCCCCAACCCCCCTGAATCCTACCCCCCTTCCCCACCATAAGAATCCCATCTCCTCAACAAAGGGAGTCAACCGTCACCTGCATTTAGTAAGCGCCTCTCTCGCACATGCAGAAGGGGGTCACTCAATTGATTAAGAATGGCACTACGCGCATCAGATTCCTAAAATGTCTGTAATCCCTTGCAAATAGCAGGAACTTGGTAATATCTTTATCTACTCTTGCTGCTTAAACAGATAACAGGTTTTTCAATAGTTTGATCCTTTTTTACCCTTTAATGGAGGAAGGTAAACAAGCTTAAATGTCTCTTTGGTCTAGTTAAAATCAAAAATCAAAAATAATTTACAAAATACTGCGGAATAAGACCAAACAAGACCTTATATACCATACAAAAAAAAATTCTGGCAGAAATGGGAAGTCAATGAGCTTTTATATATGCTGATGTTATGCTAGTAATACATTCTCACACCTCCAAATCCAACAGTACTGGAGTCTATCCAGTGTGGCAGATCAGTTCTACAGAGCTCTGTTTTGGAGAAACAATCCTTCTCCAGGAACCCCCTTCAAATATATGCACATGGCTCCCGGTTGGAGGTATTGCTCAGGCAGTGATTCAAAATGGTGACACTGAAAGAGGGAATACCAGCTTGCCGAGCTGCAATAATAAAATCCAGGAGAATGACATCATCGCTATAAACTTTATTGATACTACAAAACTCATACAATGGTATTCCACTCAATACAATCATTCAATCCCTTTGGTTTAACAGCGCACAACTGAAAAATCCAAAATTGTTCTCTTAGTGAATCCATGCTGTCTTATCCCTGTTAAAAGTGTCTGGAATTTGCTCTATGGCAAACCACTTTGTAGTATCAATAGTTTATAATGATGATGTCATTCTCCTGGCTGTTATTTCTGCAGCTCGGCAAGTTCCCTCTTCCAGTGTTGCCTTAACCTTTAAATCCATTTTTCAGAAAGAGGTCTAGTCCCTGACAGTGTTGGTATCTTGCGTACTTTATAGTTGTAGATTCAATGTTGCTTTGCTAGAGGATCAGAAATATCTGGACTTAGTTGATAGCCAAACCTCTGAATATATTTTGTTTAATAGCCTAGGGGATATACAGCGTAAAATATCTGGAAGGCATGTAAATCATATATCAGAGCAAAAATAATTGGCTGTTCAGCAAAGAAAAATAAAGAAGGGAAAATCTTTACATGACCTTGAAAGTTAAAACCAGGCAGAATAAAGGTCATATTCAGTCTAATGGCATTTTGTTTATGTACTGCTCAAACAGTTCAAATTTTAATATAATTATATTTCAAGCCAAATTATTTGCAGATTGGCCTTAACAACTAATACTTGGAGAATCTTAGCTAATTATCTTAAAGAAAGAAATGAGAAAACAGAATATGCCACCCAAAGGAAAATATTAGATTTCTTACAAATATACTGTATGCAATCTGTTCATTCTGTGTTTATTAAGTGGTATGAAAACATACCCATTCAAAAACCTAGAAAAAATGGTGCATCTCTATTTAATCACCAAACACTGAAAAAAGAAAAACACCTTAGGGTAAAGCATAAATCTTAAAAAAAGTATTTAAATTTATAGTGAAATGACTTTGTTTAACTTGCTCAGTGACATTTTTGCCAAATAAGTACTTAGCTGTGGTGATTTATAAGATGTTTATTTGGCACAGCCTTGTATGAACTTCATTAGTAAAATAAAATAACACCCCAAACCAACATTCCAATATTGTCCATATTTTGCCAACTACGGGCTTCCTTAGAAAGACAAGGGGGGGGGGGGGGGAAGAGTCATCAAGGTACATTAAAAGTTCACCTTTTACCACACCTTGATAGCCCACGGAATTCATCAACCTGTGGGATTCTGGTACCGCAGGATGCCAAATCCTGCCTTACAGGAATAACTCTACTTGTGAACAACCTTGCAATCTGAGTTATTCCCACAGACCGCAAAGCCAAAGCCCAATACTCCAAGCCACAAGTAGAGAGTCCCTCCCAGTCCTCCCTGCAACCCCAACTAAACTTCCCCCTGCACAAGTCCCTCCCACCTTATATGGGAATTTGACCCCTAGAGCATAGTGACTGTAGCACTGGAGGGGGCAGGACAACCTGAGAGTTGCTCTTGCCCAAAGGCCTTGAGCCTCAAGGACCTCTCAGAACATCCTCTTGGACCAATGTTTTTTCCTCAAGTAGCCCCTGGGTGGGATGGGGGACCTTCTCCTTATGGCCGGGAGTATCAGGCCATGGTTTTGTGGCCCAGATAGTAAAATAACCCCAGCAAAAATCTGATTTTTGGGCCCTAGTGCTACTTGTGGTGTATCACCATGAGTCGCGATAGAGCATTTTCATAGTAAAGATACAAAACATGCATTTGCATATTTTATATCTCATTACTATCTAACCCATTGCAAATTAAATATCACTGCAGTATTTTAGGTCAGGCAGCATTAGGGCCTTTTAGATTGTGTTAAGGCAAAATAACATGACTTAAGGCCCTAATGCTGCTTGATGAATCCTCCTTCAAAATGTATTCTTTTTTTGTTTCTAAATATACAAAATATATCATGTAAAAGCCATATGGTGGTTGTTTCTGCTATTAAAATCATACATGTGATCAACAATAAATATGAAAAACATATTCAAAAGTATAAAAATACATTTAACTCCTTATAGTGTGACTTTAAATATAGAAGATGATTAATACAAACAACCTTTACTAAAGTGCTTAAAAAGCACTTAACACACTGTTACTGCCCAGAAACGTGCTATCGCATAACTACATTAAGGGGACCTTAAGGCGTGTTAGGCTCTATGAGCGTGTAGCATTCACCAAAATGAGACTACCGCCAAGCTACCGCATCCCCTTGGTGGTAATTTCAGATTAACCATGCGCCCATAACGCCTGAATGATTTATTTCCTCCCACGTGTGACGTTTCTGGCAGTAATCAATAGTTGGCACGTGCTGACTGGTCACTGCGCATGTAGCGCATAAGCCTTTACTGCTAGATCAATGGGTGGTATTAAGAGCTCAGGCCGGTTTTAGGCCTGTGCTGGTTTCAGTTTTACCACATGCCCTTTTTACCTTTGCAAATATAGTGTAAGTCACATTGAGCCTGCAAATAGGTGGGAAAATGTGGAGTGCAAATGCAGCAAATAAATAAATAAATAAATAAAATTAAAAAGCCCTTTTTTACAGACATGGTAAAAACTGGCCCAGCACACACCTCAAACATGCGTCTACACTACCACCGGCCACTTTTTACTGCAGCTTAGTAAAAGGAACCCTAAGGGTTTTGTGGTAGTTTGCCTGTTTCTGTATATTGAACTGCATGTTATTCATTTTTTTTCAGAATTTTTCTTTGGGGATGTGGCATGGTCAAAGAGTGGACATGGAAGCATTTGCCAGCTAGGATGTTAAACTTACTGCATGCTAAAGGCCAGAATCTATATATGTCGCCGAAAAAATTGGTGCTAAAAAAAATGTGTTTAGCGGTATTCTATAAATCTCACCTAAAGTTAGGCATGGTTTATAGACTGTGTATAGCAGCTGTACTCCCCCAGATTCTACACCTAGCATTCCGTGTCGAAATCAGGCATCTCTCTCTATATAAAACGCACCGCCAACATTCTAATGAAGCCTCACTTTACCAACATTCTAAAGTGAGGCGGCAGAGACCCCTTTTTGCTCCAGAGTGTCTGCCCCGCCCACGCGTCAAACGTGATGACGTCAAGGGCGGAGCAAACACTCAACGAATCGAAAAAGCAAAGCCTAAAATTGCGTCACAACTATCCACCCTTCACAACGCCCCCACCCCCTAAGTCGCCACCCCTCAACAACCCGCCCCCCCCCCCCCCACAAGCTTCACACTGCTGCCACCCGCAAAACCCCCCAGCAACCAGAGACACAGGCAGGGGGAGGAGTAGGGAAACACGCGCAGCGTGTTTCCCTACTCCTCCACCTGCCTACAAATCGCTACACACTGCTACCAACGCAGACGAAGAAGCGCTACAGCTCATGGATGCTGCCCGCTGCACCTGCTCCTTCTTCAGCCGATCGACGACTTTGAGGGACATCCCGCTGCCCCCCTCGGTATTCCCAGGCACAAATCACAACCCCCCCCCCTCCAACAAACAGCAACCAGCCATGGAGGCAAAATAAGTCAGGGAAGGAACAAATAACTGCAGTCAGCGCCAAGGAGTAGCGGTGATGCCAAAAAATATTACAAACCGGTGAGGGACGTGTAGCTCCGCCCTCATGTCACCATGCGATTACGTCGACGGCGGGGCGGTACAAACAGCGTCGCACATACACAACTTGGACGGAGATCCCCGAGCCCCCCTCGGTAAACGATGACGTCGACGGCAGGGCGGTACAGAGAGCGTCACACATACAGAACTTGCACCGAGATCCCAGAGCCACCCTCTGTAACCGACATCAAAACAAAAAACCTAACCTCACAGCAACAGTGTCAACTCAGGCTGGGAGGGTATGCTGGCATGGAGGAGGAGGAAATCATGGAAGGAAGACAGAATGCTGACATGGAGGAGGATGACATTAGGGAAGGAAGACAGAACCGCTTAACAGAGGGAAAAGCAGGTGGGGAGGGGTTCCTCACACCAGAGAGGTGGGGGTGGGAGCCCTGCGAGAGGGGAGGGGCTCACACTCACATACTCACTCACTCACTACAGGTGGGGAAGGGACAGAGGGGGAGGAGGAAGGCAGGAGAGGGGGAAAGAGGGATGAAACGGAGGGGGGCCAACAAAAGGCAAAAGTAGGATTGGGGGGGGGGGGGACGGGGAAAACCAGACTCTCACTCTGTCAAACACACTGTAGCTCTCGGAAAACTCTGTCTCTCTCACTCACTGTGTCCAACATACGCACTCGCACACACTCATTCTGAAACACACACACTCACTCACAGATACACAAGCACTCAATCTCTCTCTCACAATCGCACAGTCACTCTCTCTCTCTCTCTCACACACACACTCACTCTAACATACACACTACGAGGAAAACCTGGCTAGCGCCCATTTCATTTGTTACCGAAACGGGCCTTTTTACTAGCATTCTATAACAGACCGCGTAACTTAATTGGCTTAACAAGCTAATCAATGTTGTTGACAGCACTTAAGCAATAACGAGCACTAATTGGCAATAATTAGAATTTACATGCACAACTCGCTAAGCGTATTCTATAATGCAGTGTACCTAACTTCTAGCGCATGCAGGAACAAAGAGGCAGGGAAATGGGCATTTTGTGGGAGTTCTGAAATTTCCATGCATGGTTATATAAAATTGTCCTCTGCACCTAAATCAATGCTCCAGGATTTATGCAATGTTTTCATTGGCACAAATGAAGGTGTGTAGTTTTAAGCACTGGGATATGAACTAAGCCTATTCTATATACTAAGCCTAAATCTAGCCACCACTTACAGAATATGCTTAGGTGGAAATGTTTTCAGCACGGATATTTTAGGCATCATGTATAGAATCTGGCCCAAAGTAACTAAAATTTAGGCAAAGCCATTTACGTCAACTAAAACCTGGTGTAAATGCCCATGTCTTATTTAGGCATGGATCATACATATTCCGTAACAGTGTGCACAATGTTCATGAAATCCCACGATCCACCCATGCCCTGCCATGGCCATGCCCCCTTTTGTGATCTACACATTAGAATTTACGTGAACCACTTTACAGAATACGCTTAGAAAGTTTTGCATGCAAATCCTAATTAATGCCAATAATTGCTTATTATTGGCCAGTTATCAACACTGATTATCTTGTTAAACAACTAAATTTTGCATGCTAATCAGCTACACATTCAGATTTGCATACACAACTTTAGTCACCATATATAGAATCTGGTCCTAAATGTCTAATGCAGAGTTAACACAGGATCACTTATCAGTTCCTAAATAGAAAGTGGTAAGATGTTCCATATTAGCTTTCAATAGATTTTTTTTTTAAATTTTTTTTTTTTTTTGTTACATTTGTACCCCGCGCTTTCCCACTCATGGCAGGCTCAATGCGGCTTACATGGGGCAATGGAGGGTTAAGTGACTTGCCCAGAGTCACAAGGAGCTGCCTGTGCCTGAAGTGGGAATATTGTGCACTAAAGGGAATATTATAATCTGTAATAAAAATTACTGAGAACACCTTTTCTTGATCATGTAGCGTTAGTTTTCAGCTTGCTGTGCATTATAACCCTGCATTAAGCCCAAAATTTAACAGGAATGAAGAACAAAACAGAATATTAGAATGCCCCTGCACTGCAAATATTGTTCCTTTTATCCTTAAACAGACCTTTTAACTGTTATACCTAAGTTTATATTTGTTATGTTTTTTTTATTTTCAGTCTTTTATGCATGTTTTGACCAATAATTTGTTTATTTGAAGTATACATGTATACGCATGTAATTGAGTATTCAGTATGATCATCCTATTATCTTTGATTCTCTATTTTTGTACTCCTTTTATTTACTTTTTGTATTTTACTCATAGTTTTTTTTAATGTTTGATGATTTAGAGACTACTTTTAGCAACATATTTTTTTGGTTTTATATGTGTTCCATACGTATATAACTTATATGACTATTTAATGTTTGATTTTAGACCCCTGAAGCTTTGCCGAAACACGGTGCCGTGTCGGATACTTTCAAGAATAAAGTATTCATTCTCCTGTTGTTTTTTGGGGAGAGCCCTCCTGGCTACACTACTCTTCTGGTGAACATTTTTATATGTAGTGAGCTACAGTCTTCCACTTCCATGGATTGACCCTATGCAGTTCTGATTGCCTCATCTAAAAAAAAAAATTTAAAAAAAGGACACAGTGGGACAAGAATATTGACAAAGAAGATTGAATTATACCCTAAAGTGCCCTTTTACTAAGTTGCGGTTAAAAATGGCCTTAGTATGTGCTTATGTGTGTCATTCTCACATGCTAAGGGTATTTTTACTGGGTGGTTTTTTTAATAGGGGGTTTTGGTAGGGTCTTACTTATAATAAAACTTATATAAAAAGGAGGAAGTTACTCTATGGTATATTTGGGTATTTTAAAGAGATTTTCATTTTGTTCTCTTTTTAAAGCTGTTCAAAGATTTTGGCATATGATGTTTTCTTTTTATTAGAGATCTTTGATATCACTTCTGTAGCATTTGACTATGATGTTGTATTTGTATTTCTTTGAACTACTGTTTCCTGTTATGTCTTTTTATTCAATAAATACTTCTTAAAATTGAAAACAAAAATGGCCAATTTTCAGCATTAATGGTCGTGCTAATTTTCCCATTAGCGTGTGAGAACTCAACTACACCCGCTTACTCTCCGCCCCCTGAATTAAAGTTTAATTTTTAGTGATTGGCAAGCACATGCAAAAATTACTGGGGGATGCCTCAGTTCGTCCCATGGTAGGCACTTTTTTGCTGCTGTAGGCATGCGTTAGTGCTTACTGCAGCTTAGAAATCTTCCACTTGGAGAAAAAAATGAATGAAAGGGGATTTTATTTATTTAAAAGCATTTTTAATCCATCAATCACTCAAGTGCTAAGTCATTTACATAAAACATGAAATAATATATGTTTTACACCACTAGGTGCTCAAAGTTAGCTTGCACAATTTGTTGCCTGCTGCTGCTGCTCTTGCACCAGAACAAGCATTATTCTTACTGAATAAAAAAATAAATTCATGAAATAAAAAATATTTGTTAAAAGTGATAAAACAAAATATAGCTTGCTTCCAGCTTGTGATACACAGAGGAAACAAATTAAATACAACAAATTAAACCATTTAACATAATTGTCTAAATCAATAATCTAACCTGAAGGCATTAATAAATATTTATCTTATTATAAGAACTAGAAAACCAATCATTCCTTAATGTATAAAATTAAAGTATAAATAGATTCCAGATACAGATATTTAAATTTGCCCTCTGTGCATATGGACCTATTAAATATAGATAGACTAGAGCTTTATATAAAGATATAAATATAGAAATAGATAGATAGATAGATAGATAGATAGATAGATAGATAGATAGATAGATAGATAGATAGATAGATAGATAGATAGATAGATAGATAGATAGATATCAAATGGTGAAATATTCCCTGTGTTTCTGACTGTGCTGTGCCTCCCACACAGCCCATTCTCTTCTTACCAGATGAGGTCTTTATTCAGGCCCAGATGGCATAGATGTTTGATGGGTAGATCTAGGGCCAGCAAAGATGCTCTTAGGTGGGGAATGCATATGTACTCCTGGCATGTCTGCATGCATGTCTCTAGTCACTAATCTTATGCATTTTTATAGATATCTACAGCATTTCTTTCTTTATATTTACCTCACGCCTTTTTCAGTAATAGCTCATAGTGAGTTACATTCACTAGGCATTTCCCTTCCCACAGAGAACTTGCAATCTTAATTTTGTACCTGAAGCAATAGAGGGTTAAATAACTTCACCAAGATCACAAATGACATCAGCAAGATTTGAGCCTAGCTTCCAGATAGATAGATAGATAGATAAATAAATAGACAGGCATTGCAGATGGTCCAGAACTCAGCGGTTTGATCATATATCATCCATGTTGCGACAACTGCGCTGGCTGCCTGTGGCACAGCAAATTCAATTTAAACTGTTGGTGCTAGTCCATCAGGATTTATATCATGACTCCCCCTGCTATTTGTATGCAGCTCTTTAGTATTATGCACCTTCGAGGGTGCTGCGTTTGCTAATGCTGGGTTGCTTGCTATCCCAGATTTAAGGCATTTGCGATTACGACTTACAAGAACTGGTTCTTTTTCTATGGCTGGTTCTAAGCCGTGGAATAAATTGCCTTGTTCTTTGAAAATTCAACAGTACACTTCCTCATTTAAGCAAATGCTGAAATGTTATCTGCTGGACCTTCATGCTGATTGATGAAGCTTTCACGTGTTTTTTCTCTTGTAGTTATGCTGATTTGTTGTTATTTGTATTGATTTGTGATTTATAATGTTATCTTTTTGTTATTATGTATGTTGCATTGTTACCACCTTGGGTATAAGGTGGGATATAAATAAATAAGTATAAACATAGATAGATAGATAGATAGATAGATAGATAGATAGATAGATAGATAGATAGAGGTATACCTATGCATATATATAGAGAGAGAAATATAGTTAGTTATAGGTATAGATAAAACAAATATATTGTGTCTGTGAATATCTATCTTTCTACACAAATCAGACAGTGGGAAGCTGAGGGATCATAAACACAGATCAGGGACCATTGAACAATAACTGATTTCTCTTGTTCCACAAATTTCTATGTTGTAAGCTTTTGAGGAAATGTTTATCAAGGATAATTTGGCAATATATGTTAAACTGGAAGTCTTGGAGAACCTGAGCCAGATTAAGAACTCACGGTGCCTTAATGTTCTGAAAAGTAGTTTGCTGGCCTTTAGGGAGCTGTGGACTATGTTTTTGAGAGACAATTTGAAGATAAGCAGGTCTGAAGATATTGGTGTATCTAATCAGTACTATTTTCTACTAGGAAAGATGAGAGATGATGAGGAGAAAAAAGCTCTGGACTCTCTAGTTTCTATGGACAGTTTTCCCCTAAATATGTATAGTACACCACGTTAGGCACCAATTTGGTGTATAATGTTTGGCATTAAAACAAACTTTAAGTGCCAAAACAGGGGTAAATGGCAGCTATGTGTGTTATTGCATAAGAGGGGCTATTCTATAAGATAATATATAAATGTTTTAGGGTCCTTTAACACATGGTGAATGCATACTAATAGGCTAACGTAGAACACATGAAAATGTTTTATGGTAATTTGTCTGTTTGTGCGCACTAACCAGCACATTATAAGAACATACACATTGCCATACTGGGACAGGTCAATCAAGCCCAGCATCCTGTTTCCGACAGTGGCCAATCCAGATCAAAAGTACCTAGCAAGATCTCAGAACAGTAAAACATATTTTATGCTGCTTATTCTAGAAATAGATAGTGGATTTTTCCAAGTCAATCTTAATAATGGCTTATACACTTTCCTTTTAGGAAATTGTCCACACATTTTTAAACCCTGCTAAGCTGTTTTACCATATTCTCTGGCAACAAATTCCAGAGTTTAATTACATGTTGAGTGAAGAAACATTTTCTCCTGTTTGTTTTAAATTTACTACTTAGTAGTTTCAGTTTGTGCCCTCTAGCCCTAGTATTTTTGGAAAGAGTAAATTCAACTCTACCCGTTCCACTCCAAGCATGTATTTTATAGACCTCAGCCATCTCTTCTCTAAGCTAAAGAATCCTAGCTGCTTTAGCCTTTCATCATAGGGAAGTCGTTCCATCCCTTTTATCATTTTTGTTGTCCTTCTCTTTACCTTTTCTAATTCTGCTATATTTTTTTGAGATGCAGAGACCAGAATTGCACACAGTATTCGAGGTGCAGTCGTACCATGGAGCAATACAAAAGCATTATAACATTCACATTTTTGCTTTCCATTCCTTTCCTAATAATTCCTAACATTCTATTTGCTATTTTATTCACCACTGTACACCAACCAGAGGGTTTCATCGTATCATCAATGATGACACCTAGATCTTTCTTCCTCGGCGGTGATTCCTAATGTGGAACCTTGCATCACATAGCTATAGTTTGGATTCCTCTTTCCCACTTGCATCACTTTGCATTTACTCACATGAAATGTCATCTGCCATTTGGATGCCATTCTCCCAGTCTTGTAAGGTCATCTTGCAAATTTTCACAATTCTCTTGCAATTTAACAACTTTGAATAACTTTGTATCATAAGCAAATTTAATTACCTCACTAGTTATTTTCATCTCTTGATCACTTACAAATATGTTAAAAACAACGGTCCCAGCACAGATCCCTGCGGAACCCCACTATCTATACTTCCCCATTTAACCCTACTCTCTGTTTTCTATCTTTTAATCAGTTTTTAATCCACACTAGGACATTACATCCTATCTGTCGAGTCCCTCACCTGTGATGCTCTCTCTACGGTGGTGCCTCACTCGGGGTCCGCGGGAGGAGGCGCTGGCCTGGAGGGGCGGTCCGTCGCCGGTCATCCTCGGCACTCCAGAGGGGCTCTACCGGCCGCTTGGGCTGCACCGGTTTGCCGCTGTTGTTCAGTGGCTGTTGGGGAACGCCGGCCATGTTGGCAGCACCGGTGTTCCTGAAGTAGAGAGTCTTTTCCGGGCGCGGAGTCCAGAAATGCTGTAGACACTCCCTCTGATGCCCGGATTGGCCACTGGTGGCTTGACGCCGCCTCCTTCCGTTGGCCGGCCAATCCGGGGTTCCTTGGGCCGGCTGAGTGCTCCACCCCCTGACAGCTGTTTCTGGTTCCTTGGAGGGGAGGGGGCTATTTAGGAGCAGCATCTTGCAGCACTTGTTGCTTCGGCTTCTACTCGTGTGGATTCCTGGGCGTTGTGATTCTTCTCATTTACTGTTCCTTGTCTTTGAACCCTTGCTCAGACCTGGACTATTGCTTGGAACTGGACTGAGTTTTGCTTGCCGCTTGCCTTTGAACCTTGGCCTGGACCTGGATCGAGTTCTGCTTGCTGCCTGCCTTGAACCTTTGCCTGGAACTGGACTGTGTCTTTTGCCTGCTGCCAGTCTTTGCATTCTGGCCTGGATTTGACCATTGGTGAGCCTGCTTCCTTTTCTGAGCTCCGTACGGACCTTCGCCAAAGTTCTCTGCCCTGCTTCCTCAGGTAAGACCAGGATTGTTCAGCCGCCGAACACTGTTTGGCACAGGGGCTCACATCTTGTTGTTACAAAGTTGACAGAAAGCCAAAGCCATGAACTCGCCGTATAAGCGTGATCTGTCTGACCTGGCTCAGGCTATTCAACAACAGCAGGCCCAGCTGAATAGACTATCAGGGGTTCTCCAAGATGTGTGTTCACAGATGTTGTCCCTTCAGGCTCAGCGACCATCCACCGCTGGAGCAAAAAGAGCCACTCCTTCCCTGCCTACCTTTCGTGTACCAGAGCCTCCCCGATTTGATGGTACACCCTCTGCTTGCCGAGGCTTTCTGAACCAATGTCAAATGTTCTTTGACGTGCAACCGGCTTCATTTCCAACGGATAATCTTAAAGTTACTTACATCATCTCGTTACTCTCCGGACCAGCCTTGGCATGGGCTTCACCCCTGTGGGAGCAACGGGACCCTGTCCTTTCTGACCTGGGAGAGTTCCTGTGCCGGTTCCGCATGGTATTCGATATTCCGGGGCATCCCTCCTCTGCAGCAAGTGAACTATTGCACATTCAACAAGGGAACAGCTCGGTAGGATCCTACGCTATCCAATTCCGTACCTTGGCTGCTGAACTTAGATGGAATCAGGAGTCGCTCACGGCTATTTTCTGGCAGGGATTGAGTGGGCGCATCAAGGATGAATTAGCAGGTCGGGAGGTTCCTACCACCTTGAATGTTCTTATCTCCCTCTGTGTTCGGATTGATGTTCGATTCCAGGAGCGAGCACGAGAACAGGGCACCTCACGTTCCCCTCGAAGAACATCTCCTCAAAGAAAGCAAGTCATTTCACTGCAAGGTGCAGCGGGACCAGCTGCGGAGGGGTCCGAAGAACCTATGGTGATTGGCAGACACCGACTTTCAGCAGTAGAGAGGGCCCACCGGAGAAACAATAAACTTTGTCTGTATTGTGGAAGACCTGGGCATTTTGTGAAGGAATGTCCTAATAAACCGGGAAATGCCTAGAGCCAAGCCTTATGGAAGGGGTGGCTTTGGGTCAGTCAGGAGCCTTTCTGGATAATTTAATAACAGTACCTGTTATTTTACTCTGGCGCGAATTCAGAGTAAACATGTTAGCCTTGCTGGACTCTGGTGCGGGGGGTAATTTTATTGATGCTGGATTACTGAAAGGACTTGGGGAGCCTTCTGTTCCATGTAAACCAGCTCTGCAGGTGACATCTGTTCATGGCTCAGCTCTTCCACTGCCTATTATGCATCTTACTCTGCCGCTGTGGATGCAAGTGGGGCTCTTGCATCATGAGGAGATACAATTTCTCATCTTGCCTCAGGCTATTCATCCTGTTATTTTAGGGTTGCCTTGGCTGCATCTCCACGCACCCCGCATTGATTGGCCTTCGGGGGAGATCAGTCACTGGAGTACTCGGTGTTTTGAAGTCTGTTTGACTCCAGTGAACCCTCCTCCTAGAAACATTCCAGCTCTGCCCGGAACCCTTCATCCCTGTGAGGCATGTCTCCGGAAGAATATGTTGATTTTTCTGATGTCTTTGATGCCCGGGAGGCAGATTCCCTCCCTCCCTATCACCCCTTTGACTGTCCTATTGACTTGATTCTAGGCAAGATGCCTCCTAGAGGAAGATTATACGCCTTGTCCCGAGAGGAGTCGGCTGCCATGTATAAATACATTCACAAGAATCTCAGGAAGAGTTTTATTTGACCTTCTTCCTCTCCTGCTGGAGCCGGATTTTTTTTTGTATCCAAGAAGGACGAGTCATTACGACCCTGCATCAATTACCGAGGGCTCAACAACATCACGATTAAGAAACTTTACCCTCTTCCTCTGATCCCGGAGCTCTTTGATCGTCTCCAGGGAGCTGTTATTTTTACTAAGTTATTTATTACTATTATTATTATTATTATTATTATTATTATTATTATTATTATTATTATTATTATTTATTGTATTTGTATCCCACATTTTCCCACCTATTTGCAGGCTCAATGTGGCTTACAATGTTCCGTTATGGCGTTTGCCATTCCAGAGTAGAAGATACAGTTGGTGTTACATAGGGGATAAGGATGACAAACTAGAATTACACAATCAGAAATATAGAGAGTAAACATTCAGAATATAGGTAAAGTGGTGCTGTGTTATGAACTATTGATCATTATGGTATGCCTTGCTGAAGAGGTAGGTCTTCAGAGATTTACGAAAGTTATCTAGTTCATAGATTGTTTTTAAGTTAAGTGGTAATGCATTCCACAACTGTGTGTTCATGTAAGAAAAGCTGGTAGCATGTGTTAGTTTATATTTTGGTCCTTTGCATCTGGGGAAGTGTAGATTGAGGAATGTGTGGGCTGATCTTTTAGCATTTCTAGGTGGCAAGTCATCAAGTCTAGCATGTAGGCCGGGGCGTCTCCGTGAATGATCTTATGAACTAGTGTGCAGACTTTGAACGTGAGTCATTCTTTAAGTGGCAGCCAGTGTAGCTTTTCTCTTAGTGGTTTTGCACTTTCGTATTTTGTTTTCCCAAATATGAGTCTGGCTGCGGTGTTCTGGGCTGTTTGAAGTTTCTTGATGATTTGCTCTTTACAGCCAGCGAATAGTGCATTACAGTAGTCTAGGTGGCTCAGCACCATTGACTGTACCAGGTTGTGAAAAATGTCCCTTGGGAAGAAAGGTTTTATTCTTTTGAGTTTCCACATTGAATGGAACATTTTCTTAGTTGTATTCTTTGCATGGCTTTCAAGTGTGAGATTTCTGTCAATGGTAACTCCTAGAATTTTCAAAGAGTTTGAAATGGGAAGGGAAAAGTTTGCTGTGGTTATTGAGGCAAAATTACTTGTGTTATGTTGTGTTTTTTCTGCATTAAGTTTCAGCTGAAATGCATCTGCCCAAGAATGCATGATTTGGAAGCTTTGGTTGATGTCATTGGTGATTTCCTTTAGATCATGTTTAAATGGGATGTAGATCGTGACGTCTTCTGCGTATATGTATGGACTGAGGTTTTGATTGGATAGTAACTTGGCTAAGGGTGTCATCATTAGGTTGAAGAGGGTTGGCAAGAGGGGCAATCCTTGAGGGACTCCACATTCAGGTGTCCATGGTGCTGACATAGTCGAGTTAGTTGTCACTTGGTTGAATCTCCGGGGGGCATACAACTTGATTCGTATTTGCCAGGGGGATGAGTGGAAGACGGCTTTCAATACTCATGAGGGCCACTTTGAGTACCGGGTCATGCCTTTTGGTCTTTGTAATGCTCCTGCTATTTTTCAGGACTTCATTAATTTTATTTTTCAAGACCTCTTATATTCCTCCGTTATTGTCTACTTGGATGACATCCTGATCTTCTCTGCCTCTCCTCAGCAACATTCTGGGCATGTGCGCACGGTGCTTCAGTGCCTGTGGGCTCACCGACTTTTTGCCAAGTTGGAGAAGTGCGCTTTTCACCAATCTACTATTCCCTTTCTGGGACATATTATTTCCTCTGTGGGGCTACAGATGGATCCCACTAAGCTTCAGGCTATCCGAGATTGGCCCATTTCTCAAGGTTTCCGGGCTCTGCAGAGGTTCCTCGGTTTCGCCAAATACTACAGACAGTTAATCCCACACTATTCCTTGATTACTGCTCCCCTGACTGCCCTCACAAGGAAGGGTGCGGATGTCCGTAATTGGTCTCCTGCGGCTCTGGAGGCTTTTTCTTCCTTAAAGACTGCTTTTGTATCTGCTCCTGTACTCCGTAGTCCTAATATTGCGAAGCCTTTTATTGTGAAGGTGGATGCGTCTGCTCTGGGAGCTGGAACCGTGTTGTCACAGTCGGCTCCTTCTGGTAAAAAAAATCCTTGTTTCTTCTTTTCTAAAATGTTTTCGCCTGCGGAGCGTAATTACACCATTGGGGACAGACAGTTGCTGGCGTTGAATCTCGCCTTTCAAGAATGGAGATACCTCCTTGAGGGGCCTGCACATCCTATTACAAACATCACTGACCACAAGAACCTCCTCTATTTGCAAGATGCCAAACCCCTAAATCCATGGCAGGCCCAATGGTCACTTTTTTTTGCTCGCTTTAACTTTCATCTGGTTTTTTGACCTACAGAGAAGAATGTACAGGTGGATGCGCTCTCCCGGGCTTTTGATGTGCCAGAGGAACCTGATGAGGTCTGTCCCATGCTCAATCCTGCTTGCCTTCCCTCTAAGGTGGTGACTTCTGCTTCCCTTAAGACCCCTGTTCCAGCCCGGTCCAGACGCAAGATTCTTCAATGGGGTCATTCATCTGCTTTTGCAGGAGATTTTGGTTTCCGTAAAACGTATCATCTTATCTCCCACTATTTTTGGTGGCCACGTATGGCGCAGGAGATCCTGCAGTTTGTGTCTACTTGTCCCACCTGTGCACGTACCAAGTCTCCGCCTGGCAAGCAGTGGGGTCATCTTCAACCTTTACCTGTGCCCCAGCAACCCTGGCAGGAAGGTCTTGATAGATTTTATAACAGACCTTCCTCGCTCCAAGGGCAACACGATCATTTGGGTAGTGGTGGATCGTTTTTCTCGCATGGCACATTTTGTTCCTATGCGATCCCTACCGTCTGCTGCTGTTCTGGCATCCCATTTTATCCAGCATATTTTTCGTTTGTATGGGTTGCCCCAACTTGCACTGTACTGGGATGTTCATGAGCCCTTGTGCCCAGTCGGAGCACAGCCCAAAAGTCTGTGTCCCGCTGGGCGGCTGAGCAACCCTGAATCTTCGCCTGGGAAGGCTGCCATTACCCGGGGGTTGAGCCCCCAGGTGCGGGCAGCCTAAAGGGCTTTGGGAACCTACAGGGATTGCGGGGCCAGAAGTGGAGAGTGGCAGGACTCCAGCAACAGTAGGGAAGGCGACAGACCAGAGAAATAAGGATCCAGCAGAGGTCAGGTCCGGCAGCAAACAAAGAGTAGTCAAGTTCCAGCAGGGATCAGGGCAGGCAGCGAGCAGAGATAAACCAGATTCCAGCAGAAGTCAGGTCCGGAAAGACGTTGTCAGGAGAATCGCCACAGAATCCACCAAGGTAGAAGCCGAAGCAACTACTGAGGGGGAAAACAGCCTTAAATAGTCCTCCCATCAGAGAAACCTAGGCACAGGTGAACGGCGAGGAACCTCATTGGCTGTTCTCCAAGAACTAGCATAAAAAGCCTATCAAGATGGCCGCCCTCCATGCACCATCCAAGATGGCCGCCGTCATGACCCTTCCAAGATGGCCGCTGCTCAGGCACTGCTCCGACTGAGCCTCCCAAGATAGCCACTGCCAAGAGCAGAGAGGAAGGAGTATGATACCACTCTGGTTGACACTCTTCCACCCCTACGAGGAACTGGGAAGCAGACTATCCGGAAGGAGCGCCGAACAGGTGAGGGACACGACACAAAGCCTCATCAGTGACAGAGGTTCTCAATTCACCTCTAGATTTTGGAGGTCTTTGTGCTCGGCATTTGGGGTCACCACACACTTCTCCTCAGCTTATCATCCCCAGACCAATGGCATGGCAGAACGAACTAACCAGACCTTTAAGGCTTTTCTCAGGGCCTTCACTAATAATCGACAGGATAATTGGGCCAATCTCCTACCTTGGGCCAAGTTCGCCTACAACAACAGTCTCCATTCTGCCTGCCAGACTTCGCCAGAAAAAGTGTAATCAACAGAACAATAACAGGTAACTGAAATATGGTTCAATTATAACACTAACTAATCATTTGTATACTAACTAATTAGTACCTGGGAAGATCAGGACATATAACTGTTCACTGAGCCTCAGCAAAGAGATCCTACTGTCTTTTCTTCCTGGCTAAGACTGAAGACAAAACCAGTAACTTCTGGGTAACTTCAAACAAGGCCAATCAGAGTCCAGAACAAGCTAAAAAAAAAAAAGCTGGCCACATCACTGCAGGTCTTTTCTCTGTAACAACTTTAAGCATAGACATGCACCATTTGCTGGTCAAACTAGAAAAATACACTTCAAGAATTAATTAAGGCAGTTTCACAGACTTAAAAAGTCCACTGTTCTGTCACATACATAGTATTAGTTATTTGGCACGGGAGAACTGGGCTTCTAGGCTGCAACTTAAAGGGGCTGTGGTACTGCCTCCACTCTGAGCAATACCTGCATCCTCCCTTAATCACATTCCCCAATCAAAACATCATTCTGATCAGAACTCCAGCCCCCCCCCCCCCACCCCAAATATAACCTCTCCTGATCAGAGTTTGACTGGAGTGGAGTGAAGCAGTAGCCTAATGATTAGATAAGTGGACTGAGATCTGAGGGAATCTGGTTAAAATTCCACAGTAGCTCCTTGTGATCTTGGACAAGTCTTTTAATCCTCCTTTACTTCCAGTACAAAATTTAGATTGTGAAGTTTCCAGGGACACAAATACACTTACCACACCAGAAAGTACACTACTTCAATAGTGTTCAGACTTGCAGGCAATGTACAAGAAATAAAAATAAACAAGTCTTAACAGTAGCTCACATTGATAAATTAGCCCAGTGGTTACCAAATCTGGTCCTGGAGGCACCCCAGCCAGTCAGGTTTTCAGGATATCCACAATGAATATTCATGAGAGAGATTTGCATGCAGTGGAAGCAGGGCATGAAAATCTCTTATTCAATGAGGATATATTGTGGAAATCCTGAAAATCTGACTGGCTGAGGTGCCTCCAGGACCAGGTATGGGAACCACTAACTTAGCCCCTATGTAGTTAAAAGTGTAAACTCTGCAAAAAGTGAGGTCTCTCTGGAAAGAATGCACACTATTAATCATAATTTTTAAAAATGCATTTTTTCTTGTCATTTTGGGGGGAAATGACATGGGAAATGTGCATCTGTTTCTTATGTATTTTAGAATAAGATCTGTCGATGTACAGCCTGTTCTCAAAAAATAGAGGGCAAGTGATCTACAAAGCCATGTTGTGCAAAGAAGGATCCAAGTTTATTTACCACATGAAAACATAAATAAATAAATAAGTAAATAAAAGCTTGACACAGCCATGCTTCACCTTTTCCAAAGGCTGATTCAGGGGCAATAAAAACCAAGAAGTGTGTTTCAGAAAGTACTACCATGAATTCCTATTGCATTGGAGTTAAGCTGTTTCCATTAAGTGATACTTTTGGAACAGACTTCTTGGTTTTTATAGCCCCTGACACAGCCCTTGGAAAGGAGAAAACATAGCCAAGTCAGGCTTTTAATTATTTCTTTATTTATGTTTTTACATAATGAATAAACTTAGACCCTTTATTGTACCATCGATCTGCTGTGTTGTTGTCCAGCCTGTTCTCAAATACGTGAGAAATGGATGTCATATGCAAAGTACCAACTTGGATGTCCTTATTCTGAGTTGTACTTCCTTTATAAAATGTCATTCCACATATATATACTATTATTATTATACACAAATACAAAAAATATTACAGATATTTATTGAAGGGGGAACAACAAAGATGAAATTGAGAAGACCTCATGGGACAGGTTGGGGTATAGGACACCAGAAGATCAACTAGGTACCTGGGCTAATCAATCAGCAAGGCTTTGAATGTTAGGATCAACATTTAAAATTTTGACTTTCTGAATGATGGAAAGCAAATGAATTTATATAGGTAAAGGTGTCTTGTGTCCATATTTATAAAATTGAGTCACTGTAACTATTTCAATGTAATTCCAGACATACCCACAAAAAACATGCTGCAGTAATCAAGCCTAGTGAGGACTATGGCATCTGGAAGTGGTTAGATCTTCCCTTTTTCTACGAATGGGAAAATAATATTAATATGAGTTTTTAAAACATTTTCTTCTGTAGTTATGACATATGTGCACCAAATTGCGATGCATGTCCAAGGTGACTCCATAAGTAGTCACTGCTGGATCCTTTTATTAAAGTGTGCTAATGAAATCAGCACACGCTAATGATTAGCATGCACTAAACAATAAGAAGCCCATTGCATTCCTATGTCTGCCTTATCATGCCGCACATGCTCATCGTTAACGTATGCTAAATCTGTTAGCGTACCTTAGTAAAAGGACCTCTGTATCTTTTAAGGAGAAGGATATCCCCAAAATGGAGGGTGCAGTAACAAGGGAAAATATTTTCTGCTAATATAAAGGACTTTAGACATAAGTTAATTTAGTTTAGTTTATGCTCTGGGGCCCAGATGGTGATGGCATCCAACAAGCATTCAAGTTATTGAAATCAAGTAGTGCAGTGTTAGTAAAGGTCACAGATTGAATACCATTGACATAAGTAGCAACTAATGTTGAAACTCTGGATTAGGGCAGTGAAGGTTGACAAGAACAGATATAAAGGGAAGAAGCAAGAATAAGAGTGGAAGAGAACGCAACAGTGAGGATTTCCATTTGTCTTTGAAAGAATGATGAGATAAGAAAGAATTAAGCAGGTTCTGTTCATTACCAGAAATACTATGTAGCAGAGGTGAAGGATTGACTTGATCAAACGCAACATGTCCAGAAGGATAAGGAGAGCATCCCCATGTTTAAGTTGATGGAAATTTCATTAAGCAGTGCATTCATGCACATTCTGTATTATATCCTGGTTGAAATCCAAACTAGTAGCAGTGGAAGGCATTTGGGTTTTTTTCAAGGCTTTGTAAGCTATCTGCTGACAGGGTAGTGCCTGCTATACTGAAATACAATATTCCTTGAGCTAGTATTGAAAAGGTATGAGTTAAAAAAAAAAAACAACATGTAGCTGGCGAGATGTGATGAGAAAGAAAAGAAAAAAAAAAGAATGAAATCAAGAATTAAAAGTGGGGGTATAAAAGAGGCAGAAAATCTGTGATTCAAACAGAGCAGAACAAACAGCAGACCCACAAATATAGAGGATCAAACAGCAATGATTTTAACTCAATCAATCAAATGTGCCTGATGTGGCCATGTTTTACCAGAAGGCTGTGTCAGAGGCAAAACTAGAGAGGTTAGATCAGAAAGCACGCTTCTCTCTAGAGCAGGGGTTCTCAGCTCAGACCTCGGGACACACCTAGTCAGTCATGTTTTCAGGATACCCACAATGAATATGCATGAGATAAATTTGCATACCATGGAGGTAGGGCATGCAAATCCATCTCATGCATATTCATTGTGGGTATCCTGAAAATCTGTCTAGCTAGGTGTGCCCTGGGGACTGGATTGAGAACCCCTGCTCTAGAGTAACAATGAAGATGAATTAGCCTTGCAGCAAATCTTCCAAGAATTCTCCAGCAAATCATTGTTTCTCTAGAGAGAAGTATGTTTTCTGACCTAACTTCTCAAGTTTTGCCTCTAACGCAGACATCTGGCCACATCAGGCACATTTGAAAATCCTTGCTTTCTGATCCTCTATATTTGTAAGAATTTCAAGGCAACACAGGTTATCATGGAGTAGATAATATACAATATTGTGATTAACAATGTCCAAGCATCAAATAGATCAAGTGTAAAGACTGAATAATGGCTTCTAGCTGTAACCATGAACAAGCTACTAGAAGGTAAGGACAGTCTTTGTGGAATGGAGATGGTGAGAATCAGATTGGAGCAGACTGAGTGGATTGGGATTCAAAGCAATGGTATTAGAGAACATATTCTAATTGTTTGCATGTAAACTGCAGGATGTAGGACAAAGCTAAACAGAAACGGGTAGAATTCTATAACTGAGCATATACATATAGCGCCCACAGGTTGCCTGGTAAGAGCCTTTTTTTCCTTTATAAAATTCTAGCATAATCATCAAAATGCATGCCTATATGTTAGACATGAACACTGAGCAGACTTCTATGGTCTACGCCCTGATCATGACTGAATAGAGTGGGATGGGCTGGAGTGTAAATTTTAAGGGGCTTTGATGTTAGCTTCAGAACTTAGTACAAGAAGAGTGCTGGGCAGACTTCTACGGTCTGTGCCCTGAGAAAGGCAAGGACAAATCAAACTCGAGTATACATATAAAGTATCACATACCATGTAAAATGAGTTTATCTTGTTGGGCAGACTGGATGGACTGTTCAGGTCTTTATCTGCCATCATTTACTATGTTACTATTGTTATTCCTGCCATAGACCTAGAGTATATGCACCTAAGTTTCAGTTATTATTCTATTGGTTACATGTGGCACTAGTCAAATGAAATATGGATATAATTGGTACATAATTGTTAGCATGTACTTTATAGAACAGCTCTGGTAGAGTCCATTAAAAGTCTTTTGAAGAATTGTGACATCACACATGAAGGCAGCAGGAACAGTTGCAATGGAGAATGATAGACTAAGGATACAGCAGAAGCAAAACATGGCTTAAAGAAAGACAGAATGTGTCAATGGAAAAAGTCATGAGTTTAGAACAGGAGAGATGAGCAATTCCCTTCTCTACAGCTGTAGCGAAAGAAACAACTGATATAGGGTAAAATTATAGCAGAGAAATGAAGTGGTAGAGGTGGAAGGGGTGTGGAGGTAAGAGGGGATGTGCATATGTCTAGGGCAGGGGTTCTCAACCCAGTCCAGTATAAAGCATGTTTCTAGAAATAGTTCAGTTGCAAATCTGATCACTATAATCATATCTTAAACAAACAAAAAAAACTAAAATACATTATATTATTTAATATAACAGAAAAATTGATTTGGTTCACACTTTTAAAGTAATATTACCTATCTATCCCGATGATCTCTGGGAATTTATATAACCAAGCTATAGAACTCTTTTGGTGAAAGCTCTGAATGCAGGAATGTTTCTGGTACTCTGATGATTGCTGGATACATAGAGGCATATTTTCAAAGCACTTTGGGAGGCTAAGTTCCATAGGTTTCTATGGAACTTTGGAAGGCTAAGTGCTTTGAAAATATGCCTTAGTAACATAGTAGATGACGGCAGAAAAAGACCTGCACGGTCCATCCAGTCTGCCCAACAAGATAACTCATATTTGCTGCTTTTTGTGTATACCCTACTTTGATTTGTACCTGTGCTCTTCAGGGCACAGACCGTATAAGTCTGCCCAGCACTATCCTCACCTCCCAACCACCAGCCCTGCCTCCCAACCATCGGCTCTGGCACAGACCGTACAAGTCTGTCCAGCACTATCCCTGCCTCCCAACCACCAGTCCCACTGCCCACCACCGGCTCTGGCACAGACCGTATAAGTCTGCCCAGCACTATCCCCGCCTCCCAACCATCAGCCCCGCCTCCCGATCTTGACTAAGCTCCTGAGGATCCATTCCTTCGGCACAGGATTCCTTTATGCTTATCCCACGCATGTTTGAATTCCGTTACCGTTTTCATTTCCACCACCTCCCGCGTGAGGGCTTTCCAAGCATCCACTACTCTCTCCGTGAAAAAATACTTCCTGACATTTTTCTTGAGTCTGCCCCCCTTCATTCTCATTTCATGTCCTCTCGTTCTACCACCTTCCCATCTCCAGAAAAGGTTCGTTTGCAGATTAATACCTTTCAAATATTTGAACGTCTGTATCATATCACCCCTGTTTCTCCTTTCCTCCAGAGTATACATGTTTAGTTCAGCAAGTCTCTCCTCATACATCTTGTAACGCAAATCCCATACCATTCTCGTAGCTTTTCTTTGCACCGCTTCAATTCTTTTTACATCCTTCGCAAGGTATGGCCTCCAAAACTGAACACAATACTCCAGGTGGGGCCTCACCAACGACTTATACAGGGGCATCAACACCCCCTTTCTTCTGCTGGTCACACCTCTCTCTATACAGCCTAACAACCTTCTAGCGATGGCCACCGCCTTGTCACACTGTTTCGTCACCTTAAAATCCTCAGATACTATCACCCCAAGATCCCTCTCTCCGCCCGTACCTATCAGACTCTCCCCGCCTAACACATACGTCTCCCGTGGATTTCTAATCCCTAAGTGCATCACTTTGCATTTCTTGGCATTGAATTTTAATTAACTAATTAACTATAGGGATTAATTTAGAACAACCAGAGTCAATTTTAATACATAACTACCAAAGACTCTAGAACATATGAAAAAACCTTTACTTTTATTCACAATAAATGTCAATTATTTATACACACCTACATACCCTGTAATGCCTCACTCAGACATTCACACTCATCTGCCCCCCATCTATGTACATATCATTAATATACAACTATAGATGCCTCTCACAGAGATGACACAGCTCATCACAGATTAATGCAATATACATATATCACTTTGAAACTCATCAATTAACCAATGAGCTCATCATGAACGCTGGTTCCATAAATCTTTAGAAACCTGCGTATAGTCTGTATCCATTGTCCTTTATAGCTGAAACCGCTCTATAAGAGTTACACCATATACAATTATATGGAAAAATTGGAATATTCCTCCAACCACATTGATATTCCTTGTGGAAAACAGATATCACTGGGAATATCCAAAACCCACAGATTAAGGAGGCTAGAAACGTGTGTCCAAGTTTCAGCTATAAAGGACAATGGATACAGACTATACGCAGGTTTCTAAAGATTTATGGAACCAGCGTTCATGATGAGCTCATTGGTTAATTGATGAGTTTCAAAGTGATATATGTATATTGCATTAATCTGTGATGAGCTGTGTCATCTCTGTGAGAGGCATCTATAGTTGTATATTAATGATATGTACATAGATGGGGGGCAGATGAGTGTGAATGTCTGAGTGAGGCATTACAGGGTATGTAGGTGTGTATAAATAATTGACATTTATTGTGAATAAAAGTAAAGGTTTTTTCATATGTTCTAGAGTCTTTGATTGAATTTTAATTGCCAAACCTTAGACCATTCTTCTAGCTTCCTCAGATCATTTTTCATGTTTTCCACTCCCTCCCGGGTGTCCATGCTGTTACAGATCTTAGTATCATCCGCAAATAGGCAAACTTTACCTTCTAACCCTTCGGCAATGTCACTCACAAATATATTGAACAGAATCGGCCCCAGCACCGATCCCTGAGGCACTCCACTACTCACCTTTCTTTCCTACGAGTGAATTCCATTCACCACCACCCTCTGGCGTCTGTCCATCAACCAGTTCCTAATCCAGTTCACCACTTCAGGTCCTATCTTCAGCCCCTCCAGTTTATTTAAGAGCCTCCTGTGGGGAACCGTGTCAAAAGCTTTGCTGAAATCTAAGTAGATTACGTCCATAGCTCGTCCCTGATTCAATTCTCCTGTCACCCAATCAAAGAACTCAATGAGATTCGTTTGGCACGATTTCCCTTTCATAAAACCATGCTGTCTCGGATCTTGCAACTTATTGGCTTCCAGGAAATTCACTATCCTTTCCTTCAGCATCGCTTCCATTACTTTTCCAATAACCGAAGTGAGGCTCCAGCTGACTTGGTATTAGTCCACACACAGAGGTGCCGAATTGAGCAGAGGGACAGATGTGCAGAGAACTTCAAAGTCAGACTGAGTACCAAAGTGAACAGCCCAAAGTTAATATGCCCTTTAATGAATATCCTGGGCAGAACCCCTTAGGAAAGGCAGTTGCAGGATGCCAAGCAAAGCAGAGTCGTGTTTGAAGGAAAAATCAGTTTCTTTCTCTGCATAGCAATTAGTACATTTTAGGACCAGGGTTGTTTGTACAATCTCTGTAACCATTCTTTGTAATTGGTTGCATTAGAGATTGTAGATGATGGCAGAACCAATCTGGCAGGTACTCTCCACGTGGCTGTCTGAGGTACCATGCTTTGACATGGTATGACAGAGTTAATTCTGGAATGTAATATTTTGACTTTCACTGCTACTTTCTTCAGATAAAAGCTAGCTTCAGGCAGCAGTGTAAGGCCAGTTTGGTCCTAGGAGAGAAATACATCAGTGAATAAAACATTTTGTCTATGATATTTCAAATAGGAACAGGCTGAATGGAAAACTGATGTTGCATTCATGATACTGTTGTGCCAGCAGAAGCATCCATCTTACTCTTGTTCACTGATGTTCTGTGCTGCACATAAATTAGTGGAGCAGTCCTCATGCCCCACAAAGGTCAGGTAATTTAAGACACGATGCATATTGTAAAACGTGTCATGAAAGAAATCACTCAGTGACTGGGCAGAGAGAAAAGAGGAAGAAAGCAGACACGTTAATTTAATGAGAGAGACAAATATGCAAATGACAAAGGTGAGAGATAAAGAGGACAATCAGATGGATATAGAACCCTTGCTTGGTAAGCAAACTAGCAGACTGAAAACAGGTGGGCAAGAATTAAAAATGTAGGAAGTCAACATATGAATGTAACTTCAGCCAGATGTGCTCTATGGAGCAGATGCAGGAACGAGGAAAGCAGATTTGAAGGGTGAGTCAAGACTGGCATTTTGCATGATTTATAGGGCAGGGGATGGAATGAAAATGTCTAAATAAGATGAGCTAATAGTGTAGTAAGAAAAAACTGCCTCATCAACAGACTGTGCTTGTCTATCAAAGAAGAAACGTAGAAACACAGAAAAATGTAGGCAGACAAAAACCATACGACCTTTCCAGTCTGCCTGCCCATGCCATCTAATCTCCCTATGACTCCCTTAGAGATCCTACTGTATGTACTTCTCCCAAGCTTTCTTGACTTCAGATACTGTTTATTTCTGCACCACTTCCACTGGGAGGCTGATCTACAAATTCACCACCCCTTTCTGTGAAAAAGTATTTTCTCAGGTTACTTCTGAGTCTTTCCCCTTTCATCTTCACCTTATGCCCTCTTGTTCCAGAGCTTCCTTTCAATTGAAAAAGACTCACCTCCTGTGCATTTATGCTGCAAAGGTATTTAAATGTTTCCATCATATTTACCCTCCCACCTTTCTTTCAAATATACAAATTGTGATCTTTAAGTCTATCCTCATATGCTTTATGATAAATACCTCTGACCATTTAAGCAGCTGACCTCTGGACTGACTCCATCCTGTTTATATCTTTTTGAAGGTGTGGTGTCCAGAATTGTATATAATATTCTAAATGAGGTCTCACCAGAGTCTTATACAAGGGCATCATCACTCCCTTTTTCCTACTGGCCAGTCCTCTCCATATGCACCCAAACATCCTTCTAGCTTCCACCATCACCTTTCTACCGATCACACCCAAGTCCCGGTCTTCTGTCATGTACAAAAGTTCTTGAACCTCTAAACTGTACCATTCCCTCAGGATTTTGCAGCTCAAGTGCATAGCCCTGCATTTTTTAAGCATTAAATCTAAGCTGCCAACTTTCAGATAATTCCTCTAGCTTCGCTATGTCCCTCCTTATGTTATCACACCATCAGGGGTGTCTATCCTATTGCAGATTTTGGTATCATTCCGCCAAGAGGCAAACCTTACCAAACAGTCCTTCAGCAATTTTGCTTACAAAAATATTAAAAAGAACTGGCCCAAGAACCAAACCTTGTGGCACACTACTGGTAACATCCTTTTCCTCAGAATGAGCTCCATTTACTATTACTCTCTGTTGCCTTATACTCAACCAGTTCCTAACCCAGTCAGTCACTTTAGGGTTCATATCGAGGGCACTCCACTTATTTATTAGTTATCAATGCAGAACTGTGTCAAAGGCTTTGCTAAAATCTAAATACACCACATCTAGCACTCTTCTTCAATCTAGTTCTCTGGTCACCCAGTCAAAGAAATTAATCAGATTTTTTCTGACAAGACCTGCCATTGGATTGTTTTTTAAATGTACTGTTCTTTGTTTTAAAAATGTTTCCATTAACTTACATACCACAGAAGTCAGACTTACTGGCTGTAGTGCTCAACCTCTTCCTTACTTCCGCTTTTCTGAAGAAGGACCACATTTGTTCTTCTCTAGTCCTCTGGGGCCACTCCCAACTCTGGAGAAACATTGAAAAGGTCAGCCAGCAGAGCTGCTAGAACTTTCCTAAGTTCCTTCAATATTCTTGGATATGTGAGACCAAACGTGGAAATAGTGCAAAGGTCAACAGCCTGGTGATAACTGTAGGTTGAAAGGGTAGTCAAAACAGGCTTGTGGAAGAGAACTACTATGAATAAAAGTGATTGGAAACCAAATTTGCACCTATTTTATTCTGCAGGTACTTTTTTTCATAGAAAACAATGTACATTGATTTGAAAACAAAGTGTGCTTTGGTTTTTCCACTTCTAGGACAAATAAAAGCACAGAATTCCCTACAAGAGAAAGGGGGTGCATTTTCAAACATCTGTTACCCAGAAAAATGGGTATTCAACTGGGTAAATTACATTTAAAATTATCCTTTATTGGTAGGTGTTTTTCTAATTAATTATACTGGGGTTATGTGAATATAATTTCCAAGAATTACTGTACTATAAATGTAATAGTAATCCAGTTGATCAAACCTAATACCAAAGGAGTCAGTCCTTACGCTGATACTCTTGTTTGTGTAACATTTCAGAAACAGTGAGTTCTAAGGGCAGAGTCAATTGCTTCTCTGCTAATTCTTTGATCTCTGATAATTCTGTTTCCATTACCCTCTAATGGAATGAGAAATGGGTAGGCTATGGGTGAGGAATGGGCATGAACATCACTTTTTTTATATTTATGTTTATTCATTTCTTAGCATACCACCTTTCAGTGGGCTCGAGCAAAGCAGTTCAGAGACCAAAAATATGTAGGAAAGCAACTGTAATAAAATTCAGCACATCAGAAAATGGAGCAAAAGGGGAAAAACTGCAATAGTGAGTAGGCCCAGTCTATGAATTAGCCAGTACATCTACCAGAAAAGCTTAGGCAAAAGGGTGAGTTTTTAGAGCAGACTTCAACAGGGGAGAAGAGAGGTTTGATGATAATGGCAGAGGGAGGGAATTCCACAACAATGGCACCATGGGAAAAAAGAAACACTGTCTTCCAAGTAGAAGCAAGTTGAGAATGAAAAACTGAGGGTACCGAAAAACAGTGTTCCCCAGCAGAATGGAAAGCATGAGCTGGAGTATAAGGTGTAATCAAGGATGTGAGATAGGATGAAGAGCCCAGATGGAGTGCTTTATGAGTGAGAGTAAGGATTTTATGGTGAATCCTGTAAGAGATGTGTAACCAGTAATAAAGGAGGTAAAGGGACATAATATGGTCCCAGCAGACTGCGTGTGCCAACAATTTAATCAAGGTATTCTGGACAGATGGTAATCTCAGTGGGAGAGCAGAGCCCAGTCCAGTATATATGACATTG
This sequence comes from Microcaecilia unicolor, assembly GCF_901765095.1. NCBI lineage: Eukaryota > Metazoa > Chordata > Amphibia > Gymnophiona > Siphonopidae > Microcaecilia > Microcaecilia unicolor. The sequence goes on along the minus strand of NC_044031.1, from coordinate 440,750,247 downwards.
CAATGACCAATCCATACAAAAGGGTTGCACATGCAGCAGCACCCTGTTAATTGCAAATGGAATGAATAATTTGGAGGGCTTAGAAGAAAGACCCGGAAACCACAGAAACCTTCATATCAAAACTAATCCAATAGTCCGAGTGAGACACCTAAATACCGAAATTAATCAACAATATTAGTGCACAGCCATTAATGAAAATAGAAAAAAAACTATTTTACCAACTGCAGTAAAAATGGTCTTGCAGCTTGGAAAAGACAAGGGTGTGCTAAGGCCAATTATTACTGCAGCTTTGGGAAAGGACCCCTAAATGACTTTGGAAACCATACTCATAAGAATTCTCAATAAAAAAAATGGCACGTTCCAGTTTTAATTCATGTAATATGAAATGAGGGAAGTTAAAAAAAACATGTGGAATCCTTAGAACTATAGTCCAATACTTCTAGAGGAGGTAAGGGCTCAGGCGGTAATGACTACTTGCTTATTTAGAAATTAGCACATGGCCATTAATACAAGAAATTGAATTTGGCTATTCTAAAGCTTCACTAGAAAGTGCCTGGAGCACTTGGGAAACCCATGTACTCAAACTACTGCCAGCCACTTTTTAGCGTGGCTTAGTAAAAGGACCTCAAAGAAAGGCAAACACTTTTCCTGTCCTAAGTTTATCCTGTTAGCTATCTGGTTAGCAGTCTCAATTTTGCCGCTAACAGGATAATCTCCAGCTCTGCCCAAGTTCTGCCCACACACCATTTTGGATAGTACCAAAGTTGTCAGAGGGAATATTCAGTGATACTATCTGGTTAGTGCCACTGAATATTTCATTGGTTGGCATTTATTCGGTTAGCAGCACTTGCTAACTGAATAAGGGAAGAAGCTATCAACGTGAACTACTGTTAAGTTGGGTTATTTTACCACAAGTCGAGTTGTTTTTTTTTTATCATTGGGTCTCATTGCACAAAATGGCATTCACAAAAATAATTTGGAGAAACTGCCCCCTGAAACATGCATTTACAAGGAAAATGAAGAAAAAAATTCACGCCCAAGGAGGTCACATCTGACCTCATGGTCAGAAATTGTCTCATCCTTTCTTTTTTTTCTTTTTATATTGTCGTTAACAAACATCTGTATATATTCAGGTACAAAAAAAATTAGATTTTGAGCCCCCTAGGGACAAAGTACCTGTATAATGTGTACAGTGCTGATATAGAAATGATTAGTAGTGGTAGTATATATAATTTTGAATCAAGAAAAACAACATTCTGATAGCAGAAATAGAAATGCATAACAGATTTACTCTTAACAATCCAGTCACATCCAAAGTGGAATCAGTAGCTTTTCCAACCCCCCATCCCCCATCATAATTTGGTATAAAGATATGAGTATATATTATTTAAGGAAGGCAAGTATCTATAAAATAAATCTTTAGGAGAAAAAGTCAAAACTTGATGAAAATTAAAACAAACATTTTCCATGTTCTCAGTCTTCCTATAGATAATAGTCTTATCCACAAACAAAGTGATCTAGACTTCCACCTACTTTTTCAAAGACTCAACCGTCACAGAGGTCAAATGGGTCAAAGACTCTTCAGCTTGAGATTTAACAATAAGTTGAGAAGAAAATTGTGCAAAAAATGAACAGACTTGATGAATGAAATCCACCGCAGACCAGTTCTCTTCCAGAGTAATTTCCCTAGGTTTCGCCACAGAAGGCACCATTGGTAGAACAAGCATAGTACCAGATGCAGTTGAAGGTTCAGCTCCCTAGTCCTACACCACTTGGGAGTCCTGAGGTTCCAACTTTGTAAAACACTCAACATTGGTACAGCTGAAGCCAGATGTGCCTCACCTCCTGCAGCAGAACCTTCTTTATGTTGCTCTCTCCCAACCCCATTTGAAAATTCCTTCTCCATTTCCTGTACACAAGTCCCTCCTGAACCACATGTAGCTAGTAGTGGATTGAGTTTAAACAGGTTCAATGATGCTTCACTGCCCAAAGGACAGCCACTCTCTGCATGGATCTACATTGCAGAAGCACCCATTTTCTCAGTTGCATTGACAAAACCCCAGATTGAAAACAGCCAAGAGGCCAAAGCAGGTGTCAAGAAAGGAGAGGGAATCCTAGCTTTTTCCTTTCCTCCCCAGTGTGCTAATTCAGATACACAAACTGAGGAAAGCAATAATAAGCAAATTCTTGACTGGAGCTCCTACTCAGCAAAGCAGTCTATCAGTTATCTTAGGATCTCCTGCTTTATTACTCGGGTCCCTTTTACTAACCTATGTTAGGTGCTCACACATGCCTAATGCAGCAAAAATGGTCTAACGTAGAACTGTGTTGTGTATGCTAAGCAAGCACAATTTATTTTTTTGTATTTTTAGGAGAGGAAATGGATGGCAGGTCATAATTTATAGTTTATTGGGATTTGCTATACCACCAAACCTAACTGGCAGATCTAAGGGGTATACAATAAAGTTAAAGTTCGCAGAAATCAGAAAGGAACTACAATATTCAATAGGAAAGTAACCAGCATAAAGGATGAACAAGCATACACAGGATTAACCAGACTGACAGGTGGATGATCAGAGGCCCCGCACTTTTCTATACAGCACTCTATAAAATAGCGCTTGAACAGCCTTGGGCTATATCACCCTATGATCAGAGATAATAGCATGAAAATTTAAGCATGCCTACTATCTCTGATCATGGGGTAAAAGAATGGGAGAATCCTCCTGCACTTGTTTGAAAGGAGCTGGAGGTCCCCACTCCGGACCCCAGTCCAACAAAGTGAGGCCCTGGTGGCCTACTATCCCCCCAACCTCTCCCCAAAATAGCAACACGGGGGACTGTAGGTTCAGCAGACCACCAACCCCCTGACCCACCCCTCCAAAGACAAAAAAAATCCTTGGTGGCCCAAGTGAACTGCTACCTCTACCCCCCTCCACCTGCCCTGGTGGTGTAGTGGACCCCTCCCCCTCCTCCTGTACCTCCTTGTTGGAGGAGGGAGTATCACACTCCCATCTCTTCAGTGCCATCTTCAAAATGGTAGTGCACAGGCCTGCCCAGTGCATCCTGGGATGCACTGGGTGGGGCTTATTGACCATATAAGGTGGCACTGAAGAGGAGAGAGTGTGATATTCCTTCCTCCAACAAGGAGGTACGGGGTAGGGAGGAGGGGTCCGCTACACCACCAGGGTGGTTGGGGTGTAGAGGTTGGATCCCACTTGGGCCACCAGGGATTTGTTTTGCATTTGGGAGAGTTAGGAAAGCTGGGGATCCATCAGACCTCCAGCCATCCATGCCCTCACATCAGGAGGGGGGGAGTTGGGAGTTGCCAGACCTCCAACCCCTGTATCACTATTTCAGGGGAGGTTGGGAGGGCTTGGGGGGCACTAGGCCACCAGGGCCTCGCTTTTTTGGAGGTGGCTCTGGGGACCCAATGGACTCCCAGGACACAGTGGCAGCCCAGACTGACAGTGACATCCCAAGCTGCCTGACTCTGGGTGGGGGGGGGGGGGGGGGGAGGAACAGAGCCTTAACACTAAGGCACTATTCCATCCCTACAATCAAAGTGCTGTAGTCTGATCATAGGAGCGGAATACAAGCAGAGCTCATTTAAATCTATTTTAAATGAGCTCTGCATTATTGCATCACTCAGGTGCTGTCAGCCTGCTGATCATTTGGGGGGGGGGGGCACAGGTAAATGTGGGCACCAGTCCAGTGCTATTGGCCTCTAGTGCCTGCATTTACCTTTGATCATTGGGCCATGAGTAGGGAGGGAAGGAAAAGAGGATTTTGGGGGGTAGAAGCAGAGAACAATTAAGGAGGGTTTAGAATGGAGGAACAGTGTAGGGAAATAGGGGGGGGGGGGGGAGAAGGGAAATATAGAATTTGGCCCCACACCAGCTATACACCAGATTAACCAAAGACCTGGACAAAACCAGGCTTTCAAACCGGCTTTAAAAATCTTAAATGAAGGTTCTGTGCAGAGATACAGTGAATTCCAATGGAAGGGAGCAGCAAAGTAGCAAGCACAGTGTCTCATTGATTCTAATTGTGCTGACTTGGGACCAGGTAAGACCAGGGGGTGGTCATTCAGGGAATGGAGAAGATGGGTTATGAATATAGAATGGTGAGGGAGGATAGATATTCAGGTAGTCCTAGCCTATGTGTCTGAAAAGTGAGTATAACCAGTTTAAAACAATGCACTATTGAATGGGAAGCCAGTGATACTGTTGGAACAAAGCGGAAAAATGGTCTTGGGTAGTGGGTATGGCAAAGCAAATGGATACCTGTGTTCTGTAAGGATTGTAGTCACTTAGGAGGAGATTCTATATATGGCGCCTAAAAAATCAACACAAAATCAATGCTAAGTGTATTCTATAAGCAGCCTCTAGATTTAGATGCAGTATATAGAAAACACTTAGTGGATATCTCAGCGCCTAAAACTACATGCTTCCATTTACACCAATGAAAATGTGACATAAATCCCAGCCTATAGATTTAGGCATACTAGGTCATATTCTAGAACTATGTACATAAATATTAGAACACCCATGAAATGCCCATTTCCCCGCCTTTGACAATGAATGATTTTGCCTGCATGTGTTAGAAGTTAGGCGCACTGCATTACAGAATGTGCATAGAGTGTTGTGCGTGTAAATTCTAATTATTGCCTATTAGTCCTCATTATTGCCTCTTAAGAGTTGCAATCAACGCTGATTAGCTTGTTAAGACAATTAAGTTACACACTGTTAGGTTTTCAAGGCAGAAACTAGGTTTGTGAGCCCTTGGACCACTGCCAAGGAGTGGCAGTGGCAGGCAAAACCACCCCACACCAGAGACAAGGCAGAACTCTGACAGAAACAGCTAGACTTCACCTGCACTTGACCACCGTTCCTCAGGAGTTGAGCCCCTGGGTGCAGGCGGCCAGCAGGACTTACCGGACAGGGCAGGAACTGGATACTAACTAGGCTGAACAGGGACTGAGGGTCAGAGGGGAAAGGAATATACATGGGCAGCAAGGCAGGAACTGGGCTAGGACTCACAGACAGACCATACTACACAAGGCAGGAAAAAGAACAAGCTAAAGAACAGGAACTGAAAGCTGTCAAGCAGCCACTGAAACAGGGTACAAATACTGACAGACAAGAGTCAGGACTGAAAGCTGCAGAGCAGCCACTAAGCAAGAGACACAGACAAACAAGAAACTAGACCAGGAAAAGAACCCAGAAACAAGACTAAGAAATAAGCAATAAACCTAAGCTAAACTATACACAGACTAACTAGAACCAGACAAGAAACTCAAACAAGAAACCAGACTAGGCAGAAGTGCAGCAAAGCATCAACAAACCAGGGACCTTAGATGATGCAAAGCAAACACAGAAGTTTCCAGGTGATTAATAAAGCCCATCAGCTGCTGAAGTGAATTCAGCTGCAGGAATCACAAGGCAACTATGGGTGCTGTTCAGGCACAAACAAGAGAAGCAAGTCTGGCAGCCCGGAAGATCTGGACCGGACTGGGCTGAAGTCTAGAACGGGTGACAGTTCATAGCAGCCACTGGTTCTGGCCACCAGAGGACGAGGCGAGCACAGACAAGGAAACAGTCACCATTGTGACATATGCATTGTTTTACAATCTGCTTGGACTTCAGCACAGATCTCTAAGCACGCTATATAAAATCTGGGGGTTAATGGTGGTCTGGGTGCAACCAAGGTAAACAATATTACAATAGTCCAATCTTGAACTTAGAAGCACTAGGATCAGTGAATAGAAAACAGATGAGTTGAAATATCAACATACTGCATGTAGTTGGTAAAGGATGAAGAAGCCTGTTTTATAGATATTGGTAACATGGGGTATGAATGTGAGACATGAATTGAAGATAATTCCTATATAGCAGAAAGAATCCACTGTCTGGATGGTGGAGCCAAAGAAGTTCAGAGAGGTGGACAGAATTAAAAGACCCATGTGAACCTGCAGGCTAAAGTTTTGTCTTTGTTCAATACAAGTGTATGATCAACAAGCCATCTGGAAATAAGTTCTAAGCAGTTCTGGTGAAAGTGTGAGACTGTAAGTGGGGAAAAAGTAACAGAATGTCATCAGCATAGAAATGTAACAATATGTTAGTAGATTGGATCAGAGATGCAAGAGGGCTGATAAATAGGTTAAAGCAGAGGTGAAAGATGAACTGACCCCTGAGGAACTTCACATGTCAATGAGCGATGTCACAAAATGCCTAGCCACCCACCTGGGGTTATCCCATGGCCACTTAGAGGGTCTATCCGCAGCACAGCTCAAGCCCGCCTGCACCTGCCACTTGTGCTGTACACTAGTACCCTCCTTCCACAGACTGGGTCACAACCACCTCTGGGCAAGTCTCCTGCTCTCCAATCATCCCCACTGATTTCTAGATTACTGGAGCCACACTACCAATGGTCCCACAGTTCCCAGAAAGCACTCAGAGACCCAACACAAAAACCACCAGGATTCTTTATCAGTCCAGACAGAAAAGCAATAAACTAAATATTGTTTATTGTCTTTTAAAAATCAAACAGTGGAACAAAATAGTGCAATTAGCAAACAATAACAGGTAACTGAAATATGGATCAATTATAACACTAACTAAACATTTGCATACTTCTTAGAAAGTACATGAGGAGATCAGGACATATAACGATTAAAGCCTTATTTCCCAAGAGGAGTATTTTGTAATTTAGTCCAATCACTAGTCTTAAGCCGAATCGATTACTGTAATGGCATATACGCAGGGTGCAGAAACCTACTTCTCAAAAAACTACAAACTGCCCAAAACACAGCGGCTTGACTAATCTTTGGTGCATCAAAGTTCAAAAGTTCCAGACCACTTCATGAGAAATTATACTAGCTTCCTGTACAGGAGCGAATAACTTTTAAAATTTGCACCCTAGTCCATAAGATCCTCTACGGAGCAGCTCCAGCATACATGGATGCCCTAGTCAACTTGCCACCAAGGAATTTGTTTAGATCTTCTCGTTCATACTCAAACCTCCATTACCCTGCGTGTTCTGGTCTCAAGTATAAAACCACATACGCTTCTACCTTTTCCTATATCAGCACTCATTTGTGGAATGCTTTGCCTAAATCTGTAAAAACGGTTCAAGATCATCTGACTTTCAGGAAGTCTCTCAAGACCTACTTATTTGGGCAAGCTTCCCCTACAGATCCCATCCTGCCTCCATGATTCCTGGACTCCAACTCATATAAAGACCTTGTGAACTTAACTACTTTCTCATAACCCTGTACCTTTACGCCACCCATATCACTTTCAATTTATTGTACTTTACTGTTTGTTTACCAAATGTTGTAAGCCACATTGAGCCTGCCAGCAGTGGGAAACTGTGGGGTATAAATGATATAAATAAATAAATAAATAAATAACTAAGTCGCCGAGCCTCAGCAAAGAGATCTGTCCCGCTCTTCTCCCAGGCTAAGACTAAAGCAACAGCCAGCAACAACTGCTGGGTTATTTCAAATTCCAGGCCAATCAGAGCCTAGTCAACAGGTTTTAAAAGTATACTGCTCACAGTACTGTAGATTTACTTCTTCACCTAGTGAAACTAAAAGCATGCATGCACTTTTCTATAACAGCTTTAACACAAAACATGCACCACCTGCTAGCCAAACTAGAGAAATGCACTTCAAGAGTTAATTAAGGCAATTTTAAACACTGTTCTGTCACATGCGAGAAGGAGATTTTAATGTAGCAGTGACTATTGTATAGGCGTGATCTAACCAGGATAGAACAGTCCCTGCAAGACCAAGTGAGAAAAGATGAGATAATAGTAGAGAGTGACCCACAAGATCAAAAGCAGCTGACAGATTGATAGAAATAGGTAGAATAGCCTTATGTTTGTCGAAGCAAGAAGAAGTTCGTTAAGGACAGCAGTGATGACAGTTTCTGTGCTAAAGTGGGCCCTAAAACCAAATTGTTTGGGATGAAGAACGAGTGACTTTTCAGCATAGGAAGACAAATGGGAAAATACTATTTTCTCCACTTAGAATAGGAAGCATAAGTTGAAAACTGGCTGGTAGTGGGCGGGATGCTGAGGATCAAGAGAAGGTTCTTTGTAGAATGGGCCTGACAACGGCAATTGTGGGACCTGTCCTAATGACAGACTTTTATTAAGTAATGAAATAATGTATGGGAAAGGGTCAAGTTCTGGGATCTTTAGCCAGGAATAAAGTAGAGGGTCAAGAGTGCAGTAGGTACACCTGGTGCCAAGCAGGGCTAAGGAAGGAAAGTGAAGAGTTTGTGGATGAAAATAGGTCCATGAAGAGGAGCCAGTACAGTCCGACATGGGGAAAGAAACAGGGGGGAGGGAGACAAAGGGATGGGACCAGAGGGTGGGAATGTGTTGAGTAAAGTTTGAACTTTAGTTGAGATGTGTTGCAAGAGACATTCAGCTGAAGGGCTAAGGATGTGGATGTGCTAATCAGCTAGTGTGCTTACATTAATGTCATTCTAACTGGTTAGCATATCTGTAACGTGGAAGCCCTTAGCACCTCCTAAATAGGAGCAGGAGCAGTAAGTGCTCACATGTTATTTTTTATTTTAATTGCCACATCTTAACATTAGCACATAGTTTTATATTCAACAAACAGAAAACAGCCCTTTTTGACAGTCACATTAGGAATGGGCTTAGCGCACAGGAAAGATCCACGTAAGGATGAACTAAGCCCATTTCTTAGTACAACTTAGTAAAAGGACTTCTTTTTCTTCCTTCTTTTCCATTTCTTAGTGGGCTCTTTTACAAAGGCATCTAGCATTTGTAGCTAAAAATAAGCATGCACTAAATGTTAGAGACACCCATATATTTCTATGGGCATCTATTACTACTACTTATCATTTCTATAGCGCTACAAGGCATACACAGCACTGTACACCATAGACAAAAAAGACAGTCCCTGCTCAAAGAGCTCACAATCTAGATAAGACAGGCAGACAGACAGAACAATTAAGGGTAAGGGAATAAAGAGGTGAGGATAAAAAGGACAGGGCAAGTGAGCAGTGGTTAGGACTCAAAAGCAGTGGTAAAGAGGTGGGCTTTAAGTTTGGACTTGAAAACGACCAAAGAGGGGGCTAGACGTACAGGCTCGGGAAGTCTATTCCAGGTGTGAGATGCAGCAAGATAAAAGGAACGGAGTCTAGAATTAGTCGAAGAGGAGAAGGGGACAGATAAGAGAGATTTATCAACAGAATGGAGTACCCGAGGGGGGGCGTAGGGAGAGACAAGAGTGGAGAGGTACTGAGGAGCGGCAGAGTGAATGCACTTATAGGTCAATAAGAGAAGTTTGAATTGAATGTGGAAATGGATAGGAAACCAATGAAGTGACTTAAGGAGGGGGTTAATGTGAGCATAGCGACTTTGGTGGAAAATGAGTCGCGCAGCAGAGTTTTGTGCTGATTGAAGAGGAGAGAGATGGCTAAGAGGATGGCCGGTGAGAAGCAGGTTACAATAATCAAGACGAGAGGTGGTAAGAGTGTGGATAAGGGTTTTGGTAGAGTGCTCAGAGATGAAGGGACGGATTTTGCTGGTGTTATAGAGAAAGAAACGACAGGTTTTGGCAATCTGCTGAATGTGATCAGAGAAGGAGAGAGAGGAGTCAAAGATGACCCCAAGGTTACGAGCAGATGAGACAGGGAGAATGAGACTGCCATCCACAGAAATAGAGAAAGGAGGGAGAGGAGAGGTAGGTTTAGGGGGAAAGATGAGAAGCTCGGTTTTGGCCATGTTAAGTTTCATCTGTAGCATTTAGCGCACATTCATCATTAGTGTGCACTAAAACCACTAGTGCGGCTTTGTAAAAGACCCCTTTAGTTACTTTATATACAGGGAGCTTATATACTGCAGGCAACTCACCAAAACTATTGCATAAAAACTCAGCCAGTGTTGTTGCATGTACTAAACAACTGCAGCTACCAAAATTGCACAGACTCAAAGAGTGACCATGTATACCCACGCAAATGGCAGGAAACGGGAAATACGATAGAGACATTTAAATATCTCCATCTCCAAGATATAAATGCTAGAGGTTTGCAAGCAGATAATTTTCATTTTTTTTATTTACTTTGTTTTCAGCTTCATTTCAAAACAGTTTGCAATAGAATTAGTGTGTACCTGGCTTTCACTTCAAAATAGTGTGCACTAGAATTTACAGTGGGGGAAATAAGTATTTGATCCCTTGCTGATTTTGTAAGTTTGCCCACTGACAAAGACATGAGCAGCCCATAATTGAAGGGTAGGTTATTGGTAACAGTGAGAGATAGCACATCACAAATTAAATCCGGAAAATCACATTGTGGAAAGTATATGAATTTATTTGCATTCTGCAGAGGGAAATAAGTATTTGATCCCTCTGGCAAACAAGACCTAATACTTGGTGGCAAAACCCTTGTTGGCAAGCACAGCGGTCAGACGTCTTCTGTAGTTGATGATGAGGTTTACACACATGTCAGGAGGAATTTTGGTCCACTCCTCTTTGCAGATCATCTCTAAATCATTAAGAGTTCTGGGCTGTCGCTTGGCAACTCGCAGCTTCAGCTCCCTCCATAAGTTTTCAATGGGATTAAGGTCTGGTGACTGGCTAGGCCACTCCGACCCTAATGTGCTTCTTCCTGAGCCACTCCTTTGTTGCCTTGGCTGTATGTTTTGGGTCATTGTCGTGCTGGAAGACCCAGCCACGACCCATTTTTAAGGCCCTGGCGGAGGGAAGGAGGTTGTCACTCAGAATTGTACGGTACATGGCCCCATCCATTCTCCCATTGATGCGGTGAAGTAGTCCTGTGCCCTTAGCAGAGAAACACCCCCAAAACATAACATTTCCGCCTCCATGCTTGACAGTGGGGACGGTGTTCTTTGGGTCATAGGCAGCATTTCTCTTCCTCCAAACACGGCGAGTTGAGTTCATGCCAAAGAGCTCAATTTTTGTCTCATCTGACCACAGCACCTTCTCCCAATCACTCTCGGCATCATCCAGGTGTTCACTGGCAAACTTCAGACGGGCCGTCACATGTGCCTTCCGGAGCAGGGGGACCTTGCGGGCACTGCAGGATTGCAATCCGTTATGTCGTAATGTGTTACCAATGGTTTTCGTGGTGACAGTGGTCCCAGCTGCCTTGAGATCATTGACAAGTTCCCCCCTTGTAGTTGTAGGCTGATTTCTAACCTTCCTCATGATCAAGGATACCCCACGAGGTGAGATTTTGCGTGGAGCCCCAGATCTTTGTCGATTGACAGTCATTTTGTACTTCTTCCATTTTCTTACTATGGCACCAACAGTTGTCTCCTTCTCGCCCAGCGCCTTACTGATGGTTTTGTAGCCCATTCCAGCCTTGTGCAGGTGTATGATCTTGTCCCTGACATCCTTAGACAGCTCCTTGCTCTTGGCCATTTTGTAGAGGTTAGAGTCTGACTGATTCACTGAGTCTGTGGACAGGTGTCTTTCATACAGGTGACCATTGCCGACAGCTGTCTGTCATGCAGGTAACGAGTTGATTTGGAGCATCTACCTGGTCTGTAGGGGCCAGATCTCTTACTGGTTGGTGGGGGATCAAATACTTATTTCCCTCTGCAGAATGCAAATAAATTCATATACTTTCCACAATGTGATTTTCCGGATTTAATTTGTGATGTGCTATCTCTCACTGTTACCAATAACCTACCCTTCAATTATGGGCTGCTCATGTCTTTGTCAGTGGGCAAACTTACAAAATCAGCAAGGGATCAAATACTTATTTCCCCCACTGTATATGCACCATACAAAATAGCACACACTGATACAAAATGAAATGTCACTTCCTATTACTACTATTTATCATTCTGTAGCACTATTTGATATAACACAGCATGGTGCATTCCTAAGGCCTCTTTCAATAAAAAATAATCTCTGGAATAAGGAGTTATAGGATGAGGATGAAAAGGGCCATGGGTAATCTAAGGGTGGTGGATGAATATATCAATTTCAGTGGAGTTGGCAATTGTTATAGTATCTGGATTCCAGAAAGCATAGGAGAAGGACAGAGGAAAAGTAAATCATTGACAGCTGAGCAGTTGGTATGGATGGGCAGAACAGAGAGACAGCATGGACACTATCTGCCCTTATGTTCTATTAAATCTATTCCATTACCTCTGCGTCTACAGTCAGAGTGCAAGAGGCTCCATATTACTGAAACAAATCATCTTGTCAAGTATTGGCCTTTCTTCCCCATTTGATTTATACTTAATGACACTCTTCAAGTAACAAGGTTTTATCTGACTTAGATTTCAGGTGACAAATACTACACCACTTAATGCACTTTAGGACATATTGCTGAATGCCTAAATGGTGCATTTTTCCTCATTAGCATGTCCATTAATATATTTAAATAACCATTTTAACCCTATTTATCACTTCTTAAGTGACACAGTAAATAGTACATGGTGAAAGGTGTTTACCTCACAGTAAACTCATTATTATACTTTAGAATATTGGGCCCTTTTGTATAATTTAGGCCTGCTCCTGTCTACTTTCTTCCGACTCTGTTCTCTTTCTCATTCCTTCTGCATCAGTAGTACATTAACAGGGGAAACTAGTAATGTGCATCAAAGGTATTAAATGGCAAAATTCTTTGTTATTTGCCCTTAATGAGTGATATTTTTGTGTGTATGTGTGTGTTAACACAGAGTAAATAATATTGAGCTGCAAAGTATGGACGTTCATACAAAAGAGTTGACTCCTTTTAAGGTAGCATTAACTTTCCTCCGTGAGAACACCAGGCCACTAATGGGCAGCCTGAGATTCAAACTTAAAAAGGCCAGTGGTGAGAAAAACAACTCAGTCACCCCTGATCCCTCCCCACCTCTTGACATCCCCACTCTTCAGTATTCTAGTACCTACAGGTGGTCTCCATGGTGCTTAGTGGGAAATATGATAAATCCCTGATAACTCTCGCCCTGGTGGCTCCCAGAAGCAAAATGACTATCTCAGCTTTTAGCATTTGTCATGTAGCACTGTCACTAGGCTGCTAAATATAGTTCCAGGAGGGCTGGAGTATTTGGTGCTGCAGGGGAGATCAAGGGATACTTGGTTCTGGGCCAAACTTGTGTTGCTGCAGCCAGAACCACAAAATTTGATTTGCTGAATGAGTCTTTATCTTGCAGTTGTGCTTTGCATCTAAATTTTGCTTTAGTAAAATTGTGCGTTTTAGCACAGCTTAGTAGTTACCTGTATAAATAGCTGGTAAACAGTTGGGGGTTTCCAGAAGGACACAACACTGAGATGATATTGCTATCTCTGTTCTATGATCTATTGTATTTGATGGACTAAGTTGTATCCTCTTGTGTAGTTCATTTTGATTTAAACTTCAGTTATGATGCAAAGGATCATAAGATTTTATGAACCAATGACATTTTTGGTATGGATGGGGTGATCTTCACATGAGTGCAGTCTCTGTTGAAAGGTCAATTTCAGAAGTTGTGCTTGGCAATTGGGCAGGATTAAGGCATAGGAAAACTAGAGCACAGATGTTTAGAAGGGGCCCTCCCAGAGATGCTGTTCAGTTTTGGAGACCTATCTTGTCAAGGATGTAAAAAGACGAGGCAAAGGAGAGCTACAAAAATGGTATGGGATTTGTGTTGCAAACTGTACGAGGAGAGACTTGCTGACCTAAACATGTATACCCTGGAGGAAAGGAGAAACAGGGGTGACATGATACAGACGTTCAAATATTTGAAAGGTATTAATCCACAAACAAACCTCTTTCAGAGATGAACAGTTGGTAGAACTAGAGGACATGAAACGAGATTGAAGGGGGGCAGACTCAGGAACAGTGCTGGGCAGACTTCTACGGTCTGTGCCCTGAAAATGGCAAGGTCAGATCAAGACAGATATACATATGAAGCATCACGTACCATGTGTAATGAGTTTATCATGTTGGGGAGACTGGATAGACCACACAGGTCTTTATCTGCCATCATAGACTATGTTACTATGTTAATGGCTCATAAGGTCATTTTTGCTTTGCTACGTCTGCTGCTAGCAGAAGAGGGTGGGGGAAGGCGACCAGAGCCATTGCTGTCTGCTGAGATTGGTCTATTCTCCCCATCCCTGTGTACTTCAACCAGTCAACAGAAGGAATTAGCCAGCAGTGCTTGTTATCTGGTGCTTCCTCTTATGTTGGTTTTCATATACAATTAGAACCACTGAGGGCTCCATTCATAGGAGTTTTAACTTGCATTTATATTATGATGGGTGGCTCAATACATTTGCTTGCGTAGGTGTTCCAATGCTGCCCTTATTGGGGAGTTGTCATTGTAATCTCCAGTGAGGTGCCACATGGGTTCATACTATTCAAATTATTACTTAATTTGCATTTGAAACCTTTTTAAGGCATGTAATTTCACCTCTTTGAAGATAATATGCTGCTGTTTATGATACTAGCAAACTAAAGTTGGTGAGCAGGTGACCAAGATTAATGACAATTTAGAGATCAGTAGGCTGTGGATGACAGCAAATAAATTGATGCTCATTCCTAAGAAATATGAACTACTGTTGGTAAGGAAGTCAATTCCACAGTTACATTTGTCTTTTGTTGTGGTTAGTTCTCCCTTGGCAGTAAAAGATAAAGCTGGATGCCTGGGAGCATTACTGGACACTAAATTATTCTTAGATGTCCAAATGTCTATTGCATCTAAGAATTTTTGTTTTCCATCTTGGACTATTCATTCATTTTGGAGTGTAAAAAGGTATACTATTTTAATCTAAGCTCTTACTATCTCAGGTTTGGATTACTGAAACAGCCTGTATCTTCATCTCTATGAAACCTTTCCAAAAAAAACAATGTATTGTATACAAAACACAACAGCAGGGTTTTTAACTGGCTGCAGATTATGCAACCACATGTTTGCAGTTGGGGAAAATTCAATGCTATTTCTGGGATAAGCAGCATAAAATGTATCGTACTTCTTTGGGATCTTGCCATGTATTTGTGATCTGGATTGGCCACTGTTGGAAACAGGATGCATTGGTCTGTCCCAGTGTGGCAATACTTATGTACTTAAGTAAAACTCATAATCAAATGCTTCTACTTTTCTTATCTATTAAGGGGTATAAGTCACAAAAAATACTTTATTCTTCAATATACTGCCAAGCTGCTTTGATATGGAATTTTCTTCCAACATCTACTCAAACAATTAATGATTATTTGGTGTTTCATAATGATTTAAATACTTGATTGTTCAACAAACTCTCAATTTTAACAACATAAAATGGTAGATTTTCAAATCATGATTTTTGATTTATGCCATTTAATTTTGATTCTTGCATTTTATATTTTGTACTATTTGAGCTGTGATTCTTGAATTCATTATATTCAATTTCTTGATTTTTTTGTAATTCACATCAAACTTTATAGGTTATGGTGGAATAAAAGCAAGGCGTAAAATAACATAACATAATATAACTTTTTAAATTGCTAGTTTTACCTTGTAAACTGTTGCAGGTGGGGATTTATGTGTGTGTCACTCTATGAATACCCACACTGAAAGTATGTGCTTTACATGCATACTTTCTTGCTAGCCAGTATTTTATAAGAGGTCATTCAGAGCCATTTAGCATGTGCAAATGACTAAAATATCAATGTGTACGTTCATTCTTAGTACTTAAACTCGGCGGCTCCTTATAAAATTACCCCCCCCATAAATAGGATTTCTGCCAGTTTTCAGCAGCTCTATCCAGAAAGTACTGTTGCAATTTTTTTTACAGGCCACCTCAGCAATATCCAGATAGTGCTCATGCAGAGTGTACATAAGTACCACCATACTGGGAAAAGACCAAGGGTCCATCAAGCCCAGCGTCCTGTCTCCGACAGCGGTCAATCCAAGAACCCAGCAACCCCTCCCCCCCCCCAAAAAAAAAGATTAATAATGTTCAATGGACTTTTCCCTCAGGAATCTGTCCAAACCCCCTTTAAATGCCATAAGGCAGCTGCTGTCACTACATTCTCCGGCAACGAGTTCCAGAGTCTAACTACATGGGTTTCTATATCTGATTTGCCTAAGATAATTTCTCCAGTGATTAATAATTTACTTCCTTATATCACTGAGGTGGAAAAGCAGGTTAAATCTCTGCAGGTAGAACTTGTCAAATTAAATACAATTACCAGATAAATCTTTTCACAAGTCTCTTTCTCAGATACAGTCAATACAATTGTATGCCTCGGCCAGCTGTACTTATAGCTGGGCATGCCACTAGTTACAGCCTGGGGATCACTGGGATCACTGGGCTACTAAAAGTTGTCCTGGATGGCACATACTAATTTGGATTAAGAGATGCAGTAGCCACTTAAAACTATGTTCTCAACTAGTTGGATCTGCTGGTCATCCAGGGCAGTCATTTCCTCAACTCAGCGTGCCACTATCCTCAATATTGCCTGCCATTTGCCTCAAGGCAGTATTGCTCTGAACCCATCCCACCTATTGCAAGGTGACTTACTTTCACAAGCATTGAAACTGCTTACTTGTAACTTCACTATGGGAAGAGGCTGAGAATCAGCTTGGGAAACTCATTTCCTATTTTTGATTAATTTTGTCACAAGTATTGATGGGTGAGCCCTAGAGTCATCGGAGAACTCTCAAACAAGAGATCAGGAGGGTCCAGACTGGCAGCAGATGAGCCACTCCTTGTTGAGAGGAGGCCAACAGATGACTGAAAATAACCCTTGAGGACAGGCCCGGCAGAACCAAGACCTGGGGTGGCTCTGAAAAGAGTCATTGGGGGCAGAACTGGGACCAGATATAGCTCTAAAACAGCCTTTGTGGGGAGGCCTAGCAGAAATGGGACCTGTGGATGACTCTGAAAAGAGCCCCTGGGGCAAAGCAGGAATAGATGGAGATGAGGCTACAGATAGGCGAGGTAGATTGGATACTAGGCATGATAGGGTGGGGACAAGGCAAGGCAGAGTGGAGACTTGGCAAAGCAGGCAGGAAGTGAAGCAAGCAGGGTAGGCTGGAGACAAAGCTGTCAGATGAAGGTGTAACACTATGGGGTTAAAATAAATTATACCTGGGGGCTTTGTGTGGCCACGTCGGGCCTTTTCGGGTGGTCTTAGTCTTAGGTGGCTGGGGTGCTTCGGTGCCCAGCGCTGCTATGCTGCTGGCCCGATGGATGTTTTGGCCGTTCTGGGCCGTCCTGTTGTTGCCTGGACATTCCGGGCATCTTCAGGCCCAATTTGGGCCAACTGCAGCGGGTTTTGGTGGCCAGGGGGGCTCAGGAGTGGGAGCACCGTCAAAACGTGTCCAGCCACGAAGGCGCGCTGGACGCGCAAGACGGTGTTCAGGCTGGGTCCCAGCAGGAGAATGGCCGGCTGCCGGGAGGGAGGGGGGACTGAGTGAATGCAAAGTTCACTCATGCTCAGTCCATCCCTGGAGCTCCGGTTAGGCTTCGCTGAAGCCTGGGGCTCAATTTTAAAGCTACCCAGCCGGAGTTCCAGGGATTGTAGTGCTTTTCAGGGTCTTTTTATTTTTGGACCTGATTTTTGTTGGGGACTCTCGGGACCAGAACCATCGGAGGTCACCAGGTCAGGAAACTCTAGGGAGTCAGGTGAGGGGTCTGATGGCCCAAAATTTTATTTAGTTTATTTTTAAATTGTGGATCTTGGGATTTAAATTTACAGATATTAAGGGGTTAATTGAATTTTCATTTTTTTTTAGTTATGGGTTTTTGAGGATCACTTAATATTTGCTGGGGGGGGGGTTAAAATTGAAAAAAAGTTTTTAATAGTAGTTTTGCAAGGGGGGCTTAAATTGGGTCTCCATCAAAGTTTTAAAAACAAGCCTTTGACGCAGTAAGTGTTCAAAGGGTTAACTAAAATTTTGACAAGTGTTTTAAGTTATTTCAGGATTTTAAAAAGGGTTTAATTGTTGAAAAATGTGGGGCGTTCACTAAAAATGATTACATTCGAAAAGTGAAACCATGGTGTGGTAGGCATTGTAAAGTGTGATTGATTTGGTGATTTAGGAACAGTCTGGAGGGGAATTCACTGCAAAAATTAGAAAATAGCATATTTCCAATTATCTTCTATGAAAAAACAGTAAACAAAAATGGAGAATCAGTTGGATTTAGTCAAGATTCCAAGCATCTGAAAAAAATTGAGGGTTCTAATGAGACATTTCTATTGGTCAGGTGCGCAAGCTGTGTTTCTGTTGCTTTGGCAATGGCTTGCTGGTCAGCTGAAGAGAAGGGTGGAAGCAGTTGAGGAGGAAGGATGTGCTGAGAGAGAGTCTGAGGTGAAGAGTATGAAGGAGCAGTTGGAAAGTACTTAAAAGAAAATTTTTAAGTTAAGCAGAGTAATTGTGACTCATGCTAAGTGTAATTAGTTACACTGGTAAATGGTGGTAGTTCTAAAGTGAGTTTACATAGATTTGGTTAATGTGGATGATTGGGAGTGAATTTTGGATAACATAATTTATGTAAAGGAATTCCCTGTACTGGGAAGTGAGTTGGGCTGCCATGCTGTACGTCAATATAGGTCTTTTGGTGGGAGCCTGAAGGAGTTGAGGAGTGCCTGTTGAGAATATTGAAAGGTTTGCTGGTTAGGTTTGAGGATGATTGGATGTGCCCTTCTTTAGCATAGGGAAACAGTAATAAAGCACTGTCATGTATCCCGGTGCCTCACCACAAATAATTTTATGAACAGTCGTGCAGATTTTGAAAGTGATACATTCTTTGATTGGTAGCCAATGCAATTTTTCTCTGAGTGGTTTGGCACTGTCAAAATGTGTTTTTTCCAAGCATAAGCCTGGATGCTGTGTTTTGGGCAGTCTGCAGTATCTTTATGATTTGATCCTTGCATCCCGCATAGATTCCATTACAGTAATCTGGCCACAGTGTTTTAATATTCATTAAAAGTCACCTAGATGAGTTATTTGATGAGTGACAGGAAGATAGGGTTTTCTTTCCATTTTTTAATTTGATTAAGTCAGGTGTAGGAAGAAGATCCGAAAAGGAAAAGAAGTGGAAGAATGCTACTTGGACATTCTTTGGGCCCCCATGCAAGAAAGAGTTCTACACTTCAGCTTTCATCTGGAGAATAATTTGCTCGACCACAGCTAAGTAACTATGAAATGAAAATAAACTGAAATACTCACCTGAATTTTGGGTGGTAACATGGTCAATTCTGCAGAGATATAAAAGTACACACAAAGAATCAGATTCTTAAAGGGAAAAAAATAATAAATGAAACATGAAAGTTTGTAAAGGAAATTGATATAATTCAAGGTATGAACTTATCTGCTGGTTGTTCTGGTTCTAGGGTATTTGTGATAGCCTGTAAGAGAATGAGAAGAAATCTATAAGTAAATATTGATAAGCATATGTAGAGAAATTTGGGGTTCAAATATTGAAGAAAAATATATTGTCAAGTTGAAAAAAAATTGAATACTTACCCGATTGAGTTAGAGGAAAATAAAAAATAATTATCTTAACGTTTGGGTCAGATCATTATGAAACAAAATGTTTGAAAATGTGATTTTATTATTATCTCGGGCACTGTTTTTTTAGAAGAAGAAGTTAAATTTAATGTATTTCGTCCCCTTGCTCTTGGCAGTGTGACTCCAAACACTCGGTTATTAGACTACAAACATTAACATCGGGGACCCACACACGCTGAGGGTCCAAGGGGTGGGGCTTACAAAGGGGTAGGCTGATGGCAAGGCAGACTGAAGAATAGGTAAGGCAGGAAGGAGGTGAGGCAGGCAGGACAGCCTGGAGACAAGACCAAGTCATGAATGAACTGGAGGCAGGAAGACCTATTGTGAAGGCAGTAGAGAGGGCTCCAAGGCGTCCTTAAATAGGTCTCCCCCAAGCATTTCACCTCCTGGCACCCAGCCTGCACCTTGCCTCTGTCCCTTTAACTCCCCAAGATTCATGCATGCCCTCAGGAAACCAGCATCTGCCAGCACTGCACAGAATAACATCTTGTTTTGAGCTGGTGGAGGTCACAAGGCACCGGGCATGGCACGCTAGTGGGCTGGCATTATATGGGGAACTCCAGAAACCAAGCCAGCAGCGGAACCCGTCCCCTAGAAGAGCAAGGTAAGCTGAGGTGTGGAGGCATTATGTAGACCATGATAGTACCCCCTTCCTCTTCTCCCTTGCTTGGGTTTATATGGAAACATGTGATGGAATCTTCTGCAGATCATTGGAGCATGGACTTGACCTGCTGATTCCCAAGAATGCTCCTCAGGTCCATAACCTTTCCAGGTGATGAGGTACTGAAGTTAGCCCCACACTTTCCTGGAATCAAAAATCTTCTGGACCTCATATTAAACATCTGGGTCTATGGCCATGGAGGTTGGTGCAGATGGGGTTTGGATTTTCCACCTCAGAATAAGAGGCTTAAGGAGTAAAATATGGAATGTGTCATGAATATGCAACATAGCGGGCAACTTCAGTTGATATGTGACAGGTCCTACCTGGCAAACGATGGGATATGACCCAATGAACAGAGGGGTGAACTTGGTGGATGGAGTCTTGAGAAGCAAGTTCTGAGTGGACAACCAGACCAGATCTCTGGGGCAGAATTGAGGAGCCAGGCATCTTTTTTTATCCACTTGCCTTTGGTACCTTTCAGTGGCTTGGATTTGGAGGGCCCAGGTAGTTTTCCAGAGACTAATGAGAGACTTGATAGTGATCTCTGTAGTTGGTACAGCAGGTGTTAATGGTATTGGAAAGGTATTTTTGGATGCTGATCAAATACGATCTTGAAAAGAGATGTCCCGAGGCTTCACTCTAGTGGTTATTGTAGCAGAAGTCTGCTCAAGGTAATAATCATGACCAATCATCTTGCTGGTAGGATAAATATTCCCCCCCCCCCGATAATGTAATCTTCTGGCACCCAGCCTGCACCTAGCCTCTGTTCCTTTACCTCACTAAGAATTGCATGCATGTGTTCCCTCAGGAAACTGGCATATTCTGTCACTGCACAGAGAATGTCGTGTTCAGGGCCAGTGGAGGTAACAAGGTACCAGGTGCAGCATGCTGGCAGGCTGGTGTGATGTGGGGAGCTCCAGAGGCTGAGATGGCAGTGGGACCCATCCCCTACAGTGGCAAGGTGAGCTGGAGTGTGGAGGCACGGTGTAGACCATGACAGCTTTCCTGATCATTTTACTTAACTGCATTTCAGCAACCTCCCTTAAGCAGACAACTGTTTATTTATTTAGTTAGTTATTTTTTAATGTTTTCACTGAAGGCTGATAGTACTCTCTTCTTAAAGAAATCTCTGTTCAGGTTGGTCAGGAAAGAGAGACTATCATCTCAGGTCCTCTCCAGTAGTGCTACTTATAGTCTTAGATCTCTAGCCGCAACTACGTTCCATTTTTTGCTTTGATCACATTTTCCATGTCTACCACTTCCAAGTACTGTGATTTGATCAAACTAGATTGTACAATCTATGGAGCAAGGACTGTCACATATTCATCTGTACAGTGCTGCATGTACTTTAAAAATGATAAATAGTATAGTAGCACTAGTTGATTGTCTGCCTCCCTCCTTCTATGTGTGTTTTCTGTGCTGTTTGAGCTCTTTTTTTCCTCCGATTTCACTATGCAATCACTTTAGCTCCAGGGATACAGTGCTTGAGAGACTTTTTGAGAACTCATTTTTCTCTGACACAGAAAGAGAAACTGCTGCCTATCTGTCTCTCAGTGCCTGGTCTTTACTCTTTGATTTCTCTGTGTTTTTTTTTAATATGGTTTTGACTTCAGCAAGGTAACATTCTGAAGCCACTATCATTCTACCACATTTTCTCTCTGAATGTAAGGATGGCGGTGTACATTTCTTTCATTCAGTTTTATGATGAACTGCTGAAATAATCAGTCTGTGGATCTGGGAAAAGTGAAACAGATTTGTTTGACGGCTTGTCAAAAAGTTTCAGTATGACTGGAGAAGAGACGTATGCTTTTCCCATCTCTCTTCTTATTCTGCCTGGCCCTGTAGACTTCAATAGCGCTGAAAACAAATTGCACAAATGAGGATTTGATTCATGGTAGCCCCACAGTCATAGCAACATAGCCATGGGGGAGGCTAGATGGACCAAGGACCCATCCACTTTGGGCTTAGGCTATGATTGGTGAGGATTCCCAAGAACCACCTGCTAAAGAGGTTCTCTCTGGCAGCCAGAACACTTTCCTGTGTTCAGCAGTGAAAGGTTCTGTCCATGGGCTGCCACCGCACTGACCCCCCCAACACATGCGCAAAACTATAAGTGTGTGCTGGGGAGCCAGTGCTAATGAAGTGCCACTGACTACTGACCATATATCTGATGATAATCAAAATTCTCTCTCTCTATATATAGAAAGAGAGAGAGCGTGCTATTGATCAGTCAATAGATATATAGAAATACATCAATTGATCAATGGGTAGATCTTATTACAAATTCTGTATCTGATGATCATATCTGGAGCAGTCACACAGACAATTGACATCAGCTCATGTTAAATTCTGATGAATAGATGATGGAAATAAATGCTGTTTGCTGATTTTGTCAAGAGAGAAATGATTTGCATCCCATTTACCTATCTAGAGAAGAGAGGAAGAGAGTACTGCATGAAATTCCATCTGTGCACATATAAAATATATCATCAAACTATATATATATATATATATATATATATATATATATATATATAACATTGTTTAATGATATATTTTATATGTGCACAGATGGAAATTCATGCAAGAATAATTCTCCCTATTCTGTACCTAAGAAAAATTAGTATTTATTGAATAAGCCCTATTTTGAGATATAATCAAAAATTAATTTCAGTTCCTATATATGAGAACTTCCACAGTAAAAATGTTTTTTTTCTTATGCCAATGAATATTCTTTTGCTTCAGTGATTGTTATTGTACTTTCATATTAATACAGCCAGTATTAAATATTTTTGCTCTACTGCACTGATTCAGTCCTTTCAATACCGTAGCCTATTAATTTTCTAACACATTTTCACATTAATTATGTTCAGGCTCCATTTATTCTTCTGTATTCAATGAATTTAAAACCTTCCTATTCTTCTTACAAACCAGTTTGAAACTTTGAAAACCATTTCCATTATGCATGTTAGAGCGCACGTGAAACAAATTTGAAATGAATGGTTAGCAGAAGTTACTTGAGGCCTAAATAGTATCGTTTACTGTCTCTGGAATGGGTGTCTACATTGACAGCAAGATGATTCTATGAATGGGTGCTTATTTGTAGGCACAAAGAAGGCATCTATTTGGTGCCTATTCTGTATAGGAAAGTAGCATAGTAAATAATGACAGATAAAGACTTGCATGGTCCATTCAGTCTGTCCAATGGTCACATTCTTTATCAAATCATTATTGAACCAAAATATAATAGTATTGTTCCAACATTTTACTCACTTGGGACAAGTACAAAGGATATCTAAGGGAGTGATAGGGAGAGTAGATGGCATGGATGGGCGACTGGATCGTCCATATGGTCTTTATCTGCCTGCATTTTTCTCTGTTTCTAAGTTCACATTAGTGTGCACTAACTGGTTAATGCAGGGTTAACAAGGGAGCCTTTGGTGCCACCTAGATAGGAGATGGTAAGTACTCCCACATTGTTTGCAGTTGCCATGTCTTCCCCTCCCCTACTGAGATACATGATATAAATGTGGTATAAAAATGCTTGATCCTGATCTATCCTTGCCATTTTCAGGGCTCAGAGCATAAAAAAAAAAGTTTGCCCTGCACTGGCCCTACTTTCCAAACACTGGAGTTGTAATTGAAACCCATTCCGGCCCATAAGTACATAAGTATTGCCATACTGGGAAAGACTGATCTGCCTTGCCGTATACTGGACACAGACCATAGAAGTCCGTCCAGCACTGGCCTCACTTCCCCACTGCTGGAGTTGCTGTCAAACCTCATGCCAGCTTATCCTGATCTGTTTTTCCATATATGGGAGACACAGAGTAGAAGTCTGACAAGCATTGTGCTTATGTACCAACTACTGGACTTGCCACTGAAGCCCTCTTCGGCACATCCTAATCTGTCTTGCCATATATGAGACACAGGCTATAGAAGTCCATCCTGCATTGGTTTCACTTCTCCACTGCTGGAGTTGCCATCTAAACATAACTCCTGCCCAAGCAAGTGCTTACTTTCTGTTACAGGATACTAGTGTAGCAGGTTAATATGTGTGTTTATTTTAGGTGAGTCCATCATTTATCATTTTGACATGCTACCTCTGTCGAGCACTAGTTAAGGCAGTTTACAAACAATTGTATAGGTAGTTGCAGTGTCCCTTAGTGGGCTCACAATCTAAGCAGTATATTTTACCTAGGGCAATGGGGGATTAAGTGAATTGCCCAGGGTTAGACCAAGCTGCAGAGGGAATTGAATCCTGTTCCCAGGATTTCAACCCACTGCCAACTGTTAGGCAGTGGTGGTAACCAAACCTAGTTCCCCAGGTCCGCAATTCGCTTTGCTAACCATTAGGCCACTCCTCCACTCCAACTACTGGACTTTCACCAGCCATATAACTGGTGTAAATGCTAATACCTAAATAGCTAAAAGACATGAATGCATTATAGTATTTATGTGTGATTCTGTGCGCCCCACCCTGTCCACTCATGTGTATGTCCCCTTTAAATTATGCCCTACTGCATTTAGACAAACTTTAAAGTATAGGTCATAGGTACAATATTAGCATTTATGTGCATACTGAATGTGCCCACATATATGCACATATGCTGGTAATCTTGTCCTTTATGTGCATTCTTAGCAACTAATAATAGGTACTCATTTACAGCATTACCCTCCACATGTCTGTACAAACTTCTTTTGTGTGTATTTTCAATAAATTATAGAGTGCATATTGTTGTATATTTTAGTAGCCGCCCTCTGTACCAAGATGGCATCAGTCCAGAGGGCAATTACTAAAATGGTCAGTGGTCTTCATCATAAAGCCTACAGAGACACTCATAGACCTCAATATGTATACACTGGAAGAAAGACGAGAGAGAGAGAGGAGATATGATTCCGGCATAAATGCACAGGAGGCAGGTCTCTTTCAAATGAAAGGAAGCTCTGGAACAAGAGGGCATCAGATGAAGTTGAAAGGGGATAGACTCAAAAGTAATCTAAGGAAATATTTTTTTACAGAAAGTGCAGAGGAAATATTTTTTTACAGAAAGTGCAGTGGATGCATGGAATGACCTCCTGGTGGAGGTGATGGAGACGAGGAATGTATCTGAATTGAAGAAACTATGGGTCAGACATGTGGGATCTCTTGGGGGGGGGGGGGGCAGGAAGAGATAGCAGATGATATGGATGGGAAGACTGGATGAGCCATATCACTTCTATCTGCCATCATTTTCTATGCTCCTATGAATATATAAGTGTGCATCTAATTGTATTTGCATTTATTCTTCTGAAAGATGTATCCCCTTCCTTTTGTTTAGAATGAAGGGAAGACTTAAACAGTTGAGTATAGATTACCCATGTTTAAAATTCAACCCCTTTTTTTATTTAGTGGATACTTCTATTAAAAAATGGCAGCAACATTTAGGTGCCAAGGACACAACCAGAATGCCAGGATATATGTGTGTATGTGTGCACATACATGCATCAATGTCAAAATGGCAGCTACAAGTTATTCTATAACATAGGGCCTGATATTCATCCAGTGGTGAGTAGTGCTTTTGCTGCCCATCACCAGCATGAAATCCAAATATTCAATGCCGGGCTTTTTGCGGCAATTGGCATTGTATATCCTGTATTTGTTTGGCCGCTAAACACCTGGTTAAGCCAATATTCAGTGGCTGATTGGTTAAGTTATAGTGGATAAGTTGCATAATATAGCTGGTTTAGCGGTAGGCACTCACCGTGCATAAAAAAGAAAGTAAAAAATAGCTCTCAAGACTGGAACGATGGAGAAATCTTTAATGCAGTAGATCAGTGCAAAATAGTGCCTGCCTCAGGGGTCTGACAAAAAAATAACATTACAATGTAATATAAACATATATATTGACTAAAATACAATAATCAGATAAACAATGAGTGTGCTGGTGTCCATGCATATAATAGGAATACATCAAAGGTGAGTGTCATATAATACAATAATTTATGTGAATATACATACATAAATATCAAAAAAGGCAACAAACGTGATTACATGCACTTAAACTACAAAAATGGTAATTAAAATGATAGTGATATGAAACAAAGATAAAATATTTAATAATGCGAAATATACAACATGCATAAGTATTCTAAAACTGATCACAAAGATAAATTGTCTATGTTGTGATCTGCAGGTCTTACCAAATCAATAGGATGAAAACCATCAAATACAATTAATTCACCATACATAACAATAAACAATGTTAAAAGAATATATACAAGGATCTGCTATATATTTTTATTTATTAGGATTTATTTACCACCTTTTTGAAGGAAGTCAGTCAAGGAGGTGTACAGTAAGAATAAAACAAACATAAACAATAGACATTTACAGCAGTAATAATATTCAATTATAATTACATACACAGGCAAAGTAACACATAAAATCTGAGTACATACCCTGAAGGTGGTTCCACAGACTATTCCCCTTCAGATAAAAGCAACTAAAATAGAAGAACAGCTTGTGTAAAAAAGCTACTACTCCAAAAACATTTAGAGGGGCATTTTTGAAACGTCTAAGTTGGGATTTGGACGTCTTTGTAAAACGTCCAAATCTGGAGGCAGGGAAAAGTGTATTTTCGAAAAAAGATGGCCGTCCATCTTTCGTTTCAAAAATTCCAAGAGTGTCCTTAGATTTGGACATCTTTGAGTTGCAAGCCATTTGGTCATGGGAGGAGCCAGCATTTGTAGTGCACTGGTCCCCCTGACATGCCAGGACAGCAATCGGGCACCCTAGGGGGCACTGCAGTGGACTTCATAACATGCTCCAAGGTACATAGCTCCCTTACCTTGTGTGCTGAGCCCCCCAACCCCCCCAATACCCACTACCCCCAACTGTATAGTACTACCATAGCCTTTACAGATGAAGGGGGGCACCTAGATGTGGGTACAGAGGGTTTATGTTGGGTTTTGGAGGGCTCTCTGTTTCCTCCACAAATGTAACAGGTAGGGGGTGTATGGGCCTGGGTCCCCCTGTCTGAAGTGCACTGGACCCACTAAAACTGCTCCAGGGACCTGCATGCGCTGTCATAGACCTCAGTATGACATCTGAGGCTGGCAAGTAATATTTTTAATAATGTTTTTTGAGGGTGGGAGGGGTTTAGTGACCACTGGGGGAGTAAGGGGAGGTCATCCCCGATTCCCTCCAGTGGTCATTCCGGGTACCTTTTTGTGCCTTATTCATAATAAAAACAGGTCCAGGTGAAAACATCCAAGTTGTAGTCATGGACGTCTCTGCTTTTTTCGATTATGGGTCAAAGACGTCCAAGTCTTAGGAATGCCCAAGTCCCGCCTTCACCACGCCTCTGATACACCCCCTTGAAATTTGGACATCCTTGCAACAGACTTCAGTTAGAGACGTCCAAAATCGGGTTTCGATTATCAATTTGGACGTCTCTGAGAGATGGATGTCCAAGTACTGATTTATGTCGGAAGATGGACTTCCATCTCTTTCGAAAATTAGCCTGTTATCCAAACATATGCAAAATCTCTCCAGGCCATATTATGATCAAAAGAAAGGGGAGCAAGATATGGCAGCAGTCTTACCTTCACTTCCAGATAAGCAGCACAAAGAGTAGTGGTGAATCCACCATTGTTGCTTCCTTACTGGTTTAAATAGAAACTGTAGACTGGTCAGAGATCACATCAAGAAAAGATCTCAATCAAAAAAGAAATTATCATAAAATTACCATATCGTACATAAAAAATTAAAATATATAAGGAATAAAAACAGATCAAAAATAAAACGGATCAAAAGATGTCAAAAAACATTGCGTTAAAAACTGTACATAAAAATTGCTATTAAAGAGGAATCTAAAAGAAGTCTGTACCAAAACCAAAAACTCTGATAAAACTACTAGAAAAGTACTCAAAATAAGCTAAAAAAAAAAAAAAATCCAAAACACACTACAGGAACAGTGTGTAATATGCATTCCAATGACATCACTGTGCGGAAGTGACATCATTGAATGCT
Source organism: Microcaecilia unicolor (assembly GCF_901765095.1). NCBI lineage: Eukaryota > Metazoa > Chordata > Amphibia > Gymnophiona > Siphonopidae > Microcaecilia > Microcaecilia unicolor. The sequence goes on along the minus strand of NC_044031.1, from coordinate 440,722,072 downwards.
AACGGACCTCACCAGATAGTAGTGTCCTATAAAATACATTGCTACTAAGGAAAACATAAAATATAAACAAAATCTGTGAAAAAATAAATATAATGAAAAAAATATATAAAAGAAAACATAGATTAAAAAACAGTAGGAAAAACTAACACACATAGTGATGTGTATTCATGTGGAGAAATCATATGAAAAAGGGGGACTAGCTGCAAGCTATTATAGGATAATCATGCGTGAATGCAAAAACAGAAAACAACACATTTTGATATATATTGCCATCTTTCTTATATGATTTAACATAACCAATACTCTGACATATTTTCATGACATGTACTCACTTATATGTAGATGATTAAAGGAAAACAGACAGGTCAGTTTCTTAGTTCAGACCTTTAGGGTGCACAGTCTGAAACTTAAAAATGAATCATTCTTCCATTGTTAACAAAACTTTTTCCAAGTCTTGACCTCTCCTTAAAGGTTTAGGGCTGAATAGCACAAAAGAATTTGAAGTCCTGAAAAACATGATATGCTGTAATGGAATGTTCAACAAGCAGCTTTTCCATATTTCTTCTTTTCAGCGCACTCCAATCTATATATATAAAAGGCAAGACCAACGTTCTATGAAGCCTCCAGCCGGAAGTGTGAAGCGCCAGAGATATCCAGTTTCCCCATGAGTGAAGGAAAACAGCACAGCACGAAATCCCTCTCTCTGTAAACAGTGAAGGACTCAGAGGGGGGAGGGGAGAGAGATGCCCTCACTCTCTCTGTAACACAGAACAGCAGGAAACTTAACACTGAAGGACTGGACTGGGAGGGGGGAGGGGGAGGGAGAGAAGGCAGGGACACACACTCCCACATGCACACTCTGAAGAAAACCTTGCTAGCCCCCGTTTCATTTGCATCAGAAACGGGGCTTTTTTACTAGTGTTCTATAATCCAGGTTTTAAATCCTCTCTTGATCTTGCCCACATAAATCACAGACAGATGGCAGCATATACAACACCAATAGTTTTTTAGTTGGAAAACTGTCTCAAATTTATTTCCAGAACTGAGATGTAGACATTCTTTACGTTTCAAATTAACACAGCATACAGAGCATGAGCCACATTTAAAATATCCACACGGTAGGTTCTTAATTGTGCTATTTTTACATGGAAGTGTGGAGGGAACAAAAATATCTCTAAGATTCCTTTCTCTCTTAAGTGCAACCATCAAATATTTTCCTGAGAAATATTTAATACTCTGGATAATATGCCAAAGGTTTTTCATACCTGATCATTTGCTAAATGAGTGAAAACCAAAGGAAACAACTTTTCCCTCGGGGGTCCTTTTACTAAGTTGCACTGAAAATGGCTTGCGGTAGTGTAGGCATGGGTTTTGGGCATGCACCAATCCATTTTTCAGTGTGCCTGTAAAAAAGCCCTTTTATTATTTTTGCCAAAAATAGACATACGGCAAAATCAAAATTGTTGCGTGTTCATTTTGGGTCTGAGACCTTGCCACCAGCCATTGACCTAGCAGTAAATTCTCATACTGTAACCAGGCGGTAATGACCTATGCACACCAAATGCCACTTGGCGCTCATAGCTAACGCGCGCCAGAAAATAAAAAATATGTTTTGGGCGCGCATAGCAGACTTATACAAAAAATGAAATTACCACAAGGGCCATTTTTGGTGCACCTTGGGCACGCATAGACGCTTATGCGGCTTAGTAAAAGGGCCCCAAGGTTCTCTACATTTTACTTTCCTCTCTATCTGTGTTGCGTGTTTGTAACAACTACTAATACATCTTTCTGGATAACCTCTAAATCTGTGCCAACTCTCTCAATCTCTTTATATATTTTTTTTGAGTAGTGCACAATCTCTTTAGTCTTAGAAACTGAATGTATTGTAAATTTGAATTCAAAGTGAGTGGGCTGTGTCAGTATTAGCACACAGCAGCCACTAATGTAGCTTTAAAAACAGGGAGATAAATGTTTATACCTCAGCTCCATCAGAAGACGCCATGAAAGGTACCATGACTGAAGCCATAATGATAGTCCTCCAAAAACAGGGACAAGATGAAACCATAGTATATAATTGTAGGCCACTATCTTTAATTAATATGGATGCAAAAATATATGCATCTTACATCTGTCATGGATCAAATCATTCATATGAGTCAGACTGGATTTATAATAAACAGACCCTCATCACACAATACAAGTGTGTGTTTGCATTTAAACCATCTTGCTAAATCAGTCAAATCACCCACCTTCTGTGTATCCTTGGATGCCAAGAAGGCATTTGACAGGGTGGAATGGAACTACATGTTTTCATCATTACAGCAGTTTGGATTAGGTAAGCATTTAACACATATTATACAGACTATGCTGCTCCTTGCCCTAGATTACTTGTTAATGGTACTCTATCATCTTTCTTTACATTGTATAGGGGGGACTAAACAAGGATGCCTATTGTCACCTGTATTATTTGACATGGTGCTTGAACCACTACTTACTGCAATTAGACAGAGTGAAAATATAAGGGGCATCAAATGGAGGGAATCAGAATGCAAGCCAATGTTAGTCTGTTGTATATTATGGAACCAAAAACCTCCTTGCCTTCCTTAATAATACTAACAGGATAATTTAGTGTCTTCTCAGGATATAGGATTCATTGGTCCAAATCAGAAATTATGCTTCTTAATGTCTTTAGTCAGAAAAGTCATATAACTAAATTTACATTTCAATGCATCACTGATGGACTATGATTTACATGAAACTCAACAAATGAATGAACAGCGTCTTTTGAAGACGATTGAAGACCTCTGCACCAAATGGTCACCCAAACATTTATTGTGGTGTGGCAGAATTGCCACTATTAAAATGTCTATTGTTCTGATTGTGTTTTATGATATGGCTATGATTCCAATACTGTTTTCAAAGCATTTCTATAACATTTTAAACTCTCATATATCAAGATTCTTATGGCAAAATAAACCTTCCAGAATTGCCTCACACAAATTACAGTTCATTAAGGATAAAGGAGGAGAGAAGCTGCTCCATTATTATGAATACCATAAAGCCTTTATACTATGTCAAGGTATTTTGTGGTGCCTGTCTAAGAAAAGGTTTCAAATACCATCATGGCTATCACTAGAAAGAGACATGTTGGCATCCACACCCCTCAGTTCTGCACTCTTAAACAAACTCAATAAACTGTACGGGCTTAACCTAATTCTGGCCTCTTCCTAGCAAGTACTTTCTACATTTGATTACAATGCTATGACATCTATCAATAGCTGTATTTATGTGCCACTCTGGAACAATTCTGAAATACATATCAATAACTTGCCTATACTGTGGGGGAGTCAGGGGAGGTCATCCCCGATTCCCTTCGGCGGTCATCTGGTCAGTTTGCGCACCTTTTTGAGGCTTGGTAGTGAAAAAAAATGGACCAATTAAAGTCGGCCAAATGCTCGTTAGGGACGCCCTTTTTTTTTCCATTATCGGCCGAGGATGCCCATCTCTTAAGCACACCCTTGTCCCGCCTTTGGTATGCTGCCCCCGGGAACTTAGGTTGTCCCCGCGACGGAAAGCAGTTGATGACGCCCAAAATCGGCTTTCGATTATGCAGATTTGGGTGACCCTGAGAGAAGGATGTCCATCTCCCGATTTGTGTCAGAAGATGGGCACCCTTCTCTTTCGAAAATGCCCCTGATAGTGTATTAATATTGTTATAGAAGGATTGTCTTTTTTACTGGTACTAAACTTACCATATGATGCACTAAATAACCCTTTCCTTTCTCTATTTCAGATTATGCCAGGTTTTCTTTGAGTGTCATCTCATCTCTACTCTCAGTTTCTCTTATCTCTATTTCATCTCTTTGGTTGAACTAATTTCTTAGTTCTTTATGCTGTTCCTTTCTGTTTTCTATCAGACATGCATAATTTCTCTCAACTGTACTCTATGGCTTTTCTTTGTAATGGGCTATGTGCTAAATATCCATTTCTTCCTAAAAAGTAAGATGGCTCAAATCAATTCTGTATCTCCAATTAACGTGGAGGGGCATAATCGAACGGTGCTGACCAAATAGCTGGCCGGCCATCTCCGGGGCCGGCGCCGTAAACGGGCGGAGCCAACTGTATTTTCAAAAAAGATGGCGGCCATCTTTTTCTTCGCTAATACGGTTGGGCCCGGCCAAATGTCAGAGTTCGCCGGGTTTGAGATTGCCGGCATTGGTTTTTGGCCATAATAAATACCGGCGACCTCAAACCTGGCGAAATGCAAGGCATTTGGTCATGGGAGGAGCCATCATTTGTAGTGCACTGGCTCCCCTCACATGCCAGGACACCAACCAGGCACCCTAGGGGGCACTTCTAAAAATTAAAAAATAAATACAAATAGTTCCCAGGTGCATAGCTCCCTTCCCTTGGTTGTTTAGCCCCCAAATCACTCCCCACAACTCTACACCATTACCATAGACCTAAGGGGTGAAGGGAGGCACCTACATGTGGGTACAGTGGGTTTTGGGTGGGGTTTGGAGGGCTCCCATTTACCACCACAAGTGTAACAGGTGGGGGGGGGGTGGGCCTGGGTCCACCTGTCTGAAGTGCACTGCACCCACTAAAAACTGCTCCAGGGACTTACATACTGCTATCAGGGAGCTGTGTATGACATTTGAGGCTGGCATAGAGGCTGGAGAAAAGGGGTTTATTTTGTTTTTTTGGGGGGGTGGGAGGGGGTTGGTGACCATTGGGGGAGTAAGGGTAGGTCATCCCCGACTCCCTCCGGTGGTCATTTGGTCAGTTGGGGCTCCTTTTTGAAGCTTGGTCGTGAAAAAAAAAAAGGACTAAGTAAAGCCGGTGAAATGCTCATCAAGCCTGGCTTTTTTTTTCCATTATCAGGCGAAGTCGGCCATCTCGTGAGCACGCCCCCGTCCCGTCCCCGTCCTGCCTTCACTACCCTACCGACACGCCCCCTTGATGTTTCGCTGGCTCTGCGATGGAAAGCAGTTGAACCTGGCCAAAATTGGCTTTCAATTATACCGATTTGGCTGGTTTCAGGAGATTGCCAGCCATCTCCTGATTTGTGTTGGAAGATGGCCGGCGATCACTTTCGAAAATAAGCTGGATAGTGACATGGAATGTAAATGGTTTAAGTCACCCTATAAAACGTAAGAAAATACTTATTTATCTCAAAAACCTTAAACCAGGAATAATTTTTTTACAAGAAACTCACTGTCCCTCTACCTCTTATTAATCAATGTAATTGGATTTCTTCCTCTATAGATTCTCCCTCTCTTGGTAGGAAACATGGAGTTTCAATATTGTTTCTTAAAGTTGTCATTGCAACTATTTTAGAGCAGATTATCGACCCAAATGGTAGATGAATTTTTGTCAAAGTGTCTATAAATAATGTATTATTGGTAAATTTAGATGCCTCAAATTCTGACTCTTCTGAATTTTTCGCAAATCTCTTTCAAACAATACAGTTGCTGGATTCTATTCCCATTATTATATCAGGGGATTTTAACATTCCTTTAGATTATTATCTGGATAGGCATTCTCAAAGTAAGGTGTCATCTTCAAAATCGTCTATCTCACTTTACACTCTCTTACAGACCAATTACATTTCATTGATCCATGGAGATTATGTAATCCGACATCTAAAGAATACACTTTTTATTCTTCCCCTCATAAAAGTTTCTCAAGATTGGACTATTTTTTTAATTTCTAATAGTCTTGTTGAAACAATAATCACCTCCAATATTTCACCAATTGTAGTCTCTGATTATGCACCTGTCTCATTAGCCCTGAACTGGTCTACTTTATCTTCTAGAAGATCCCCACTTTGGAAACTCCCTTTAAATCTTCTTACAGAAGAAGAAATTTGTTTATTTAAGAATTTTTCATTAATAATTCCTCCTCCACTCTTGGTACAATAACGATTTGGGAGGCCCTTTAAAGCAGCCCTCCGTGGTGAACTTATATTTCTAGCTGCTCACAAATCTAAAATGGGTAGTGCTCAAATAATACAGCTTGAATCTCAAATTAAAGAGGCAGAATCTAAATATTTTCAGACAGGGAATACTATTTCCCCCCAATACTTTATGTAATTTAAAGTATAAGATAAATAAATTGCTTAGTCTTAAAGCTGGTCAGCAAATTTTTGAGTTTCACTCCAAGTGTTATGCTGAAAAAGATAAAAGTAGTAAATTATTAGCAAATTATTTTAAAAGAAAATGATCTAAAGTCCAGATCTCTGCTATTCAGTTCTCTAATCACAGCATAGCTACATCCACAAAGGATATTTCTAAAGCATTTTTTCATTTCTACTCTGAATTCTACCAATCTGAATCTCCTCAATCTCAAAATTTAACAAATAATTTTCTATCCTCATTAGTTAGATCTAAATGGACAGAAAATAATATCAAATTTCTTCAGGCTCAGATTACTGAGCAACAGCTCATCACTGCCATCAAAGACACCCTGATTGGGAAGTGCCCGGGTTCTGATGGGATTCCCATTGAGTTCTACAAATCGTTTAAAAAGATCTTTCTCCTATCCTCTCCATCTTGCTTCAGACAGCACTTGTCCTGCTGAACTCTTTGCAACAAACTTGATTTTTTACCTTGAATATATCTTCCTAATGAGATATTGCACTCTCCAGTCACCCAGCTCTGAGCCACTTCTACCTGTTCAACTATTTTCTCACTTCTGCAATAAAGCTGCCTCACTTCAGATTTCTACCTCCAGCCACTGATACAGATCTCAGAATTACGGAGTCTCTGTGCTCTGGGGCCACACTTCTGAACATCTGACTGTGAGTAAATTATCTGTGTTTATTCAATAAAAGAAACTTCAGAAAATAAAGAGACTTCAGGTGTGTTCCGGTGTGCCAAGGTTATACTTCAAGATATTGCGACTTTACAGTTAACAAGTCTTAACAGGCTTGACAGTAAAAAAATGAAGTAAGACTAAACAGTTATTGAAGGAGATGAAGAAAGTTTCAGCAGGATAAGCGTGCTTTAAAAGAGCCATCTGAACTGCATTTAATCAAACCAAGAGTTAAGTTTGTGAAGAGGCAGATTTGTGCGAGTTAATCAAACCAGGAAGGAAAAGTGAATCAAGTAACTCTGCTTGTATTATTCTGGATGTTAACTGATTTGCATTCAAGTGAACTTGTAGCTAAGATTCTTAAATCTCTTTAATGATTTATCTCCTGAAAATATTTCTTCTAGCCATTTCTCTGAGGTAATTATTACTGTGATTCCTAAACCTAATAAAGACCCTCTCTTGGTATCTAATTACCATACCATTTCATTATTAAATGTAGATTATAAACTTTATGCTAAACTTCTTGCAAATAGAATTTAAAAAAAAAAATCATCTCTAAAATTATTCATCCGGGTCAGATAGGTATCATATCTGGTAGACTTATTAGTGACAACACAAGGCTTTTTTTGTACTTATCTCATATAGCGTCTTCCTATTCCCAGCTAGTTGTGGCGCTTTCCTTAGATGCGGAGAAGGTCTTTGACAGGGTTGAATGGAATTACCTATTTGAAGCCTTATCCTGGTTTGGATGTCCCCCTGAATTTTTGTTAAAAATTAAAACTTTGTATGCTAATCCAACTGCTAGAGTAATCACTAACAATTTACTATCGGATAAGATAGTCCTCCATCGTGGTACTAGACAAGGCTGCCCCCTCTCTCCGTACTTATTTAATATAGCTATTGAACCACTCCTGATTGCAATTAGGTCTCACACTCACATAAAGGGTATTGTTTACAAGGATTTGGAAATTAAGTGTTCGGCCTATGCGGGTGATGTCCTTCTATATCTGTCTAGATCAGGAATGGTGCCTAGCCAGTTAAATGATATATAGTTGGCTATCCAGCAATATTCAATGAGAGATAGCCATCTATCTCCTACTGAATATCACCAGCTAGCAGCTAGTCGGTAACATCTCTTGATAAAACCAGCTATCTGCTGATTTTTAGCATGGGTTTGGTGGCCATCTTTGTATAGTTGGTATATCTTTGGCCGGTTTGAACATAACTGGCTAGTGCCGAATATTGGCTTGGCTGGTTAAGTTCAAAGTGGCCAAAAATAAACTGGATATTGTCACCAGGTCCCCCTTCCAGTGGTAGGCCTGGGCTGCTCTTGCTTAGCTTGCCACTCATCTCAGAACACTCAGCAGACAGGTAAAGTTGGTAGCAGCCCTCCATGTTTCTTTGAATTCCTCTTCCTACCGATTTGAATAAAGGCAGCATTTTCAGCACGCTGACTTGTTCAGGCTGACTAGTCATGTCTACCTGCTTTTGCTGTACATAGATGCACAGAGTCTGCTAACTCTCTATGTTCTACCTCTCTGCTTGCTCTTTATACTTTGTGAATGAATTTTCCACACTCAGGTAATTATGTGATTTTATACAATTATGTGCAAGCTCATTACGTATGCACAGAATTTGGAACACCTTTAATTGCATAATTCTCTGTGCTATAATTAAGGCAGGAACAGAGACACTGAGAGACAGGAGTCCCCCCTAATGTTGGCAAACAGGAGAGGAGGGAGGAAGAGAGTGTTGGACAAAGGCAGCACACCTAGGATCTACAGGGAGAAGATAGTATTGCTTGTGCTGCCTTGAAACAAAATCATCTGCAGGTATAAGTTGATCTTAGACCTCAGAGCTTTGTATGAGGAAAATGAAGATGAAATTTATCCTTTGACAGCCAGTTATCAAGCCTGGCAAATGTCAAACATTTATGCTTGATACATTTTCTAGCCTCAGGGTATTTTCAATCTACTGTGTCTATAGTAAGTAGAATGAAGCAATATTGCTTAAACATGAGTTTCAGATAAGTGTGAAAAATTCTGAAAGGAGACACAATTATTGGTGATAATTGGCCTTAATTGGGAGTTAATCACACTTCATATTTTTACCGCTGTGCACAGAACTCCTATAGTGTTTAATTTCAAGGGGGCATGGACAGGGGCGTTTCAGAGGGCATTCTAGGGGTGTTACCAGAATTTATGTACATTGTGATAGAACAGACTCAATTGGTGTTTAAAGTTAGGTGTCATTTATGCTCTTACCGATGGATTCTATATAGCACGCCTAGCATTGTCTGCTGAAATCTAGGTGTATTCTATAACAGTGTGTGTAACGTAATTGGCTTAACAAGTCAATCAGCATTGTTAATAGTGCTTAACAAGCAATAACAAGTACTAATTGGCAATAATTAAAATGTACACACAAAAATTGCTAAGTGTATTCTGTAACACCCTACACCTAAATTTTAATGTGCAAAGGCACAGAGAGGCATGGTTATAGGTGGGGAAATGGGCTTTCCAAAATTTACACACATTGTTATAGAATATGGCCCTCTGCTCCTAAATCTACGTGCCAGGATTTACATCATGTTTTCACTGAAATAAATGGAGGCACATAGTTTTAGGTGCATTTTACAAATGCACTCAGTCTGCTGCCCCTCACTACTTCTCTACCCTCATCTCCCTTTACGTTCCCGCCCGAAACCTCCATTCACAGGACAAATCCCTCCTCTCAGTACCCTTCTCCACCACCACCACCGCCAACTCCAGGCTCTGCTCATTCTGCCTCGCCTCACCCTATGCCTGGAACAACCTTCCTGAGCTCTTACGCCAAGCCCCCTCCTTGCCCATCTTCAAGTCTTTGCTCAAAGCTCACCTCTTCAATGCTGATTTCGGCACCTAACTCTCAACTTTCAGGAAATCCAGATTGCCCCAATTTGACTACCCCTATCGGACTGACTGTTCACTTGTCCTTTAGATTGTAAGCTCTTTGAGCAGGGACTGTCCTTTATGTTAAATTGTACAGCGCTGCGTAACCCTAGTAGCGCTTTAGAAATGTTAAGTAGTAGTAGTAGTAGTAGTAGTAGTAGGTGCTAGGATATCAACTAAGTGTATTCTATGTACTGCACCTAAATCTAGAATAAATTGTAGAATATGTTTAAGCAGAAATCATTTCTGTGTGGAGTTTTTAGGTGCCATATATAGAATCTGGCTATTAGTGCTATTCTATAAAGGATGCAGACCCTTTATATAATAGCGCTCAGCACTTAAATTTTTCAGTACTGATTTTTCGCCACCATTTATAGAATCTAGCCCATAATGCCCAATACTTTGCAGCCAATTTTAAAAAGGAAAACTACTCGTGTGGCTTTTCCAAATACCTCTGCATCATATAAATGTAACAAAGCATGCTCATCCTTTTGTTATTGAATGGACACTGCTTACAAGAAGTTCAGATATCTAGAGAAATCTTAGAATATGAATCAGTCTTGCAAAAGTGATTAACTGTTACCTGTGACATACCATAACAGTGTAGTATCAACCCCCAGCTAGCATAAATGAAATCTAGAGGTAGATCTTGCACCATCCATTGCAGCACTCCAGGAAAGAAAATAGGCTATGTCAGGTCCAGTTAGTGTTCATGGCATTGGACATGAGTGGAAAACAGGAATATCGAGAGATCCCCAAAGGAATCCAGCTGTTTGGACTCATACCTCCGGCGCGAGGACAGCAATGAGATTAGAGGAGAGGAAACTCGAGGAGAGCATATGGAAGAGCGATTGGAAGAACAGATAAGATATACTCACCATGAAAATTGATGGAACTTAATTTCAAGTGTTGAGTGTTGTGGCACAGAGATAAGATCACTTGACAAAGTGCAAGAACTGAAGAACGCACAAATAATAGTCTTGCATGACTCAAGGAAGGAAAAGTGGACTCTGAATATTGTTATAGTGGTAAAACTATGTGGAGGATATTGGATAACCTTAAGGCATTTGTATATATTCCTTTCATAACATCAATGTGAGACTGTGCTATGGACTAACATAGCTTGAATAGATAGGAATGTGTGAAGGTGTGAATGAGAGTAAGGATTTAGGATAATTTTTATCTCGTATATTTATGGAAATTTAATCATATCATGTATGAATAAAAACACTTTGCAGTTAAAAATAAGAATGGTTATGTTGAGGAAGTATGCATATTCATTACAGATATCCTGAAAGAATGGTCTGTAGCACTAGAGGACTGGAAGTGAAGGCCAAGGCCCTATCCAGTCTTGTATTCAGGAAACCAAAAACAAATCTCTGCAACAAAGATCATCTAAATGCAGAAATTATGGCTTTCTGAAATTGTCATGAACATGTGTATGCCATTTACATGTGTGAAGGTTGCTATATATGCTTCTAAAATAACCTTTTGGGCATACATGAACAACTAACCAAAACACATGCAAGTACATAATACTTGTTTACATTCTTTCCTAAACAAGTTAATACATACCTTCCTAATGGGGCTCAATATAAGGCTGAGTAGTTTCTGGCTTTTGATTAACGCTTTGCATGATGTTATAGAAATGTATTGATTGTTTTAGATTCTCCTTTAGTTTCAGATATAAACTGGTAGTCTAGTATTTACCTTAAATTAGAAAACTAAAATACCAACCTGCTAAAAAGCAAATAAGTTATCATTTAATCTGCAGCAAGATTGACAAAAATAATTCTCACATGGAAGAAGGGGGTTCCTTAATGGGACAACAAGAAGGAGGAAAGAAAGGAATTGCATGATGGGGTAGAGTGTAGAAAATGGAAAGAGAGTGACTGATAGGAAAGGATGGGCCAAGGTGCCTGTTGGTGAAGAGGAAGTATTCATGATGGGATGATAGGGATGGGTGGGAGGAGAAGGAGGGATCCTTAACTGGAAAAGGAGAGCCTGGAAAGGGTAGGCAGAGGTAACTGATGGGAATGGTGCTAGAAGGGAACTAATGAAAGCTCTATGGTCAGGAGATTCCCATGTCCCCTGCATTCTCTCAACATGCTGTACCCCTCATTCCTGCAAAACACCCAGACACATGATCTGTACTAATGGTTGTCAGCTGACTCTAAATTCACCCAACATGGTACTTGATGATCTGGAAGAAAAGTCTATTAAAATGTTATCAAACTGGGATGCGAATATGCCTTAGATTTTAAATGAGGTTGCTCCTCTTAACAGGAAACCAATACTATGTAAAGCTAATTCTCTCTGCATTCAGTTCAGTTGTTAGAACTTAAACAAACATGCCAACATCTAGAATGTTTTTGGTAAAAACAATGATGAGGCACAATCTTGCTGGAAGAAGGCTGTTAGAAAGTATAAGAGCTCTTTATATGAGGCCAGACAAACTTACTACTCTAATCTGATTAAAACAGTTCCAATTGATCAAAAGAAGCTATTTTATATAACAGACATGTTATTTAATACACATAATGTTATTCAAGTTCCTCATTCCTGTTTACCATCTGCTTCTCATCTAGCTGGTTATTCATAAAGCAAAATATTAGGCTTAGAAATAAAATACCAATAATAACTAATGTAGAGATGAACACCTGGTTTCAAGATGTTCAATTGGACAATTGAGTAACTGCAGATAGAATCTGGAAACATTTCCTCCCTGTTCATCTTTCTGAAGTTATCTGTTGAAACAATGTATTGCTTATTACAGTGCATTAGATCAATGCCCATCCTACCTCTTAAAGAAACCTCTGGTTGAGGTTTTAAATTGGCTAATTGTATGGCTAGTACATTTTGATAGATTGTTTCCCTAAATTATTAGGTGGTATAAATCTGACCCCTATTGTTGAATATAAGAACATAAGAATAGCCATACTGAGTCAGACCAATGGTCCATCTATCCCAGTATCCTGCTTCCAACATTAATCATTCACAGATGTTTACACTTTACAAATGTTAAGGTCAAAATATGATACAACAGTTATAATGCACAATATTGCAATTTAATATATGTGGGCTGTAGCAGTCATCTTGTGCAACTTAGATTGAATGAACATAAATCCCGCATAGTTACAGGCAATTTGCAAGCACTGCTAGTACAGAATTGGGTGGGGCAAAAAAACATAGTATTCAGGACATAAGAGTTATAGATGATGTAAGTATAGGATGAGAGGGAGGTGATTATGAATGATTACTTGATTACAGAGAGCAACAATGGATTTTTCAATTGAATTCAGTAGTTCCATTCGGGCTGAATTTAGAATTAGAATGGATGACATTTAGTTCCGAGAAGGCTATAATTGGTTGGAGTTAGGGTGAGCTGATAAGGGTGATATGATATAAAAACCCCTCCCCCAAAATGCTGCCACCATCTTGAACGCTTTAACTTGTGATGAAATGGAACAATGGCTAACTAGCCCCCTCCTTTTACAAAGCCACACTAGCAGCTGCCAGTGTGGTAATGTCAACACAGCCCATTCATAGTAACAAGAGTAACATAGTAGATGATAGCAGAAAAAGACCTGCACGGTCCATCCAGTCTGCCCAACAAGATAAACTCATATGTGCTACTTTTTGTGAATACCTTACCTTGATTTGTATGTGCCATTTTCAGGGCACAGACCGTAGAAGTCTGCCCAGCACTAGCCCCACCTCCCAACTACCAGCTCCGCCTCCCACCAGTGAATGGGCTGTCAGCATTGCCGCACAGCTTTGTAAAAAGAGAGGGGGGGTTAAGGTATGTTGAAAAATAAATTATATATAAATTAAATAGTTGTAAAAGTGCCAGCATATAGTTTTAAATATGACATTTTAATAAAATATTTTGTTCTAGTAGAAATCCTTGAAACAGTATTAGTGAAACATGACTCATGATGGAGAGATCTCTTAGCCAATTTATATTGAAGAAAAATACAGGTGATTATTAAATAAAATTCATTAGCGTTTTTGAGTAATAGCATTTGAAAGTGGTATAAAAATTAAGTGGAATAAATACAATGGTATGTAAGGCTGAATGGTATTGAATTTTATTGTAGAAAAACTCTAACAACTACAGGAGAATGCAAACTCTATAGAAAATATTCCAACCTGATAAAAGGAGTTTGATTTATATTTGAAAAGTTAGTTTGGAGGTGTCCCTTTAAATTAATGGAAAAAAAATTTCCAACCCGTATATGGAATAAGATAGCTAACAAATGGAACCTCAAACCTCCTAACAAGGAACGATACCAAAGTATTCACAATACCTTGTATAAACAGGAGTAGGTTAATATCATAGGTTCCTGTTTAAGAAGGAAAAAGAGAAAAAAAAACCCAGACACAAAAACTCATGCTACATGAGAAAAACATATGGGATGAAAAACTCTCTTTCCCTCTTATAGATAGAAATTAAACGGACACCAAAAAACCAAACTACCCAAAACTAACCCCAGCCAAAGAAAGGCTACCTAAAAGAGCCCCCCCCCCCCCCCCCCGGGAGGAGAAAACCTGAAGCTAAATAAAGGATAACACCGGGCCTAAAAAACCAAGGCAAACACTTATGTACCCACTCTACCCTACCAAAGTATATGACAAGCATGCCAAAAACAATGGCTAAAAGTTTACTTAGCTTAATTCAGGCAGGATAGCTTCAGTAAAATTCCCCCCAAGGACTCCGGAGCCTTGTAAAAATACTGCAACCGGCGAAAAAAACGCCGACCCTTCAACAAGAGCGCCTTGTTTCGCCAACCTCGTGGCTGCTTCAGGAAGGGCGCTTCAAATCCATCTGGAAATGTAAAGCCAAAACGACGCTGGATATTAAAGCTCAGTCGTATGGATCCCAAAGATGGTGCAGGAGCAGGAACTCCGGAACAGATTAAATTTTTATAAATCTTGGTTAATATAGGAAGAGAAAATGAGTGTAAAATCAAGCAAGACCCTTAGTACTCTGGTTTCAGACTTGACTGTAAAGCTTTGACCACTGGATAAAGACATTGATGGCAGGACCTCGACTCCCTGATTTCGGAACCACAGGACCTTGTTTTTTTTGTGCATTCAATTTCAGTTTACTGGTCAGAGCCCAGGTGCTAACAGCAGTCATGCCATTCACTACACAAATGTATACTACAGCAATTAACGAGCGAAAAAGAATATATTTTAATTCTGTTTTTGAAAACGCTCTCACAGCTCTCCACTCTTTCTCACAAACAACCATTTCCACCTCTCTACTCTCCAACTCAGCAAAATCACAAATTGGTCTAAAGACAGGTTTTGCCTTACCCTAGATGCTTTTAAAGCAGGTCTAATTCTAGACGTTTTTCTTTCCACCCCCATCGTTTTTCTATCCATTAAGGGCAGCTAATGTTCATCATGTAACACTGCACATGTCACACTTTTGAAATGCTTGCTCTGGGAACATTTTCTTTTAGGTGACTAGTGGACTATAATGATATTTTGTTTGCTTGTTTATATGCTTTGGATGTTTTTTCTATGATAAAAAATGTATATCTGCTTGTTAGGTCATTTTTGGGATGTTTTTCTGTTTCAAAAATGAGCCCCATAATCTCCTAACTACTTTCAGTTTAGAAATGACCTGACTAATAATTTTCTGCTCTTGTAACTTGGTTTTGAATCCAAAATCACTCCTAAGTTACCAATCTTATTAACAGTCAGAACTATAACATAACCAACAGAAAGGAGGAGTGGCCTAGTGGTTAGGGTGGTGGACTTTGGTCCTGGGGAGCTGAGGAACTGAGCTTGATTTCCACTTCAGGCACAGGCAGCTCCTTGTGACTCTGGGTAAGTCACTTAACTCTCCATTGCCCCATGTAAGCCACATTGAGCCTGCCATGAGTGGGAAAGCATGGGGTACAAATAAAATAAATAAAAAAAGACTGAGGCACATCAGAACAGGATGAACTCAACAAAATTAGGACTTGAGTCTTTGACATGTTCAGTGTAAGGGAATTTCCCTTAATCTATTGAATAATTGTATAAGCTTACTAATAAAAATTGATTTCCTTTATCAAATCCAGCTTTTATGTATTATTTATTCGGATTTATTTACCACCTTTTTGAAAGAATTCATTCAAGGGCCAAAGATCAAAACTCTATTGCTATAAAAATACTGCCGGAACAGCACAGAACAACAACGCCCTAATGCTCAAAGCTAATTTGATGCAAATAAAGGTGCTCTCATAGCTTTGAGTATTAGGGAGTTTGGCAGGAGGATTGTGCTTGGAGCCCTCGCAGTTCAGCAGTTAGCTCAGCTCCAGTGTGCATGTGCCCGATAAAATCTGAACGTGAAGCACACATTGGCGTCTGTTTTCTGCAGCCTATATATAAGCTTTTTTTTTTTTCTGGATGCTTATATTTAGATGCAAGTAACATATGTTAACATTTTTTTTTTGTTTTTTTAAAGCATGGCACAGGACAAGAATAGAAACTCAATAGCTAATATTTGCTTAACATGAAGGAGAAATTTTTGCCCAGCACTAAACATTTTTTTTAATTTTTAATAAATAGCCTCACAAGCCCAGGGTACCAAATATATATAGGACACCCTTTTATATGGCTATCATCATTGGCCCCACCACCAACCTAACCCACCACTGAGGGAAAAACTCTCCTAACTAGCTGAGAGAAAAGTCTGTGGTGAAGGGTCGGTAGGGAATACAAAAAAAAAACCAAACATTATTTTAGTGCAAATAGCAAAATCCATTCATCAAAAAATATAAAGAAGATAAGAAGTAAAAACTGTCCATACATCCAACAGAGCAACAGTACCAGAAAAGAAAGGTACTTATCTTCAACTGAACCTTTTCATGTCTAGTATCTTCCTTCCTTCCTTATGTCTTTTTAATCCAACACTCCAATAGCGTCAATACACTCTGTCGATTTAACAACGTGATGGACTCTATCGTCTATTATTCTTCATTTCTCACTGAAGTTAAGCAAATATTAGCTATTGAGTTTCTATTATTTTTATATTTGCTGATGCAGTATTGAATTTTTGATAGGACAAGAATACCAATGTGTGCTTCATATTCGGGTCTGCTGTGTCTCACAACCAGTGCTCAAGGGCTTACACGGGCTTCCTTCTGCTGCCAAAAGCAATCAAAACTGGTAGATTTTGCAGAAAGAATCATGAGAGAAGCATAAGAGTCATGGGGAATCCTCTCTTCCAACAACCTAATGCCTGCTCGGACCTGGAGTTATCTTTTACTGCGGTAAGGCACTTTTGTTTTGGATGCTCTTTTCTGGTCATTGGGGATGAATACAAAATGACCTAATTTAAATGATCTTGACTCCATTTGTATGCTATCTGTGCTAAGGCCTGGTGTGCATGTTATTTGCTGCTCTAGACCCCTCTGACCATTCTGCACTGGTCAATGTGGGCGCTAGTAAGACACTAATGGCCTCTAGTGCCCACATTTACTTTTGATCATCAGCACCTCAAGGCAGTATCATATCTAAAAAAGAAATAAGTAATGACTTGCCCCTCCCCCTTTTTAAAAGCCATTCTAGTGGCTGCCACGTGGCAATGCCGACACAGCCCATTCATTTTGAATGGGCTGTGTCGGCATTACCACACCAGCAGCTGCTAGGGTAGCTTTGTAAGGTGTGTGTGTGTGTGTGGGGGGGGGGGGGGGGTTAGTGCCTAGCATAGCTCTGAATCCCAACTGACAATCATCCGTTACCCCATTGTTCTCCAAAAATTCAGATAAATCACAAAGACTACTTTTTCTAGTACTTTAGCAAGAAACGGTAGAAAGGATATTGGGCTACAATTTTCAATTAAGTTACAATCAAAAGATGATTTTTTTCAGTAATGGTTTAACTGTAGCCTTTTTAAATAAACCTAGTACATTTATTAATCATACAACTAAAACCCTTTGCAGTTAATTGTTTCAAAGCTTTAATAATAGATGGATGACAACAGTCTAATGAGCAATAAGAGTTATTCCATTTCAAAAGTTCTTTCTGTACTTGAGATGGAGTTATGGGAGGGCTAAAATATATATATCATTGATAGTCCTCTTCTAAAGGATTAACAAATTCAACCAGAAGTATTTTAGTTTTGAATAATTACGTAATCTTGTTTATCTTGTTAACAAATCCTATTGCAAATTTGTGATAGGTTAAAGCAGGTCTAGGTTTAGATGTTAATTTCTTAATAGCAAAAAGTTCTCTAGATTGAGTGGGGGCTTTTTCAAAAACAGATTTAAAATATACTCTTTTAGCCTCATTAATTGCTGTAGTGTAAACTTGTGCATGTAAATCATAATCTTGTGTAATCCTTTAAGGATGCTTCTTCCAACTCCCTTTATGCCATCTAAGTTTCCGCTTTAATTCTTTCAGTTCCTCATTGTACCATGGTATCTTATGAGATCATCAGGATTGATTAAGTTTCAAAGGGGCAATGGCTTAGAAATGAATTGAATGAAATGAATTAGAAAGAGCTGATTGCCACAAATCAACAGCATTAGTCATATTAGGTAATTCAAAACTCTCTAACATCGTTATGAGATTAGTTTTCAGATCAGATAATTCAAAATGATCTCTGTGGTAATATTGTGTAACTTGTTCTGTAACTTCTAATTTTAAATGAAAAAAAAAATAATAAAAATGATCAGACCAAGGAACATTTAGCACCTCATCAATCTCTAAAAAAATGGCTGCCAACCAATAAATATTAAATCTAAAATGTGTCCACACAAATGGTGGAAAAATCACTAATTATTTCCACCCAAGAGATTCAAATATCTTTAAAATATTTTCATTTGTGACTTCTAGCAGGTCCTGATCTATGTGCAAATTAAAATCACTTAAAATCAAGGTCCTACTTGATGGTAAATTAGCATCAATAAGAATTTCAATAAAGACAAGTCTCTATATAAAATGCCAGGGGCACAATCATAAGATAACTCACCATACTGACCTTGCCTTATAATAACAGAAATATCTGAAATTTCCATCATAAACTGATTCTCTACAAATAGTTATCACTTAAACTTAATAATTCCAATTCAACACAAACTTCACACAAAGTCTGCATGAAGGAGCACAAAGGAGTACTCCTTTGTCACGCTCTTTCGTCAGTGCAATGAGAAAGTGCGAAATTCTCCAGTGCACAGTGCGTCCAGTGTCAGGTTTGACATTAAATGGTCTCTGTGCCCCCCCCCCCCCGTATGATATCATGGGAGGCGGAGCCAGGAGTCTTCCTTAGCTGAGCTCAAACACATGATGCACTTGACTTCTTAGGTGCAGATAACAGAGTGTGGATAAGAAGCAAGTAGGTTCTGATATTAAGTGCCCTTAATCTTTTACTCTGGCATCAGGCTTGGCATTAAATGGTCTCTGCGCCCCCATGTGATTACATGGGAGGCAGAGCCAGCAGTCTTTTTTTAGCCAAGCTCAGGTGAAGTTCACTTCTGGAGACAATGATAAACTTGACATCTTAGGTGCAGATGACACAATGCAGATGAGAAGCAGGTAAGGTCTGAACCTAGAAAAGCAAACAACCCACTTGCTTCTGGGGGAAATGGTTACTCTTACAGGGATCACCACTATCCCCTATTCCTTTTAATACCTTTATGCCACCTTTTGGTATTGGCATCTCAGAACTTTGTCTGTCATTCTTTATATTTGCAGATTGCATTCTATTCTTAGATATACTCTGTTTAGAATTTGCAATGACTACTCAGACAATACAGAAATGTTTTAAATTAGTTGACAATTGGGCTTCATTCCATTATTTGTTCTTAAATAGGGCAAAGACAAAGATGCTTTGATTGGGAATAATAGAAGAACTAAGACCACATCATTATTTGATTACTGATGATGCCACAATTCAATTTGAATCTATCCTGACGTTCTTAGGGTTGACAATGGAATCTCAGGTTGCTGCTTTAGTAAAAAAAAAAAAAAATTCTGGAAATGACATTAATTAAAATGATTATACTCTTTTTCATATACAGTACATCAGTTTCATATGTTAAATCAGGCTGCCATTTTGTCCCATTTAGATTATTGTAATGCTTTGTATGTAGAGCTTCCTAAAGAAAACTAAAGGCTTCACCTGTTACAAAGCACAGCAGCAGATTTATTTGCAATGACACTTATTTTTGAAGTACCCTCCTGTCAAAATGACAATATTTAAAAGTCTAGAGAGGCCTGGACATTTAAATACCATTTCAGAAAGGGGGGCATTCAGATGTAACATAGTAGATGACGGCAGAAAAAGACCTGCATGGTCCATCCAGTCTGCCCAACAAGATAAATTCATATGTGTATACCTTACCTTGATTTGTACCTGCCTTTTTCAGGACACACACCGTACAAGTCTACCCAGCAGTATTTCCCGCCTCCCAACCACCAGTCCCGCCTCCCATCACCGGCTCTGGCACGGACCGTATAAGTCTGCCCTCCACTATCCTCACCTCCCAACCACCAACCTCTCTTCCCCCACCTGCTCCGCCACCCAATTTTGGCTAAGCTTCTGAGGATCCATTCCTACTGCGCAGGATTCCTTTATGCATATCCCACACATGTTTGAATTCCGTTACCGTTTTCATCTCCACCACCTCCCGCGGGAGGGCATTCCAAGCATCCACCACCCTCTCTGTGAAAAAATACTTCCTGAGATCTTTTTTGAGTCTGCCCCCCTTCAATCTCATTTCATGTCCTCTCGTTCTACCGCCTTCCCATCTCCGGAAAAGATTTTTTTGTAGATTAATACCTTTCAAGTATTTGAACGTCTGTATCATATCACCCCTGTTCCTCCTTTCCTCCAGGGTATACATGTTCAGGTCAGCAAGTCTTTGTTCATACGTCTTGGAACGCAAATCCCATACCATTCTCGTAGCTTTTCTTTGCACCGCTTCCATTTTTTTTTACATCCTTCGCAAGGTACGGCCTCCAAAACTGAACACAATACTCCAGGTGGGGCCTCACCAATGACTTGTACAGGGGTATCAACACTTCCTTTCTTCTGCTGATCACACCTCTCTCTATACAGCCTAGCAACCTTCTCGCTATGGCCACCGCCTTGTCACACTGTTTCGTCGCCTTCAGATCCTCGGATACTATCACCCCAAGATCCCTCTCCCCCTCAGTACCTATCAGACTCTCACCGCCTAACACATAAGTCTCTCGTGGGTTTCTACTCCCTAAATGCATCACTTTGCATTTCTTCGCATTGAATTTTAATTGCCAAACCTTAGACCATTCTTCTAGCTTCCTCAGATCCCTTTTCATGCTTTCCACTCCCTCCTGGGTGTCCACTCTGTTGCAAATCTTAGTATCATCCACAAATAGGCAAACTTTACCTTCTAACCCTTCGGCAATGTCACTCACAAATATATTGAACAGAATTGGCCCCAGCACCGATCCTTGAGGCACTCCACTACTCACCTTTCCCTCCTCCGAGCGAACTCCATTTACCACCACCCTCTGTCGTCTGTCCGTCAACCAGTTCCTAATCCAGTTCACCGCTTCGGGACCTATCTTCAGCCCATCTAGTTTATTTAAGAGCCTCCTGTGAGGAACCGTGTCAAAAGCTTTGCTAAAATCTAAATAGATTACGTCTATAGCACGTCAATGATTCAATTCTCCAGTTACCCAATCAAAGAATTCAATGAGATTTGTTTGGCACGATTTCCCTTTGGTAAAACTATGTTGTCTCGGATCTTGCAGCTTGTTGGCTTCTAGGAAATTCACTATCCTTTCCTTCAGCATGGCTTCCATTACTTTTCCAATAACCGAAGTGAGGCTTACCGGCCTGTAGTTTCCAGCTTCTTCCCTATCACCACTTTTGTGAAGAGGTACCACCTCCGCCGTTCTCCAGTCCCTCGGAACCTCTCCCGTATCCAAGGATTTATTAAACAAATCTTTAAGAGGACCCTCCAGGACCTCTCTGAACTCCCTCAATATTCTGGGGTGGATCCCGTCCGGTCCCATGGCTTTGTCCATCTTTAGCTTTCCAAGTTGTTGATACACACTCTCTTCCGTGAATCGTGCTATATCCATTCTATTCTCAGGTGTACTTTTGCCAGTCCATCGCGGAGTACATCTTAAAGACAAGGGGGTGTGGGCAGGGACAGGGCATAACCTAGGCATGCCCTGTTTCATATAGGAAATCCACATCTGCATTTGGAAACCTGGACCTTGGAATTTACACTTGCTATAAGGTATATCTAAGTGCCTGATGTACAGGCAGCTGCAAATCCTGACATTACTGCTCCCTGTGATACCAACCCCCAATTCCCCAAAATCATATCCCTAACCCGATGCCAGCTTCCCCACATCTCCTCAATATCATTCAAGTCTCTCCTGGTATCAACTGACTCCCCTCCATCATTACAAGTATAAACCAGGTCTCGCCCCTTTACTAGCTCAGGCCCAACAACCCGGACTCGGGACAGAGGGAAAACTTATTTCTCTCTCTTGTACACTATTCTGGTTCCACTCAGCTCATCACTCTTACAGTCTCTGTCATCCAACAATGAGCTTGGGAGTGGGTCATTGGTCCAGAATAGCGATCCGGGGTGTTGGGAGTTTTAGAAGATCTTTATAGTGATACATCTCCTAGTCCAGAAGCAAACACTTTCACTGTCTTACCAACAAAAAAAAATGCTCTGCACTCCAGGAGTTCATTTAGAATACAAATCATTTTTACTGGAACTTCTGCAGCCATCAGTCAACACTTCAAACTATTTATATACACAGTTCTGTTCAAGACCATTCATGGTAATCTTAACCCCTCTTCTTACCTCTTATGGTAGTTCACAGCTGTACATATTTATATCCCTTCTTTACTCATCCTGTTTTGACGGGAATAAATCCAAGGCTGTTTCCACAAACCTTTTAGACTGTCCTTCTTCCAGCAGTGCACCTCTCAGGGCTACAAAACAGCCTTGGACAGGCTTCCCCTGCCCTGGTTATAAGAATAGTCATACTGTGTCAGACCAATGGTCCATCTAGCCTAGTATCCTGTTTTCCAAACAGTGGCCAAGCCAGGTCACACGTACCTGGCAGAAACCTATATTGTTGCAACATTCCATACTACAAATCCCAGGGCAAGCAGTTGCTTCCCATGTCTATCTCAATAGCAGACTATGGACTTTTCCTCCAGGAATTTGTCCAAACCCTTTTTAAACCCAGATACACTATCTGCTGTTACCAAATCCTCTGGCAAAGAGTTCCAGAGCTTAACTATTTGTTGAGTGAAAAAAATATTTCCTCCTTTTTGTTTTGAAAGTATTTCCATGTAACTTCCTTGAGTGTCCCCTAGTCTTTGTACTTTTAGAAAAAGTAAAAAAAAAATGATTTACTTCTACTCGTTCTACACCACTCAGGATTTTGTAGACCACAATCATATCTCCCCTCATCCATCTGTTTTCCAAGCTGAAGAGCCCTAACTTGTTTTGCCTTTCCTCATATGAAAGGAGTTACATCCCCTTTCAAGTTAGAAGGTTAGAATGTGCATGGAATAAAAAGAAAGACGACCCCACACTTAACGCCTGGAAACAACTCCAAAGAAAATACAAATACACCATAAGACAAACTAAAAGATTATATTACAAAACTACAAGGACACACATAAACTCTTCCAACTCGTGAATAAATTATTAGATATTACACCAGTCACAACCAACAGCAAAGATGCACCAGAAGCAGACAATCTCGCAAGATACTTCAATGAGAAAATTGTACAATTGCGACTTAAGATACCTGTCAGCACCATTGACTATGCTGAATTCCTTGACTATCTAGACCCAGACCCTGGTGTATACCCAGCAGACAGAATCTGGACCAACTTCGATACATTATCAGAGAATATCATCTCCCAAACGCTCAAAAGATTTGCCAAATCTCATTGCAAACTAGACATATGTCCAAACAACCTTATGACATCCGCCCCTCAACAATTTATAACATACATAACAAAACACTTGAACTATATGTTACAAAATGGACTCTTCCCGAAGGAGAAAGGAAACATTCTACTCACCCCCATACCCAAAGACGCAAAGAAAAGTGCCAGTGAACTAACCAACTACAGACCAGTAGCATCCATTCCCTTAATAACCAAACTAACGGAAGGAATGGTGACCAAACAACTCACAAACTATTTAAATAAATTCTCAATACTCCACGACTCCCAGTCAGGATTTCGGTCTAACCACAGTACTGAAACAGTACTGTGCAGTAGTCAAGGCGAGAGGTAATGAGATAGTGGACAAGAGTTCGGGTGGTGTGCTCAGAGAGGAAAGGGCAAATTTTGCTGATGTTATAGAGAAAGAAGCGACAGGTCTTGGCTATCTGCTGGATATGCGCAGAGAAGGAGATGGAGGAGTCGAAGATGACTCCGAGGTTGCGGGCAGATGAGACGGGGAGGATGAGGGTGCCATTGACTGAGATAGAAAGTGGAGGGAGAGGAGAAGTGGGTTTGGGTGGAAAGACAATAAGCTCTGTCTTGGCCATGTTCAGTTTCAGGTGGTGGTTGGACATCTAAGCAGCAATGTTGGATAAGCAGGCCGATACTTTGGCCTGGGTTTCCGCAGGCACCTCACTCGTCATTCCAATTTCCATATCATTTATAAATATGTGAAATAGTACTGGTCCCAGTGCAGATCCCTACAGCATTCCACTGTTCATCCTCCTCCATTGAGAGAAATGACCATTTACCCTACCCTCTGTTTTCTGTCCAATAACCAATTCCTAATCGAAACCAGAACCTTGCCTCCTATCCTGTGACTCTTTAATTTCCTCAAGAGTTTCTCATGAGAAACTTTATCAAAAAGTTTCTGAAAATCTAGTTACACTACAGCAACCAGTTCACCTTTATCCATATGTTTATTCATGCCTTCAAATAAATGAATCAAATTGTTAGGGCAAGACTTCCCTCTGCTGAATCCATGCCGTCTCTATCCCATTAAACCATGTTTGTCTACATGTACTATAATTTTATACTTTTTAATAGTTTCCACTATTTTGCCTGGCACTGACGTCAGGCTTACCGGTCTATAATTTTCCAGATCACCCCTAGAACCCTTTTAAAAAATCGGCGTCACATTGACCACCCTCCAGTCTTCAGGTACTATGGATGGTTTTAATGACAGGTTACATATTATTAACAGCAGATCAGCAATTTCATGCTTGAGTTCTTTAGTTTTTGAGTACACTTGGATGTATGCCATTCAGTCCAGGTGATTTACTGCTCTTTAATTTGTCAATTTGGCTCAGTACATCTTCCAGGTTCATTGAGATTTCTTTCAGTTCCTCTACATCATCACCCTTGAAAACCATTTCCGATACAGGCAGATCTCTTACATCTTCTTCCGTAAAGACAGAAGCAAAGAATTCATGCAGTTTCTTCGCTATGGCCTTGTCCTACCTAAGCGCCCCTTTTGCTCCTTCATGATCTAACAGTCCCACGGATTCCCTCACAGGCTTTCTGCTTCTGATGTACCCGAAAAAGTTGTTACTGTGAGTTTTAGCCTTCGGCAATTTTCTCTTCCTTTTTAGCCTTCTTTATTAATGCTTTGCATCTGACTTGCCAGTACTTATGTTGCTTCTTATTTTCTTCATTTGGGTCCTTTCTCCATTCTTCGAAGGACAATCTTTTGGCTGTAATGGCCTCTTTTACTTCATCTTTTAACCATGCTGGCTGACGTTTTCTCTTCTTTCCACCTTTGTAAATATGTGGAATGCATCTGGACTGGACTTCCACGATGGTAGTTTTGAATTATGGCTTTCGATTATACCGATTTGGCCGGGTTTAGGAGATGGCCGGCCATCTCCCGATTTGTGTCGGAAGATGGCCGGCCATCACTTTCGAAAATAAGCAGGAGAGTTAATCTCGACCTGAGCTTTATATCTATAAAACTTGTCCCTTCTACTAAAGTGCACTGAAATCTTTGCTTTCCCGTGTACAAAGCCCAGATTTTATGCAGCACTTTTATAAGGCATTTCTCATTTTTTGGACTTCAGGTCATGTGCTGTTTGTATTAGTATGCAGTACCTGTGAAAAGCTAAAGTGGGACCCTTTACCACCTCCTATTTAGAGGTTAAGTGCTAAGACTAATGGTGTTTATGTAAAATAGCTATATATATAAAAAATCTGTGTAAATAAATAAAACTTGTTTAAATTATTAGCTAACCCTGTTTACAGCAGTTCTCCTTTCTTAGAATTTTTCCTGTGGGGAGAAGAGGGTAACCCCACTTGCTAACACTTTTATTCCCCAGGTGGAGGCACTGAGTGCCAAGCGAGTAAGGGCCTGGCAAAGACTGTCTTCGGCAGGCTCCAGCCAGGTTGGACCCCAAATCCAGGAGCGCCCAGTAGGGGGACATTACTTTATCTTCCATGAGCACTCCTTTAACCACTTAGTAATCTAACAATCCAAGTGACTTTGAGGGGCATAATTGAACGAAAACGTCTATCTCCATGGGCGTTTATCTCCGAGAACGGGTCCGTGAAGGGGCGGACCAAACCGTATTTTCGAAAAAAATAGACGTCCATGTTTTATTCGACAATTTGTGAGCTGGGTGTTTTTATTTTTCAGTGCTAATGGAAAATGAAAGCGCCCAGCTCAAAAACGAATAAATCCAAGGCATTTGTTCGTGGGAGGGGCCAGGAGTCGTAGTGCACTGGTCCCCCTCACATGCCAGGACACCAACCGGGCACCCTAGGGAGCACTTTTACAAAAACAAAAAAAGGTAAAAGAGCTCCCAGGTGCATAGCACCCTTCCCTTGTGTGTTGAGCCCCCCCAAATCCCCCTCAAAACCCACTGCCCACAAGTCTACACCATTACTATAGCCCTAAGGGGTGAAGGGGGGCACCTACATGTGGGTACAGTGGGTTTGGGGGGGTTGGACGACTAATAAGCATTAAGCAGCACAATTGTAACAGGTAGGGGGGGATGGGCCTGGGTCCACCTGCCTGAAGTCCACTGCACCCCCTAACAACTGCTCCAGGGACCTGCATACTGCTGCCAGGGAGGTGGGTATGACATTTGAGGGTGAAAATAAAAGTTGTGAAACATCATTTTTTTTGTGGTGGGAGGGGGTTAGTGACCACTGGGGGAGTCAGGGGAGGTCATCCCCGATTCCCTCCGATGGTCATCTGGTCATTTAGAGCACTTTTTTGGAACCTGTTCGTATGAAAAAAGGGACCAACAAAAGTGTCCTAAATGTTCGCTAAAAACGCCTTTATTTTTTCGATTATCGCCCTAACGCGTACATCTCTCCTCGGCCGATAACCACACCCCAGTTCCACCTTCGCCACACCTCTGACACGCCCCATCAACTTTGTCCGCATCCGCGACCGAGTGCAGTTGAAAACGTCCAAATCGGCTTTTGATTATACCGATTTATTCGTTTTTGTGAGATAAACGTCTATCTCCCGATTTGGGTCGAAATCTAGGCGTTTTTCTCTTTCGATTATAAGGTGGTTTATCACTACCTTATTTGTTTTGAATGTTCTTGAAAAGTTTTTAGCATTAGTTTTGTGTCTATAGCAAATTTATTCTCAAATTTTCTCCTGGCCCTCCTTATTATTATTTTACATTTAGCTTGTCATTGCTTATTCTTATCCCCATTTTCCTTATCAGGGTCTACTTTTCAGTTTTTGCAAGTTGCCTTTTGTGCTTGTACTGCCTTTTCCATCTCACCATTAAACCCCACTAGCTGTCTTTTGGTCTTCATTTCACTTTTTTTTTTAATGCATAGCATATACTTTATCTGGGCTTTTAAAGTAGTATATTGTTTAATAACACCCACATCCCATGCAAACTTTTGAGCTGTTCCTGTTGGTATTTGTCTAATGTGCTCATTATGCCCTTTGTTTAAAGCTAAATGCTACAGCAAGTTTCCTTATTATCTTCCTTCCAGTGATCATAACAAATATGATTGCTTATGATCACCACTGGAATTTCTATCTATAAATATTCCATATTGAATGTTGCTTCCTGCAGGTTTTTTTAAATATGATACAATCCTATTATTATGCTGCACCCTTTCATTTGGAAATAACATGTACCCCAACATCAAAGTGTCTAAGTGTTCACGTGATATTTGCCAAAACCCATATTCGTAAGTGCTACTAACCGACTATAGAGGCCAGCATATTTATTTTCAGTTTAGCGAGGGAAAAACAATTGGGGGGGGGGGGGGGGAAGAGGAGGATAAAACCATAAATCGCTCCTATAAAGGGTTGAATGAACTGAGCACTTTTTGAAAAACCTATACATAGCAGGGAATAATTGTAAATCCCAACATGGACATATTAGGTCATAAATGTATATTTCCTATATGAAATGAGGATTGCATATGTAGATTTGTGACCTACCCAGGTCACAACTCCAACCACACCCCCAACACATTCCCTTATAGTTTCTACAGATTGTGGACATCCACATGCTTCAGCACCTTAGACTATGTCCCTCCTTTCATCAATTTAAATCTTAACTAAAAACCTTTCTCTTTTCTGATGCATAAGGTTAACATCAGTCCCACTTCAGATTCTACTGTCAGCCAGCCTGAACTACACATTTTTTTCCTTTTGGGCTCTCCCCCCCCCCCCCCCCCCCCCCCCCCCCCCCCCCCCCCACACACACACACTTTCCTGTCGCTCATTGTAGTTCATCCTCCTTTTCCTCCCACTCTTTCCTTGCTCCCCCTTCTTACATGGCCTTTCTTACTCCCCCTCCTCCTCTTTAGATTTGATATGTAAGCCACCCAGATATTAAGTTGATGGGCAGCATATAAGCCCTGAATAAACTTGGAAACACATGTACATTGAGCTGTATCTAATATTTCCAGTTACATGTGGATGTCGTCTCCGTATGTAAATGCTGGTATTTCCACATAAAAAGCACAAATAATGCTTCTAAAATAACCTCCAGAATCTGTTCATCTATCATTCATCTGACATTGCCCATGGTTTGTACACTATGGAGAATGATAGTTGCAAATTTAAAGTGACAATCCCAGCATTGTTTAACAGCTCTTAACAAGCAATAACAAGCACTAATTGGCAAAAATTAGAATTTACACACTTACATTGCTAAGCATATCCTCTAGTGTACTGTGCCTAAATTCTAACATGCACAGGCAAAAAGGGGCATGGTTAGAGGGCATGGGTATGGGCTTTTTTTTTTTTTTATTATTTATCTTTATTAATATTTTATAATATATCACAAAACAATGTGAATATGCAATCGGCATTCATTTTACAGGCAAAATAAAACTACATTAAGGAAAAAAAAGTTTTACGGCCTTTCCGTCCACAATTTAAGAGAAATATGATTCCAAGATTTCAAGTATCTAATAGCCATTAAGGAAAAATATACAAAGTACAGTTGCTACCTCTGTTTTCAGACCCCAGCCTGCAATTTAGGGAGGGCATACAACATTCACATCAACTCTAGCATCTAGAAATTCTTTAAGCTGTTTAGGTTCCACAAATTGAAATTGCTTACCCTCAAACATTACATTACAAATACAAGGAAAATGTAACACAAACTTTTCTCCCAATGCCATAACTCTGGGTCGCAGTTCTAAAAATGCCCTGCGTCGCATCTGTGTAGGCTTTGAGAGATCAGGAAAAATCCGGACCTTTGAGCCCAAAAACAGATTTTCTAAGTGTCTTAAGGAAAGTCTTAATACAGCATTCCGATCTGGTTCCAGCACAAAAGTAACCAGCATAGTTGACCTCTGAGTAATGATTTCCAATGAACTTTCCAGGAAAGAAGTAAGGTTCATTCCTTCCCCCATCACAGGGGGGGAATCCCTTCCGTCCCCTTAAAATTCCAGATATAATAGGCTCGTGTGATGGGAGGTAATGTATCTTTGTCCATTCCTAGAATTTCAGTCATATATTTTTTCACCATTTCTAAAGGGGAAATTAGTGGTGACTTGGGAAAATTGAGAAACCTAAGGTTAAGTCTTCTAACCTGGTTCTCCAGGTATTCCAACCGTTTATGTTAGAAATTGTTATCTTTAACCAAAGCATTTTCCAGAGTCCCCATGTCTTGAATCTTATTATCCACATTTTCCATTTTTAAGGATTGCTGTGCAGTTACTTGCGCTTGAATCAGAGCAGCCTCAGAAAGAGTTTTAATATTACTGGTATTTTCTTTCAAAGTATTTTGCATAGAGGATTGAATATTGTAAACCATGTCCCAGAGTGACTCAAGCGTCATAATAGCTGGTCTAACCACACCACTAGCTGGTAAAGAGGAGTGAGATTGGACCTCAGTACGGGAAAGTTTGGAAACAATGTCTTGCGGTAATACCTTTAAGGCTGCTTGTATTTGTGTTTCACGCTCCTGGGATCCGCTCTCTCCTGCTACAGTCCTCCCCTCAAACAGGTCGGGTTGCACCCCTTCGGTATCCGTCTCTGTTCGGGCTGCAACACAGAACTCACTCCCAGGCTGAGGCGGAGCTATGCGTTCCACGGGGTTCAGGGAAGCCCCGTTGCCGCTCTCTATCGACGTCAATACATCGACAGTAGCAGAGGGGGTCGAAGTACCCAGAGGACCCGGTTGTTTCCTAGTAAATTGAAGGGTCGTTTGCCTCATCGATGACATGGTTTCAGGAGCCGAGGGGTACTCCTTTACCTTTACCCTCCACTTCCCCATTAGCAACGACGAAGCAAAGGCACCAGAAAAAGCTAAAGACCAAGACAACTTCTAGGAGCAAACTCAGGTGCGTCTGTTCAGAGCGCCATCTTGGAGACCATGGATATGGGCTTTCTAAAATCTACGCACGTTGTTATGAAATATGGGCTGGTGCGCATAAATCTACGTGCAAGGATTTACACCAACTTTTCATTGACATAAATGGACACATGTAGATTCAGTCACATTAACTACGCCTAAGCATATTCTAAATACCACGCACAAGTCTACACATGGTACTTAGAATACAATTAGCCATAGTTGCCTAGTACACATTAATTTTAGGCGCCATATATAGAATCAGGCTCTAATTAGATTGTAAGCTCTGTCGAGCAGGGACTGTCTCTTCATGTTCAAATGTACAGTGCTGCGTACGTCTAGTAGCACTTTAGAAATGATAAGTAGTAGTAAGTAGTAAGGGGGTAATTCTATACATCAAAAGTCACACTTGGCACCAATTTTTTCCAGCGCCAATTCTATAAAGGGTGCGCGTCCATTATAGAATTGTGCTTAGCACTGATTCCCACACCTAACTTTGGCTGACAGACTTACACCTGCTGAAACCTGGTGTAAATGCTGGCACCCAAGTTAGGCGCACTGAAGCAGTATTCTGTAGGAATGTGTATAATCTTTTTGAATGCCCCCTAACATGCCCATGCCCCTTTTAAGTTATGCACTATTGGTGCAATGCCTTATTGAATAGCAGGAAGCCAGATGCTTATGCAGATTTAAGTGGGTGCCAAATAGCATCAGTAATTGATTGTTAGCATCCAATTATTGACATTAATTGGCTCACTAAACAATTAATTTGCATGTGCATCTCAGGAGCACATCCAAATGTTGGCGATGAAATCTAGATGCCATATATTTAGAATCTGGAAGTAAGTGCTTAATGCAGGGTAATAAAAGGAACTCTATGTGTGTGTATTAAAATTTGATGCACAGCTTTTCAATAGAGAAAAATTATTCTACTTAAATCAGAGGACAATCAGAGCTATACAAAATCAAACAGACACAAACGGACATTTTTCCTAGTATAATAAAAAATAAATCACACAAAAAGAGGGACAAACTATATTGTCCAAAGAACAACCATCCAAGCCAAATAAAGGGGCTCATTCTTCTGCAAAAGCTTAAAACAATAACCAGCAATCATGTGAACTGAAGCAATTAGCATTCACTAGTACATTGTGTTAATTTGCATTATCCAGACATCAGTGCTTTACAATACAAAAACAGCTTACTATTCCACTAAGCACAGATATCATGCCAGAAAATATTGTGATATGTTTGCAATTGCTAATAAATGCCTGTCATTAAATAGTACAGTCAAGTACCAGAAGCAGTACTGCATATATAACTTTGCTTCCCTGTGTCTGCCCAAGTTTCTTTCCTGTGCTTAGAAATTGGAAGTAGATTATATTATTTTAAAAACTAAAAATATTACTGTGTGTGGGAAGCCGCACAATGATTGCATTCATTAGATTTAGAAAGAAAAGAGAGAATGGTTAACATACTGTGATCTTTTTTCATGCTTATTTCATACGGTCTACTAACAAAATTGTTAACACTCTTCAGATCTTAGCCAATTATTTCTTGCACTTCATATGGTTTTCATTTTCACGTTCCACTTGCAGCCAGGCCCTTTCTGACTGACACAAATGATTGAGTACACTTTAATTAGAAGTAGGAGCCCAGTATATAGGAACCATGTTGCATGCACTCTTCAGAAGAAAAATAGCATCTTTTCATCTCATCAATGTTTTAGTGGGATGTGGAGAATGAGGACCCTCTTATGTGACAAAAGATAAGCTTTTAATTTTAGAAGATGTTGAACTCTATTTTTCCTTTCACCGCTTTGTTTCTCGTCTCGTGTGAAAGTATTGAAATGAAATGGTTTATTATCAGCCAGAACTTCAAAGTTCATTTGAATTCTCTTTTCCACTGAATATTTAGGGGTCATTTTAAAAGTGTCTGAATTAGTGAACAGTGCACATGTGCTTTTGACTACTACAAGCACTTTCAAAATTACTTCAGAAAAATTACACACACATTTACTCCTGCAATTTGGTGTACGCAGGCTTACTGAGGTAAAATGTATGTACACTATTGAACTTTTGAAAGGTTGCACATAAATTAGAACCCACCCTAAACTGTTATGCAGAAATCTCCTCAGTGGGTAAAGTTACAGACATATATACTGTATATGCATAAATGTAACTGCATATGGGACCACTAATCTTTTAGCAGCTCATTTATGTGGGAAGAACACAGTTTTACCTGGGAAAATTGTTTTTAAAATGACTTTCCTGAAGGATTACTTAAACATATATCTCAAGAAGTTTGAAAGTACAAAGATATCTTACTGATCAAACTTTGCAACTGATTTTCAAAGGTAAAGTACATGAGTTCTTTCATTTTGAAACTTAACATCAGCACTCGCGTTCTGCCAGGCTCTAAAACTCTCAATCACACCAATAAAATAACAAAATTTTATAATAGCAGTAACATGGGTCACAGTTTAATTAACAATTACATCATATTCAATTAACCATAACATCTAAAACAAATATCATAACAGCAAGACATCCCCAAATCCAGAAGAGGCCTTCCCCCAACTCCTGAAGCTAGTTGGTGCCAAACTAGCCTCCTCAATCACTTTACATTGCTCATAACCCACCCTATACAAGTCCATGGTAATGCAGAACCTGCTAAATACTCATGATGGTGCCACACAAGATAGTCTGTTCTTTTCTTTACATCCAATTCTCCACTTAACAACAGCCACCTCCAAAATTTCCAAACCCCACATTATTGCACTCGTAAAATCTGAAACCTCCCAATGCAATACCCTATCCCCACCCCACCCCACCCCACCCCACCCCACCCCAGCCAAAACCCAAACCCACCTAAAACAGAGTGGAAGGGCAGGTGATCACCTCAGCTCCTAACACCCACTCCCACACCTCACCTCCCTCCCAATAACAAACAGCCTGCTAAAACCTCCTTACCCAAACTCATTCACCCAACCTCCCCCAACAACCTTTCCAACAATCAGCCCACCATACCTCCCATCACTCCTCCAATCCAATGTTTTCTACCACCCTGCAAACCTTATACCCAACACCAAGCCTTCCACCTACCCTTGCCAAATAATCAGCTCAGCTAGTTTCGGCTGATGTTATCAGCTCACAGCTCAAGGATGTGAGATCCTTAAGCAGTTTAAAATATGCATGTTGAAAACACCAGTGGACTCTATCCACCTTATAATCGAAAGAGAAAAACGCCCATATTCTGACCTAAATCGGGAGATGGACGTCTTTCTCTTGCGGGCGCCCAAATCGGTATAATCGAAAGCCGATTTTGGGCGTCTTCAACTGCACTCCGTCACAGGAATGAATAATGTTGACGGGGGTGTGTCGGAGGCGTGGTGAAGGTGGGACTGGGACGTGGTTATAGGCTGAGGAGAGATGGGCGTCTTTAGCTGATAATCGAAAAAAAAGGCATTTTTACCGCAATTTTGGGTCACTTTTTTTTGGACCATTTTTTTTCACGAACAAGTCCCAAAAAAGTGCCCCAACTACCCAGATGACCACTGGAGGGAATCGGGAATCACCTGCCCTGACTCCCCCAGTGGTCACTAACCCCCTCCCACCAAAAAAAAACCCACTTTACAAACTTTTTTTGCCACCCTGTATGCCAGCCTCAAATTCCGTACCCACCTCCATGACAGCAGAATGTGTTCTATCCTCTGACAGCCTTTCCCTGGTTCTGATGTGGGTCTCAGGTGAGTGTGACACCTTTTCTGTTAAGGGCACTGCAGGGTCACATCAGCAATGCATTGTGGTGGGTGTAGGGTATTGGGCTCCGTGATTCCACTAGCTTGTGTTAAATGCTCATAATGTTGGTAGTTGGTAGGCTATACTCCCATGGTGCTTTTCCCTCTGCTTACTGGGTCAGAGTGTGCCCTGTTTTGTTTCCGGTAGTCCATGAGGTAGTGGCCATTTTTGTAAGCCAGTTTTAGATCCTGTTCATGTGTTAGCCATGTTATAGCACTTAGTTCTTACCTTGAATGTTGCTGAAAGAGAGCATTGTACACCATTCTGCCAGCTCGGACCTACTGCGAGAGTCGTTGCCAGTGGGGCACAACCTCTGATCTGCAGTTAACTGTGAGTAAACGTGCTTCTTCAAATAAAGGACGTTTTCAGCGAGATTAGTCTTCAGGTGTCAACTGGTGTGCCAAGGTTATACAGCAGCAACAAGTCCTGTCTCTGGAGCACTTTTAGTGGGTACTGCAGTGCACTTCAGGCAGGCAAACCCAGGCCCACCCACCCCCACCTGTAACACTTGTGGTAGTAAATGAGAGGCCTCTGAAACCCACTGTACCCACATGTATTTGCCCCCTTCACCCCTAAGAGCTATGGCAGTGTTGTACATTTGTCCCTCCCACGACCAAATGGCTTGGATTAGGACGTTTCTGAACTGGACATTTTTATTTTCCATTATCGCAAAAAAAAAAAAAAAAAAACGCCCAGCTCAGAAAGGACCAAATCCATGGCATTTGGTCCATCCAAACCGTATTTTCGAAACAAAAGATGGACGCCCATTTTTTTTTTTTTTAAATATGGTCTGTCCTGCTTCTTCACGTACCCGTTTTCAGACATAGACGCCCATGGAGATGGGCGTTCGCGTTCGATTATGCCCCTCCACGCCTCCTATTTCTGTAGGCAACAGAAGGTGTGTAAAATAGAATGTGCACTTTT
Organism: Microcaecilia unicolor; assembly: GCF_901765095.1. Classification (NCBI taxonomy): domain Eukaryota; kingdom Metazoa; phylum Chordata; class Amphibia; order Gymnophiona; family Siphonopidae; genus Microcaecilia; species Microcaecilia unicolor. The sequence continues at coordinate 440,686,836 of NC_044031.1, read as the reverse complement.
GAAAATCACAATTTGGTCTCTATTTTATTCCCCTGCCTTCAGCACTCACCAGGCAATGACTTTTTTAAATCCAGCTAAAAGTATTCATGCAGCAAATCCCTCTGCATAATTTGAACCAAATGAAAGAAGGTAATTTTCAGTTAAGCATTTTCCTGGATAAATGGCTTTGAAAATTACCCTCTTAGAGGGTAATTTTATAAAGTTGTTTGCAGATATACACTTTAATTCTATATATGGCACTCCAAATTGCATGCACAAATATAGTTCTAAATACTAATAGAGCAAGCCAAACTCTCCTGCATGCAGTTATATTGCATTATCATAACAGAGGAAAAGACTTCAGAGCTCCGCATTCACTTTTGATGTAATCAATGTGAAAGCTTCGCTAGCCAGAATTCACAACTTTCAAAATGTGACCGTCTGGTGAGCTTCTTCATAAGTCAAAAAATCTCTGAATATTTACTAGATTTTTCTAATTTTATTTGATCTATTTTGTTGTAGTTTGTCTTTAATCAAACTTAAGAAACTATATATGAGGTACTTATCTTTTAAGTAGTGAAAACTTCAGGGAACGCTCTACAGTGAGCCCCTGTTTCGCCACCCCTTCTTTAGGAGTGTTACCTTCTATCTTTGTTTTTTTGTAAGTACCCTATAAGAAAATGCAACAAAATAATCTTAGTAAACAAGAAAGAGAGATATGAAAGTCCGTGGAATAGCATTAAACTTTAGTTTTTTCAATCGTACTTTATTATTGAGGTGGCAGTAAGGGCTCACGCACTAACCTGGAGGTAACCATGATTACCCCTGGGTACACACTGGTGCTACAAAAATATTTTTGTAGCGCCGGATATGACGGCATGCTAGGAGTGGGAACTACCAGGGGACTGCTACGGTAGCCCAGCGGTACTTTCATTTGAGCGAGTGGTAAGCCCGCGTTGGTCTTACCGCCGCTTTGTAAAAAGGACCCTTAATTTATAGCTGGCCATGTGCTAATGTCACCTTTTACACACAGCCATTTTTTTAAATGACCATGTGAGCACTTACTGCTACCTATTTAGAAGGCGACAAAGGCTCCCTTGTTAACAGTGCACTAACTAGTTAGCTCAGGGGAATGTAGGTTTGCTAACTAACTAGTGCAGGAATGCCCACTCTCCAGATCCGAAAGAGAATTTTTAATACTCTCTTTTCCTATCGGGCAGCTAAAGCTTGGAATGTACTATCAGAGAATTTAAGAACAGAGTATAATTGTATTCTATTTAGGAAGGTGCTACTCTTTTTTTTGTGAATATGTTACTTCTAAACTGATATAATCTGGATTTTACTTGCAGAAGTTTTTAAAGCGTTTATATTGTCTTAGATGTTTTACCTAGTTTTGTTTGTTTGTTTGTTTGTAATCCACTTTGAACTCATTGAGTATTAACGGAATACAAGAACAGAGTGTAATGTAATATAATATAATGTAATCTGTGACATACCCCCTAAAAAAAGTTACTACAAAATAATTAATACATGGTTAGCGTGGGCACATGCCAAAACTAATGTGCCTTTTTATCCCATCTTTTGGACCACCAAACTCCTGTTTCTATAAATGTAATTGTGAGCATCCATGTGCCAGAAGGAATAAGCATGTATGTGTACCGTTATTAAATGGACTTGGGGAAAATCCACTATTTCTGGGAAAAGCAGTATAAAATGTTTTGTACTTTTTTGGGATCTTGCCAGGTATTTGTGTCCTGGATTGGCCATTGTTGGAAACAGGATGCTGGGCTCGATGGACCTTTGGTCTTTCCCAGTATGGCAACACTTATGTACTTATATGTTTTATAAAGTATATATGCATAGGAACCTGTCCACCCCTGGGAATACCTAAGCATATATAGTATTAATGGGTCCTTTTACCAAGCTGTGGTAAAAAAGGCCCTGTGCTAGCTGCACACTCTGTGGCCCTTTTTGATGCAGTGGGTAAAAAAGGCTGAAAATAGTCATGGCCATACGGTAAGATTGCACTTACCGCATAGTCATGGATGGGGGAGCACTTACCGGCACCGATTGAGGTGGTGGTAAGGGCTCCCACGCTAACCCAGTGGTAACCGGGTCGCATGTGGCACTGTCCGATTACCGCCGGATTAGCGTCACACTAAAAATTACAGCTCTATTTTTCCTAGCACGGGAAATGGCGCACACTGGGGCCTGGAACTAGATCTGGCACCTGCGTTGGGCCGGTGGCAGCTCCAGATTAGTATGTGGTAAGCCCGCATTGGGCTTAACAACACTGTAAAAGGACCCATAAATTAGCTACTCTATGCATGTATGTACCCTCAAGCTATTTTATAAGTGATCACTTGAGCACGATAAACATTCTAGATGCTTGAATTATTACCCCTTAGCAAGCAAAGGTATGCAACTTACACTTCCACGGCAATACATAGGAACTGAAGTTTAGCATGGAAAAGCTGACTACTCTGTACACAATCCAGGAAAGGAAAGAGACACAGGCGATGCATTTCTTACAAAGTGAGCTCCCTAGAGTCTCTCAGTCTCATAATTAAAGCATAGTCTGCAGGACACATCTGGCAGCTTGAAAGATCAGCTGATCCTTTTGAACTATGTTCAATATGCTGTAAGGAGCTTTTTCCGAGACCTGTTTTTATTTTTTTTTCTTACTTATTTTTTCTTTATCTTACTGTACCAGCATCGCCAAGTGGAATGCACTTTAATATTAATCTGTGACTAGAAAAGATCAAAAGGTAAACAGTAGTAAAAGCATATTTCCTTTGATGTATTATTTCTATTTCTGAAAAAATATGTGGAGATTTAAAAGATTGCTTAGTAATAGTGCTTATCTTTGACAGTCTGTCCTTGCTAAGACAGCCCAGGCATACCTATCACAAAGGATGCTCTGAAGGAGCAATTTGAAGAGTTCCAGTGTCTTAATCTACCATCCAGAATCAATAGATACAATTCACAGGTACTGAAATGTCAGTTGGCATTTCATGAGAACAAGCTTTCTAATGTTGAAAAAACATAACCCAAAGCACAAACCTATTTATTTATTTATTTTTTGAGCAACAACTTTAAAATCTGATCTTTGTGCCAGTCAATTTCCAGTACCACAGTCTTAGAGAATAAGACAGAGAGAGAGAGAGAGAGACAGAGAGAGAGAGAAACTGATTTTTGAGGCTATAGATACGTGTTTCATAGGGTCAATGTAATTGATGGTTTTTGGTAAAAGCACCTGGTCCAGGCTCTTACTGAGTTGGTCATGAGATTTGGGGTTCCTGAGTCTGGTAGGGGTGTTTTTGAGGAGTTTTAGCACTTGGTTTAGGGGCTTGCTATCTCGGTAACTGAAGGGTTTGAAGTTTGGTTCTTTCCCAGCATGGCAGGACCTGGTGACCGGTACTCCTCTTTCCTAGTGGAAGTTGTATTTTATACGCCTCCTTAGTGCTTTGGGTAGTATGAAGTGAAGCAGTCCTAGCTGAGTTTGGTGGCAGCGTCTTGTGGTCCTAGTGCATGGTTTCAGTAGTACACATTGCCAAGCTTCGGGTTGACAGGGATTTTTGATTGTGAGTGGTGAGTTTGGTGTAGTTTTGCCTTGTATTTTGTGCAGAGTTATTTGGGAGGAACTGGTATAGGACTATAAATTCATGGTAGGTGAGTTTTGTTTGGGCATACACATGGCACCTAAACAGCTTGTTCGGGGAAGGCAAAAGGTATAGGGCAGTCAAACAGGGCTGAAAATGGGTGGCTAAAAGGCCAGTGTCTTTTGGAAGAGGAATTTTTCCGATCAGGTTCTACAAGTATGGGGAACTCATGTAGGGGTAGAGGTGGGGTGAAGAAAAAAGGTCCCAGCAAAACTAAGTAAATGGAGGGCATGGACAAGCTCAGGGTAAAGCTAGAGTTAGTGATGGAGCGAGTGTACAAGTTAAAAGAGTGTAGGAAGTGATGTTGTCCTCCAGTCCTGACGTGGATATGGCAGACATATCTGGAGCAGATGAGAGTGACTTATTTGCAGGTGAGTCTGATGGTAACAGTGTTTCTGAAATGGGTAGGGGTGTGGTGAAGGTTTCACTTGTGGAATCAGAGGAGTGGGGTGGATCTGGTACATAGCATAATTAATTGTGGGACAAAAAGTTATTTAAATTGTTTGTAAAGTGGTAAAGTGGATGGATTTTAAGAAGAAATTGTGGAAAAATAAAGATTTAAGCCCTCTTAGCATGTGGAAATCTGAGCCTTCAGATTCTTTGGACTCGTCTTCTAATGAGTCTGAGTCTAATGTAAATTTAAGGGGCAGGTAGCATATTAGTAATTCAAGGGCAAATTAGACTATGGGATGAAGTGCTGTTGATACTTAGGTTTCCAGACAAGGGCATAATTTGTGTGCTTTCACCCCGTCAGATAGTCAAATATCACAGAAATTGAGCTGTATGATTTTACAAGGTACATATGTGGACATATTTAACTAATTAGATAAAGACACTGATTTGGATCTTGAGAGAAGGGTGATGAGTCTAAGGAGGATGGGACAAAGAAGAGAACTTGAGTGTCAATATCAATTTTAAATGGATTCTGGGTTTCCATATTTATGCCAGTGTTCTGGGAGGTATCAAACTTGATTTATATCTGGGCCTTTTGAAATATTATGACTTCATTTTGCAAGCCTCTAAGATGTTTAGAGGGTTGACGTTGCTCAATTACGATGAGCAATTTTGTAGGAGTCTGGCTAAGCACAAAGCAGACTCTTCGGGTTCTAGTAACATAGATGTTTGGTTGACAGAAATGGTGCCTCAGAGGTCATAGAAGGTAAAAGCATGATATTGACAGATAGAACCTGGGCCAATACAAGTATGGGGCAGAATTTTGCAGCTTCTGGAAAGGGGCCATCACGGCCTTTTGGGAAGTTTCATATGCCTGTGGGAAATAGTGGTGGGCCAAGTACCTTACGAGGTACAATGCCAACTAGTGTTTCCATTTTAATGCCAAGCATTGCGAACACCTGGCCTGATTTCGTCACAAATGTTCCTTCTGTAATGGAGACCATCCAGCATTTTTCTGCATCTATTCTTCATTCAGCATCACTAGACGGCAGCCAGGGTGGCCTGATTCAGTTGTGTCAGGTGGATCAGTTTTACAAGGCTCGGTCACCCATTAACGTTGATGCTATGACGAATTGGTTGCAGTGCAATCCTGATGGGGATTTAGTTCAATTTCTTAGGGGGGGGGGTCCTTTGGTTTTCTCATTCCTTACATCATATGTTTTAGAACAGGATCAGGTAACATACAGCCTGCTCATCAATAGGCTAGTTACATCCAGCATGAATACCCATTTTACAAACTGAAAAGTCCAAATTATGAATGGGGAAATAAGGAATATGGGTGACGTATAGCAGCAAAGGAACATCCATGTTATAAAATGGCCATGTTATAAAATGACACTAACAATGGCAAATTGTTTACTATAGAAATTTGTTACAAATGCATTAAAGTATATTTCATTCCACAGATGTATCTAACTTAGTCTAATGGTCTCAGTGGTATAACTTGCTGGTGTGTCAGCTTTACACGGCAAGATTTACAACACCTGCTTTCTCATTGACCAATAGACTCAACAGTTTTATAGCTCATAAATACTCACATATCCCACATTTTAGAGCTTATATGCAAACTTCTTTGTATTTTATATCTTTTACTTTTTAAAGGCGCATTTAAAATTATTCATCTTAAAGCAATCTGTTTTTCAATGTCAGGTTGGGGACGTCATATCAGGGACATCGGGGTCTGTCATGTTATAAAATGGCTATACATTGGTGCAGGACAAAATGGTAGAGACTATTAAAAAGAACAAAATTACAGGGCATATACATGGATTAATGAGAAAAGGCCAATATGGATTTAGTCAAGGGAAGCCTTGGCTTACCATTCTACTACATTTCTTTGAAGGAGTGAATAAACATGTGGATAAAGGTGAACCGGTTGACAGTGGTGTTCCTAGCTTGTTTGCTACCCGGAGTGGGTCACTGCTTTGCCCCTCTAACGTGCCACCACTCCCCAAGGTGCACCACCCCCTTGAAGTGCATCACCTGTCCTTTCTTTCTAGCAAGGGGATATGTGGAATATGCGTGTGGCTGTCAGCTCTGCCTTTCCCCTGCCCCGGAACAGGAAGTAATGTCAGAAGGGGCAGGGGATCGGCAGAGCAGATAGCCATGCACCTGCTCTGTGCACCCCCTTACTGCCTGCATCTGGGGTAGACTGCCTCCACCGCCCCACCATTGGTATGCTACTGCCAGTCAATATTGTGTATCTGGATTTTCAAAAGGCATTTGACAAAGTACCTCATGAAAGACTCCTGAGGAAATTAGAAAGTTATGGGATAGGAGATAATGTCATGCTATAGACTAAGAACTGGTTAAAAGATAGAAAACAAAGTTAAATGGTCAACATTCTCAATGGAGAAGAGTAGATAGTGGGGTTCCTCAGGGGTCTGTGCTGGGACCGCTGCTTTTTAACATATTTATAAATGATCTAGAGATAGGAATAACTAGTGAGGTAGTTAAATTTGCTGATGACACAAAGTTATTCAAAGTTGTTAAATTGCAAGAAGATTCTGAAAAACTGAAAATGGGCATTACAAGCCTGGGAGACTGGGCATCCAAATGGCTGATAACATTTACCACCACCCCCATCCCCCACCCCTGTTTACTAAGACGCGATAGCAGCTGCCTAGTGGCAATGCCGACACAATCCATTCAAAGTGAATGGGCTGTGTTGGCATTAGTGCACCGGCAGCCACTAGCATGACTTAGTAAACAGGGGGTTAATGTGAGCAAGTGCAAAGAGATGCATGTGGGAAAGAGAAACACAAACTATAACTACGTGATGCAGGGTTCTACATTAGGAATCGCTGCCCAAGAGAAGGATCTAGGTGTCATCGTTGATGGTAAATTGAAAACTTCTACTTAGTGTGCAGCAGTGGCTAAGTAAGCAAGTAGAATGTTGGGAATTATTAAGAAAATGATGGAAAACAAAAATGAGAATGTTATAAAGCCTTTTTATCATTCCATGGTGCGACCATACCTCAAATACTGTGTGCAATTCTAGCCACCTCATCTAAAAAAAAAAAAAAAAAACAGATAGCAAAATTACAAAGAATGGCAACAAAAATAATAAAGGAGATGTGATGACTTCCCTATGAGGAAATGCTAAAGGAGCTAGGCTCTTCAGCTTAAAGAAGAGACAGCAAAGGGGAGATATGATAGCGGTATATAAAATACTGAGTGGAGTGGAACTGGTAGAGGTAAATCGCTTATTGGCTCTTACCAAAATTACTAGGTCTACGGGGCATGCAATGAAGCTACTAAGCAGTAAATTTAAAACAAACCAGATAAAATTATTCTTCACTCAACATGTAATTAAACTCTGAAATTCATTGTCAAAGAATGCGGTAAAAGCAGTTAGCTGAGCAGGGTTTGAAAAGGTTTGAATAATTTCCTAAAAGAAAAGTCCATAAGCCATTATTAAGATGAACTTGGAAAAATCCATTGCTTATTGCTAAGATAAGAAACACAAAATCTGCTTTACTGTTCTGAGATCTTGCCCGGTACTTGTGATCAGGCCTGTGCACTGTTGGAAACAGGATACCATATGGCAACGCTTATGTTCTTATGTTATGTTCACATAGATGTTCATGCAGAACAGGAGGGAAAACCTATGGTTAGAGCAATGGTCTGTGAACCAAGGGACCCAATTCAAGTCACACTTCAGCTCTTTGTGATTTTTTTTTCATAATGATCTTTCCAGAGACAAGAAAAATGCCTACTGTACTTGAATGTACACCACTTCAATAGCCTTCAGGCTTGCAGGTTTCTCATACAGTCAGGTACAGTAGGTACTTTCTTTTCTTGGAGTGCTGACAATTTTTAAAAAATCACAAAAAGCTGAAGTGGGATTTGAACCCAGGGTCCCCGGTCCACTACACTAACCATTAGGCTACTCCTCAACTCTGCAGAGAACTCTATTTAGAAGTGGATTTAAAGAAGGTTATAGTATATGAATATCCATAGTTCCTGAAGCTGCCATAGAGCCCTGTTTTTAATTGTAACTTATGCAAGTAAATTTAGGCCCAGGATCCAAGCCTAAATTTTATGAGTGAGTAAAAAACAAGGGAAATGGGAGTGTCATGGGCGGAATCTGGGCATTGCTAGCATTTACATGTATTGTTATAGAATAATGGGGATACGTTCCTAATTTAGACACACACATTTCTATCAGATTTCAGTTAGTACAGAAAGAGAAAGGGAATTTTAAGAGTATGCCCATATCCCCTGTAGTTCACCACAAAGCAAAAGAGATTTGTTTAAGAGGAAAGCACCACAGCTAGAGTTTCCAGTGTAACTGTGAAAAGAGCAGGTGTTAGCTTCCATCTCCACAGAGGGACAAAAGAAGGAGAGAGAGAGAGAACAGAGTGAAGTCACAGGAGACAAGCAACAAAATAGAAAGTGCATCTATTCCCTGCTGAGAACTTTATGAAGTTGTTTTTGGCAGATATGGAATCTGATTAATCTTCATGTCTGAGATTTGCATCAGAATCATCACATATTTATTTTGATTTGTAGACCACCTCTATTGAAGACCCAAAGCAGTCAACACATACATAAATTTATAAAAATAATACCACAGAAATCATAACCCCATCCAAAAATGCACTGCTAAAAATCATTTACAATCCCTAGAAAAGCCTGCGTACAAAATCTTCAGCCTCCAATAGAAGTCCCACAAATCAGTGCAATTATTTGGTGGTCTCAGGCAACTCATTCTACTCCAAAAATGCATTGCATTACACTATGTTACATTACGTCTGGATCTTGTATTCTGCCAATATCTCAGCAGTTCTATGTGGAGTATGCAAACAAGAAACCAGACCATTGCATCCAGGATTTATAATAAACAAATAATACAATTTCAATCACTTTCCAACATAACATATTTACAATTTTAAAATGTTTTTAACCCTTTCCTAAACATTAAGGGGCCCATTTACTAAGCAGTGCTAAAAAGTGGCCTGTTCTATTTTTAGCGCTTGGGTTTACCACACACTGAGGTCACTTTTAGTGTGTCAGCAAAATAGTTACAATGTCTATTTTCCCCTTAATGGATGCATGCTAATTTACCAATTAATACATAGCCGTTAGTGCATGAGCCCTTACATAAGTACACAAGTGTTGCCATACTGGGACAGGCCGAAGTTCCATCAAGCCCAACATCCTGTTTCCAACAGCGGACAATCGAGGTTCAAGGACCTGGCAAGATTCTTACCACCACTTATTTACCAGGCAGTAAAGGTTCCCATGCTAACCCCATTCTAATCAGGCAGTGTGCATCAATTTACCTAGTTAGCACAGGGCACACTGACTCTCTAAATAGGAGGTGGTAGGAGCTCCTCCAGTAGCCCTTCGGTATCTGCGCATCATGTAGTGCTCAGATTACTGGTGGGCATGCCCCCGGTGCTAGAAAATTAAAAAAATATTTTTTAAAGCACCAGAATTTGCACATGGTGGGAGTCAGAACTACCAGCGGGCTCCCCCGGGAGCCTGATAGTAGGGCTGAATCACCGTGCACCAAGGCGATGCTACCCCTACCGCCCTTTTCTAAATAGGAGGTGGTAAGGGCTCCCCCAGGAAATGGCCATGTGGCAAATGTTCAACTTACCACACAGCCATTTCCTTCCTTAAAAAAAAAAAAAAAAAGCTTTTTACCGGTGGCAATAAAAGAGGGACTCAGGACGTGGCAAACCCACACACCAATTCCACCTTGTTACTGCCATTTGGTAAAAGGACCCCTAAATATTGTTAGCAAATATAAAAAGATTTCTTCCTTACTGTCTGAACATAAGAATTTATCAAGCGTAAATTATCAAAGTTCTACACCAAGGGATTTTCAAAGTTGGTTCAAATAAAAATTGATTTCAACCAATGGTGAAGGTTCGACTGTATCTAGGATCATTAATTGATCCTATCCATAAAAACTTTGTCTTCTCTCTACTCAGTTTAAGATGATAAGATGTGACCCATTCTTCAATCAACCTAATGCAATTTTGCATCTCTAGTAAGGTCTCTGACAAAACCTTTGACAAAGAGAATAGAACAGTAAATCACTGACATAAATGTGGAGGGGCATTTTCAATATGATGTCTAAATCAGTAGTGAACATGGTCATTTTTAAACCAGGAAAATGTCCAACTCTTTTGTTTCAAAAATAGCCATTTTCTAGATGTTTTTGTGCTCAGTACGTCTGTTAGGACCATTAAAAATACACATTCAAGGGGAAAATGCACAAAAACAAGCTATTGGAATGTATGGGAAGCCAACGTTCTTAGTACACTGGCCACACAGACATCCCAGAAGAGCAGTGGGGCACCCTAGGATCACTGCAGTGGACTTCGCTTAAACAGTCCCAGGTACACCCTTATATTGTATGGAGAATCCTACAAAACCTACCCAAAACCTATTCTACCCAACTGTACACCACTGAAATAGTTCTAATGGCTACAGGTGTCACCTATATGTAGGTACATTAGGTTTTGGGTAGATTTTGGAGGGTGTACATGTTCTACCACAAATTCACCAGTTACTGTGGGATATGGACTTAGGTCTCCTTCTATACAGTTCACTGCATCGACCATTGTGCTACTCCTGGTACCTGCTTGCTGCTTTAATAGGAACAGCCATCATATCTGAAGCTGTCATAGAGCCATACAGTTCTGTCCTGCCCTCCTGATTAATCCCAACAATCCTCCCCCCCCCCCCCCCACCACCACATCCTTGCCAACCAGTAGCAGAAGAACTGTTTAATACATGCTATCTAGGGATGCCATAGAGACAGCTTCACAGCTCATATTGTGGGTCTGGCTCCCTGACGACTGGCAATGTATGTTTAAACAGTTATCCTGCTGCTGACATGCTTGTGAAAAGCAGGGTCATGTAATGAGGTGACCAAAGGAGAGATTTTCCAGAACTCAGGGCACTCCCAGCCAGTTGGGGTTTTCATGATATCCCCATTAAATTCAATAAATTACCTAATGAGTTATAAATATAAAACTGAATACTATTTATCTATCCAATACTTCAAGTAACAGTCCTCTCTCTCAAAATTATTAGTATAAACAATTCTTTATTATATCTTACTTTACCTTCATTATCATTAACACAACTTATACATAAATGCTTCCTGCTTGTTCTGCATATTGCTAATCAAATTATCCTGCACACTAATTGACCATTAATTCATTCATACCATCATTCATACAGTGATGGACTGAGCCCGTCTGTACCACCCTCACCCACTGATGTTACCACAGTGTATTCCTCAACTTGTAATTCTATATTATTTATCCAAAGTTCTTAAATCAGAATGTCTCTGTGAATTTCCACTTTGATTATATGGGTCTTTAAGCCACGCTCCTCAGTTGTATTTTTCCAGGGTGACTCTATAAGTGGTGCATTAGGTGCTCCGTCATTTTTCTTTATACCACACTCCGAACAAAGTCTTTACAAACGTTCGAGACCAGCCTTCTGTAGCTGGTGTCTTTTGCCTCTATGAACTCTGTATGGCTTAGTCCAAGTCCAACGCGTTTCGCACATGGCGTCTTCAGGGGCTCCAATTCTAAACACAATAACAAGACATGGAAGTCATTACTTCCCCTAACCTCATAGTTACGCACCTAAACTCTGAATGTCTTATATATCATTCTCACCTTGACTCTTGTTAGTACACCTATCTGTAGGCTTTTGCCAAGATGGTCCCCTCCACAGAATGCAGGAAGTGACATCAATTCTGCAGCTTCACATGTGCAGTTAGTAAAACAGAGGTATCCCACACTATTACTACAATTTATAGGTTTCTCCACTCCACTTCTTTGTTCAATCCTGTAGGGGTCACTCTTCTCTAGTCATGAATTAATTGCTATTCAGCCTGCATCATTCTATGTAAAACATTGCCTCTACTCAAATCCATCTGTCGTAAAACTGTGTTGTTTACTGTGCCAATGTTTCACTAATGGCGTGTCTATTTTCAATAATCTGATGTTACTGAGATGTTGTGCTATTCTGTGTTTTACCTTTTTAACACTTTGTCTAATGGTAAAATAAATTGCATGGGCATTTGATGGCATATATTACACAGGCTGATTCATAGTCTGTGTAAGACCATAACTGATACAGTCTCAGGCTCTTTTGATTAAGGACCTCTACACTCCAAATCTCCATAGCATATGTGCAATATGTACAGCCCTTACACTTATGATGACCCCGTTGTTCTGTGTCTCTTATACAACCGTGTTGCTTTAGTTTTACCCCCAAATGTTGGCCCCGTTTATATGAGAACCGAGGGAGTTCCTGAAAAACAGTATAAATCCCTAATATTCCCCAATGTTTACGTATGATTTGGGTGACTTGATGAGACTGTACCACAAAAGGAAAAATGCAAGTAAGACGTGTATGGCGTTCGCATATGGCAATTTAACTAAAGATTTAACCAAAGCACTGAAACAATTACAAGATAATGAACAGATAGTGATAGCCAGGGCAGATAAGGGAGGGGTGACAGTAGTGCAAAATAAGCAGGACTATCTAAAAGAAGCATATAGACAGGTACAAGATAACACATTTTATCGGACACTATCAGAAGTGTTACTTAGCCTGTTATAAAATTATCCTCCATGTTACAATGTACTCTAAATATGTTCAAACATAATATCAAAATATCCAACACTAGGGAAGAGGAACAAAGATAATCTAATAATTCTCCACTTTCTTAAATTTATTTTCAGAAATCTTATGGTTTAGAGCAAAGTGATTGGACAGATTGAGAGAATGTACTGTTTGAATTGACAAAAGCATTGAGGGCCCTATACTCAGCTGGCAGCGATCAGCATTTTGTTGACCACTGCAAGCATTAAAGCTGGAAATTCAATGCTGGGTCATGTCCAGGCACTGTCATTGAATTTCTGGGTTTCTGGAGCCAGAAAATACATAGCCGGTTAAGTGCGATATTCAGCACTTAGGGGCCCTTTTACTAAGGCACATAGATGCCTACGTGCATCCAATACACTTCAAATTGGAACTACTGCCCTGCTACCGCATGCCCCAGGCAGTAATTCCATGTTCGATACGTGTGGCAGAAAATACCTTTTATTTTCTACTGCGCGGCACTAACTGAGTGGTAATCGGCAGTGTACACACGTTGACACTTACTACCCGGTTAGTTCATGAGACCTTAAGTCCAAGTCAATAGGTGGTGGTAAGGTCTCAGCCCGAAAATGAATGTGCGCTGGTTTTTATTTTGCCACATGTCCATTTTCAGCCACAAAAAAGGCCTTTTTTCACAGGCACGCTGAAAAATAGACCAGTGCGTGTCCAAAACACATGCCTACACCAGTGCAGGCCATTTTTCGGTGTGCCTTAGTAAAAGGGGCCCTTAATCAGCTCTAGGTTACCACATAAACTCCCGTTTACTAAGCTATGCTAGTGGTGCAATACCAACACAGCCCTTTCAACTGAATGGGCTGTGTCTGCATTATTGCACCGACAGCCACCAGCGTACCTGACTAAACGAGGAGATAAGATAGTTCTGACTTTTATGCGTTCCTATTTATATGATTAACCTGGTCAATGAAGTACTGAATATTGGCACTTAAGTGGTCGAGTGCCAACTCCGGAAACCCGGTTACGTGCCACTGAAAATGAGCCCCAAACAGGTGATTTTAACTGGCCAGAAGCCATGTCTGGTTGGTTAAATCGCTTTGAATATCAACCGCTGAAACTTTAGTTCCTTGATGTTGACACTGCTTTAGAACATAAATTTATGTCAAAAGAATTGATGATACATATACAGATAAGTAAATTATGAAACTGAGCAATTAAACAAGTATGGGGTTCTTTTACTAAGCTGTGGTAAGCAATAACGCATGCTTACCACAGCTAAATATGCCTTTCCACAGGGCATGCTGGGTCTGGGAGTGGAGAGTGAGCATGCTCTGCACTAATCGGTTAGTGCAGCTACATTGCCACATGCTAACCAATTAGTGCATGAGCCCTTACTGTATACATGATAGGTGGCATTAGTGGCTCATGTGCTAATGGCCTCATGCTAATGGCATAATTAATTAATACAGAAAATAGAAAAAAATCAGCCATTTTACCCATGCAGAGAAAATGGCCTTAGCTCATGGGAATGACCTGCCAAAGGATGTACTAAGGTCACTTTTTACAGCAGTTTGGGAAAAGGGTGTCTATATGATTCCAAAGAACTTTTGGTCCACACTTGAAAACGAATTTAGTAAATGAAAACAGATTGATGTAGAGATTATGGGAGACCAAAACATGCTAAATAATGCAGCGAGTGTTCTTCTGATGGACTATACAATGTTATGTTTGCTTTTAAATTCCAATATGGTGACCATACAGCTTTATAGTTAGTACTTAGGTCTACAAAAACTAGATATCCATATGTGTTTTTTTTTCCTTTTTCTTCAACTAGCTCCAGCGCAGTTCTTCTGACAAAAGCGATCTTGTACAATTTTCTGAGAAAATAAAGCACTTTAAAACTATCAATTTACTATTAATGGGTGTTTCCATTGTTCCTAAATCAAGTGTGCATTTTCTCTTTCTGCCTCAGGGCATTTTCATATCACTGACTAACCTATGTTTTATTAAAATCACAATGTGTTTGTGGAAAGGCTTTTATGAATACAGAAGTGAATCATCCATGTCACATAATCAGCATTCTGTATTTTTCTTTTCAATGTAGCATATAAATGGTGACCACTTTTGCTTGTGTAATCCTAACAGCATAAAGATTAATGCAAGACAAAACAGAGAAAAGCTGGTTATTATACAAAAGTGGTGTCATTTTTTTTAGTGTAATGCTATAGACTAGAGAGTGCAGAATAGCATGTCATTTGTAGAGTTTTAATGAATTTGAGGCTCCAGATTTAGCGGTCCTCTTGGCAAGTGTACCAGATGTTGTTTGATTCTTGCCTGCTGGTTCATTTTTCTATTTCTTCCTTCTCCCAGTATCTGTATTGGTATGTTTTTCAACAGTCGTCTTCAATTGCAAGAAAAAAACAACTCCTGCTTTATATCTTATATCAGCAGTATAATCTTTTTCAGGCGAGTTTTATGCTTCAGTTTCTTCATGTTTCCCTATCCCCTTGCATGCATTTGCAACCTTTCTCAGCGTATCTCTTCTCTATCATCCTCAGTCTCTTGAAAGTTCCCAGATAGTGTTTCACTCCCAGTGACCATAACAATCCTGAATTTTAATTATGTCTGCTGCTTCCTGATAAAATAGATTTCTGGTTCACTGCCAAAGGCATGCTAGTATTCACTGTCAGGATACTTTTCAAAGCCATTTTGTTGGGCAAATACCAGTGAGCATGATTGGGCTTTCATGACATGTGTACTTTGATCTTGGTACAAAAGAGAGACACTACTATGAGCATCCTTAGGTTGAGAAAGGAAAGACAGCTTGCATAGATTTGCTTTTTAAATATGTCTGTGTTGTTTTATCTTTCTATAACCGTCCACATAACGTTCCTAGATTCTTGCGTGATGCATGCCACACTATCCACTACCTAATTTTCAAAGAGTCACTCCAAGCTATTTGAAAATGAACTGCCAGCATGCTTATTAAAGTTGTCCACTTACTTTAAACTATGTGACATAGTTTAAATTACTGTAAACCCCCTAGTCGTGGAGCAGGTAATTACAATAATTAAAGAAATAAATATATAGGAATGTCACAGTTTCAAATAGGGTTCCCAAATAAACTCCACACAACCAAGGGATTTGACAAGAAAAATATTAAATATTTTATTAAATGGTAAAATAACTAGAAACATTTGGATATGTTCCTTAATGTTGGTACCAATTGTTAAAGTTTGGTAGTATTAAATAAAAATAGTGCAATGTATTAAATACTTTATTATAAGTTACAAAGGCAATAAGATGTTCAAAACTACAATTACAGTTACCAAGACCCCAACCCCACTTCTGCAATAACATAAAACATCCCAAACATGTACACAACCCTTGTACTCAGATCTGATATATATATATATATATATATATATATATATATATATATATATATATATATATATATATATATATATATATAGCTGGCTGTTACGAAGGGGAGGGGGTCCTGAAATGGCAGAGTGGGTGAAAGGGGGTCCTGAAACGACAGAAGGGGGTGGGGGGGTCCTCCATGCAGGAGGTAAAAACTTTTAAACAACAGCCGGCTCTTACGAGGGGGAGGGCCAGAGAGGTGGGAGGGGGTCCTGAAACAACAGGGGGGAAGGGGGTCCTGAATGACATGGGGGGAGGGGGGTCCTGAAATGACAGAGGGAGAGGGGTTCCTGAAACAAGACGGGGGGGAGGGGATTCATGGAACGCCACTGGAAGGGGAGGGTCGGGTCCTAGAACTGTAAGGGGAGGGGGTCCTGGATCAGGGGGGAGCGAGAGGGGGGTGGTAAGAAGGGGGAGGGGGTCCTGGAACTCGGATGGGGGAAGGGGGGAGGGGGTTCCTGGAACTCGGACGGGGGAGAGGGGAGAAGAAGAGGGGAACCACTCTCACATTCTCTCACACTCGCTCTCTCTTACACACAGTCTCCCACACACACTGTATCTGTGTGAAACACACTCTCTCACACACACTTTATCTGTGTGACACTCTCTCTCACAGACACACTCTCACCCAGTCTCACTCTCTCTCTATCACACACACACACACACACACTCGCACAGTCACTCTCTCTCTCAGACAGTCACTCTCACACACACACACTCAAACATACACACTCCAAGGAAAACCTTGCTGGCGCCCGTTCATACAGAAACGGGCCTTTTTTACTAGTATATATATATATATATATATATATATATATATATATATATATATATATTTTAAATTTGTGTGCACACAATAATGTTACCAGTGTATCAAATCTTCGCTAGCATCGCTGCTCTCTTGCGTTGGGTATCTTGGTCTTCTCCACATCCACGTCTCCTCGGTTGGTGAGGTCAGCTCACTGGCTCAGGAACTCCAGGATACCTACTGCTCTGACTCAAAGAACTCAAAAAATGAAAATCCTGACTCGCTGTGTGTGCTAACCTCAATCAGTACTTTCTTTGGCAAGGGACCTTGTGGGCTAACTAAATTCAAATAAAAAGATAAGCAAGGAAAATTCCTATCTAGCCCTTCCAATACATGACCCCTTTTCTTTTTTTTTTTTTTAATACACCCCCTACTGAAACTGATGGACTGCTAAACTAAACTTCCTAGAGGCAGGCCCTTAACTACAGGCACTCACAGGGCTTGAGGCTTAGATTGGGCAGCTCCTTCCCCAGGGCAGGCTCGCTTAGGTGTGGACACTCGAACCAGCAGGCTTCTGTGCTGGATCCTCCTGAGGCAGACACTCATACTGGCAGACACTCTAAAAAAAAGTTCCTTTGGAGTCTGGGCACTCAGTGCAGGGGGGGGGGGTGTCTCTCTGTCTCTCTCTCTTTGTGGGGCTTCTTCCCTTTCCGGATAGGCCTGTTCTTTACAGGACAGGCAGTCACAGGGCTGGTTTTCTCCTCTCTGGATAGGCAAGCACACACACGGAGTGATGCGCTGGGTGGACTTCTCTGGGATTCAGGGCCCTTGCCACGCTGCTCTCTATTCAGCTGTGCACTGCTTCCAACATGTCTCAGCTCCCCAGTGTGGTCCCTCTTCCTCCTCTGCTTCTCTCTCTGCCTGAAGAATGGCCTCTGTGGCTACTGCTACAGCTCCTCTTCTTGGCCCCAGCTCGCCTGTTCCCCTGCAGCTCGGCTCCTCTTTTGCCCCTGGCTCACTCCAGACCCTCTTCTCCTCTTCCTCTGTTCCTGTCTGCTTTGGTGCCCGGCCCCTTACAGGACTCACCAGTTCTCTCTCTTCATCTGGGGCTCATCAATGGGTCCTTCCCTTCCAGCCTGCAGCTCACTCCTGCTTGGGTTTGATCTTCTTCTCCTCCAGCCTGTAGCTGCCTCTTCTCACCTGAGAATGCCTTTCTCTGCCCCAGCTTGCAGCACACTCCTGCCTGGATCTTAACTTCCCCTCTCAGAGCATGCTTTCATCCTCC
Organism: Microcaecilia unicolor; assembly: GCF_901765095.1. NCBI lineage: Eukaryota > Metazoa > Chordata > Amphibia > Gymnophiona > Siphonopidae > Microcaecilia > Microcaecilia unicolor. The sequence goes on along the minus strand of NC_044031.1, from coordinate 440,668,682 downwards.
TCTCTTTGCCCGGGCTTGATTCTCTTTCCCAGGTTCACAGAGGGGGGGGGGGGGTGTCAGAAGCGTAGCAAAGGCAGGACTGGGGCATGCTTAAGAGATGGGCATCCTCGGCCGATAATGGAAAAAAGAAGGGCATCCCTGATGAGCATTTGGTTGACTTTACTTGGTCCATTTATTTTCACGACCAAGCCTTAAAAAGGTGCCCAAACTTACCAGATGACCACCAGAGGGAATCGGGGATCACTTCCCCTTACTCCCCCAGTAGTCACCAACCCCCTCCCACCCTAAAAAAAATAAAAAATGTTATTTTGTCAGCCTCAAATGTCATACCCAGCTCCTTGACAGCAGTATGCAGGTCCCTGGAGCAGTTTTAGTGGGTGCAGTGCACTTCAGGCAGGTGGACCCAGGCCAAGTGGCATTTGGCATGTGTAGGTCATTACTGCCTGGTTAACGCACAAGACTTTACTGCTAGTTCAATGGCTGGCAGTAAGGTCTCAGACCCAAAATGTACGCACAGCAATTTTCATTATGCCACACATCCATTTTTGGGAAAAAATTTAAAAAGGCATTTTTTGCAGGTGTGCTGAAAAATGATTCTGTGTGTGCTCAAAATATGTGTCTATACTACCACAGTCCATTTTTCAGCGCACCTTTGTAAAGGGGCCCCAAAGTGATTACCCTGATAATTAATAATAATTTACATGGAAAATGTAAATAAAAAGAAGCACCTATAGAAAAAACCTGAGACTTTTTTCTGCTTGAATGCTTGTCTCCTTATCAAGTTGTAAGAGAAGCACCCTGAAAATTAGGATTTTTTGCCAACAAATTGATAAAAATTTAAACTTAAATAAAGTTTTAAGAATCAGAAGCTTATCTTGTCCTGTTAGAAAAGATACTAATACAGTAGCTCTCTCATTAACTTCCTCCTAGAATGTCTCCAGGAAAGCAGTTAAATCAAAACCCCCCTGATGGGACAACATGATCATCCCCTTCTCCAGCAAGATTAGAAATCAGAATATTTTTAGAAACATAATAACATTTAGATATTGTGATCTGATCTGCACTTGGCAGGGCCAGGATTTTATTTAAATATTTGCATAGCATATATTCAGGAAAGCAATCATTGTTCTGTCCTCTGACAGCCTTTCCCTGATTGTAATGTGGCTCTGGGGTGGGTGTGACACTTTTTCTGTCATTCTCACTGCAGAGTCACATGAGCGTTGCATTGTGGGGGGTGTAGTTATCAGGCAACGCAACTTCACTAGCCTGTCTGCATAGAACTGTTATATGATTGGTTATGCTGCTGCTAGTTGGCAGGGTCTGTTCCTATTGGTGGTTTTTCCCCTGCTCACTGGGTCAGAGTGTGCCCTTTTTCTGTACCCTTTAGTTTGAGGTAGGCTCCATTTGTTAGACAGTACATAACCCTTTCCTGTGTTACCCTCTGTTAGAGTACTTAGTTTTTACCTTGAATATATCTTATTAAAAAAGATATTGTACTCCATTCAACCAGCTCTGAGCTAATGTTGTTCTCAGTACCACAGAGACTCTTTGCCATTGGGGCAGAACCTCTCATCTACAGTTGACTGTGAGTAAACATTGTGTTATTCAAATAAAGGACTTACAGAGAGATAGAGTCTTCAGGTGTGAACTGGTGTACCGAGGTTATACGTCAGGATATAAGACTTAGAAGCTACAAGTCTTAGAGGCCTGAACAATCATATAACAGTAAATTTTAACAAACGTCAGTTTCTAGAATGAACAATATTCTTAAGCATTTCATGTTTGTTATGAAGTATTCCAAATACTCCTGAAGCCTCCTGTTAGCTCTTTGGGTACAGTGGGTGCTGAACACCCACTATATTGAGCAAGTTCCTATATATATTGTGTGCAGGGAGATATAGCTTTTGCTGCATTTAGCACCCCTAATTATTTTGAAAAATCAACACCTATGTCTGCAGGGACTGAATCTGGGATGCTAAGATCGACTATAGAACTGAAGTTGGAAGGCTCTGCCCTCTAAATCACCAAACTTAGGGCCCCGTTTACTAAGCTGCGCTAGAGGCGCGTTAGTGCTTTTAGCGCACGCTAACCGTAGGCGCCCACAATATTCCTATTGTGCACGTGCTAAAAATGTTAGCACACCTTAGTAAACAGAGCCCTTAGGGCTCCTTTAACAAAGCAGCGCTACTGATTAGCATGCGCTGAACATGAACAAGCCCATGGGAATTGAATGAGCTTATTTGCATTCAGTGCATGCTAATCAGTAGTGCCACTTCATTAAAGGAACCCTTAGTTGCAGAGTACATGATGCTAAGGTAACATAGCTGATGAGCTGTTCTTTTAACCAACATTTCTATATAAGATACTATTTTCCAAATATCTGTCAAAAATATGTTAGCAGTCCCTTCCACAGTGACACTATCCCAATCTGGAACGAAAAAGCATTTGTAATTAAGACCTGAGCAACACTGGGAGAGCAGGGAACATTTGCAGTAGTGTCACTCAACCCAGACACAATTGGCTTCCCAAAATGGCCGTCAGTTCTTCGGCTATTACAGGATACCATGGGCAGAAGAGAAAGATTTTCATCAGAGGAGTCAATAGACACTCCCAAATCAGCTGAAAGTCCTGCCACAGAGCCAGTGACTTGTCCATTTGGTCGACCTTAGTCTGAGGACAAGAAGTCAGATGTTTAGATTTTCATTTCCACATTCAAGGCAATAATATTATCACAATGTATCTGGTGAATATTGTATGTTCTGCAAAGTTCCATGACCTTCATGCTCCAGAGGGGCATACCTCATGTCCCTTCAGCCACACCTTGTGGTGGTGCACTGAAGACTGCAGTTCCTTTATTGGCTGGTGCCAGTCAGGCCCATGATGGTATTCAGGTGCATATCTCTCATCCAAAACCCAACCTCTGTCACCAGGTGTCTCTCTTTCTCCCCCTGTCTGCATATTTTCTAACTTTTGTTTGCATTTCACATTTTTAAAAGCAAATACCATGTGATAAAAAGTGCATCATAAATAACCAAAATCTTATAACTTGCAAGAAAAATAATAATTATACTATGTAAGGCCACAGGAATAAGAGGACGGTAGAGGAACCCAAGTATCAAACCCAGGAAGGGAAAAGAAATAACAGAGGCTCGAAACCCCTGCTATTAACCCCACCACTGCCACATCCAGACAGTAGTGTGAAGTCTTTGAAAATTGTGTGCACTTCATGAATACTGCACACTCTTTGCAATAAATGTCCACACTTTCAAAAGAGTATAGAAACCCCCCCCCCCCATAAATGTGAGGAATGCTATTGACATTTCCCATGTAGTTTCAAGTGAATGCACATCCCTAGCATCCTTACTCTTCAGACATGTGCACATATACACATGAAGCTATCAAGTAGTAAACTGAAGCTACTAAGTCAGTGGTTCCCAAACCTGGTCCTGGAGGCACCCAGCCAGTTGGGTTTTCAGGATATCCACAATAAATATTCCATTGCATGCAAATCTCTCTCATGAATATTCATTATAGATATCCTGAAAACCTGACTGGCTGGGTGCCTCCAGGACCAGGTTTGGGAACCACTGTACCAAGTAGTAAATTTAAAACAAACTAGAAAAAATATTTCTTCACTCAAAGTATAATTAAACTCTGGGATTAGTTGGCAGATAATATGGTAAAAGCAGTTAGATTAGCAGGGGTTTAAAAAGGTATGACTAATTTCCTAAAACAAAAGCCCATAAGCTATTGTTAAGATGGACTTGGGAAAATCCACTGCTTATTTATAGGATAAGCAGTGTAAAATCTGTTTTACTGTTTTAGGATCTTGCCAGATACTTGTGACCTGGATTGGCCACTGTTGAAACAGAATACTGGGCTTAATGGACCTTTGGTCTGTCCCAGTATGACAACACTTTTGTTCTTATGTTTTTGTAATATCCCCCTCAGGACTACTCCTGGGTTCTGAGCCCAAGCTGGCAGGAGCCCCTTCCTCTTGGGCCAGCTCTATCAGTCCCTTAAATCTGTAGCTCCTGGTACCTCCACCCAGGGCAGAAAGGTGTTAGTGGGTAAGATTTCCCTCCATTCTCCCCAGGAAAATCCAAACAAATACCACTGTGAGTTTATCTCTCTTAGGATTTCAGTCCTCTGTCATATGTGATCCTCTGTCATATGTGATATGACTAACGGGATTAGCAAGATCAGACAATTCTCTCTATGAAAACCCAAACAAATTAGGGGGTCTTTTATGAAAATCAAGTGCTCAACATTCAGAGTTTCTATCTATCTATCTATCTATCTATCTATCTATCTATCTATCTATCTATCTATCTATCTATCTATTTACTTATTTATGGCAGTTATATCCCACTTTAAACATGAATTAGGTTGAAACCTGGGAACTTTTTAAATCTTTTTGTTTTCCTGTGCCTAGATCAAAAGAGAAAAATGGTTTGTGCTAACTTATTTCTTTTGTGGAATGCAGTATAGGGGATGAAGTGCTTCAGTGTACGAAGGAAGAGCGGGACTTGGGGGTGATTGTGTCTGATGACCTTAAAGCTTCCAATCAGGTAGAAAAAGTGATGGTCAAAGCCAGAAGGATGCTTGGGTGCATAAAGAGAGGCATGACCAGCAGGAAAAAGGAAGTGATAGTGCCATTGTATAAGTCTCTAGTGAGGGCCCATTTGGAGTACTGTGTGCAGTTCTGGAGACCGCAACTATGAAAAGATGTAAACAGGATGGAGTCAGTCCAGAGGGCGGCTACAAAATTAGTAAACTGTCTTGAATGCAAAAATTATAGTGACAGGCTTATGAACTTCAACATATATACAGTACGCTGGAAGAGAGGAGGGAAAGAGGAGTCATGATAGAGATGTTTAAATATATCAAATGCATTTATGAACAGGAAGAGAGCCTTTTTCAACTGAAGGAGAGCTCTGGAATGAGGGGGCATATGACGAAGTTAAGAGGGAATAGGCTTAGGAGTAATCTAAGGAAGTACTATTTCACAGAAAGGGTGGTGGAGGTATGGAATGGCCTCCCGGTGGAGGTTGTGGAGTTGAGGACTGTTTCAGAATTTAAAAAGGCATGGGATAAGCATGTGGGATCACTTAGGAAAAGGAAGAGTTAGGAGTTACAGAGGATGGGCAGACTGGATGGGTCATATGGCCTTTATCCGTCATCATGTTTCTTATTATAAAAATGCACTTAATATTGTTTATTACTACTATTTAAAACAAAGATATTAAATAATGAGGGCACAACTACCTTCATGCAGAAGTCCAGAGTCAGTCTAACTATGCCAACATTTTTCAGTTCTGTGATATATATCTATTTCTTCTTCAAGTGAATTTTCAACAGCATTTTCTCAGCTATTACCCAAATTCGAACACAGTTATAATGTTAATTAATAAATTGTGGATGTTACTGAATTCTATTATTCTATTTCACTGTAATTCCAGTTTTGGCACAGTATAAGTCATCAGAAGGACAAACTATAAGAAAACCAATGGACTGCATTATGGGCTTATAGCCCATTTACAGGCTTATTTTCGAAAGAGAAGGGCGCCCATCTTCCGACACAAATCAGGAGATGGGCGTCCTTCTCTCAGGGTTGCCTAAATCGGCATAATCGAAAGCTGATTTTGGACGTCCTCAACTGCTTTCCATCATGGGGTCGACCAAAGTTCACGGGAGCGTGTCTGAAGCATAGCGAAGGCGGGACTGGGGCGTGCTTAACATATGGGCGTCCTCAGCCGATAATGGAAAAAAGAAGGGCGTCCCTGATGAGCACTTGGCCGACTTTACTTGGTCCATTTTTTTCTTGCGACCAAGCCTCAAAACAGTGGCTGAACTGACCAGATGATGACCTCCCCTTATTCCCCCAGTGGTCACTAACCCACGACCAAAGGGCTTGGATTTGGTCGTTTTTGACATGGGCATCCACGGTTTCCATTATGGCTGAAAACTGAGGATGACTATCTCTAAGGTCGACCATCTCAACATTTGGGTCGACCATCTCTAAGGTCGACCTAAATGTTGAGATTTCGGTGTCCCCGACCGTATTATCAAAATGAAAGATGGACGCCCATCTTGTTTCGATAATACAGGTTTCCCCGCCCCTTCGCGGGCCGTCCTGTGAGGACGCCCTCATGAAAACTTGGGCACCCCGTTCGATTATTCTCCTCCACGTCAAACAAATGAAAGATCTACATAAAGAAAATATTTATTTTTATTATTTTGACTTTTGAAAACCACTTGTCCTTGAAACATGCTCAAAACAGAATGATCCACATGTGATTCCATGTGCCCCAATGAAAGAAGAGTTTAATGTTACTTCCAATCTTTATAATACCAGGCTTCCCAGATAACAACAGTTAAGATGAACCCATCAGTAAACAGCATATCCTCACTGAAATTTGGCCATGTATTACTGTATTGTATAGAAATGTTTGAAGCTGCTTTAGTGATATTCAGTTTTGATTCATGATATTTATATCATCATTTGTGCTAATCTACTCTTTCAAATACATTTTAAAAAGTTGTCAACTTAGTAAAAAATAAATTTTTTGTCCTCCACCTTTTAAGACACTGCCTATCCAACTGGAACAGCTTTTGACTTTTTACAGATGGAAAGCACATATGCAGTCCATTATTTCTAATAATCTTTTACAATTGCTTTCAATAACGTTTGCTGTTGTTTTGGATGTACTTGTGACTGTGCCTACTGCCAGCAAGCTACGCCTACTGGCTTCAACCCATGTAATGGGCTAGATAGCTTCTTACTATCTCCTGTTCTCAATCTAACCTCCTTGGCCTTTTCCATAGCACTTGCAACTCACCCCCTTTCTGTGACTACAACAGCCTTTCTATTGGATGTATCCATCCATAATGTCTGCATTGGAAAGGGGAGGAATGGAGAGCTACAGAGGTATAAACTCTCACTCTCTCTATTTCTGTCTCTATGGATATATATGGGGTTCACTAAGACAACAGAGGCTGGGATTGCCAGCCTGGTGGGTGAACGTGTGAGGGGCCAGCCCTAGTGGGCAGGGCCTGGAGATAATAAAAGAGGTTCATTTTGTGAAAACATGGTCTTTGGTTGCCCTTCCTCATCAAGACCAGAGTACTGAGGGGGAAGTCTCGGAACTCCAGAGGAGAAATTTGCAGTGCACAGTGAATAAGGCCCTTGTTACAGGACAGAGGGTGCCTGCAGTTTGGTTTCCCGAAGCAGGAAATCTTAAGGGAAGGAGTTGCCTAGGGAAAAGGACACCCTGGGTAGAAGAAGTGGGAGCAGAGGAGCCTCATTTCTGGCAGGATTTTTGCTTGTGCTCAAAGAGATCCTGATCCGGGATGGGACAGAGCCATAGAGAACTGTTGTATGCCCTGGTGATATAGAAGATTATTGGGCTCATTTTCAAAAGAGAAAAACACCCAAAAAGTGGCATAAATCTGCATTTGAACGTTTTTCTCATAAAAACGTCCAAATTGAAATTTTCAAAATCAAATTTTAGATGTTTTTCTATGACGTCTATCAGACGCGCATTCAAATCACAAGGAGGCATGTCAGGGGTGTGTTAAGGATGGGATCTGGGTGTTCCTAACACTTGGACATTTTTTCAGCCATAATGGAACAGAACAAAACCGTCCAAGACTAACACAAAGACATTTTGAGTTAGACCTGCTTTTATAACGAATAAGGCACAAAAAGGTGCTATAAATGACCAGATGACCACTAGATGGAATCAGGGGTGACTTCCTCTTATTTCCCTGGTGGTCACTAACTCCCTCCCACCCCCCAAAAATGTACTTAAAAACATTACTTGCCAGCCTCTATGCCAACCTCAGATGTTATACTCAAGTCTACTAGAACAGCATGCAGGTCCATGGAATAGTATAGTGGTGGATGCAGTGCACTGCAGGCAGGTGGACCCAGGCACATACCTCTCCCTACCTGTTACACTTGTGGAGGAAACTGTGAGCCCTCCAAAACTCACCAGAAACCTACTGTACCCACATATAGGTGCCCCCTTCACCTGTAAAGGCTATGATAGTGGAGTACAGTTGGGGGTAGTGGGTTATCAGTGGGCTTTGGGGGACTCAGCAGACAAGATAAGGGAGCAATGGTGAGATGTGTACCTGGGTGTATTTTATGAAGTCCACTGCAGTGCCCCCTAGGATGCCCTATTGCTTTCCTGGGATGTCTGATGGACCAGTCTACTAAAAATGCTGGCTCCTCCTACATCCCAATGGCTTGATTTTGTGTGTTTTGCACTTGGACGTTTTTTGTTTGAAAATAGACCAAAAAACAAAACGTCCAAATCACAAAACCTTGTTTAAATCAGTATTTTCAAAAACTGAAGATAGATATTTTTATTTTTTGAAAATTACCTTCTTTCCTATCCAGATTTTGGACGTTTTTTGCAAAACATCCAAAGTGAGACTTAGACGTCATATCAAAAATGCCCCTCTATGTGTGCAGCTGTTCTGTGATCATCAAATGACCTTAACTGTATATATTGAATTGTTGTTTTTCATGAACTTTTTTCCAAGTTGTTATTTAGTAAAGAGAGTTAAAAGTTCACCATGAATACTCCTGGCCATTTATGTGAGAGTGAACTGTGACCTGTCCCAGAGGAAACTACCCTTCAGCCTACCAGCATTAATCCAGCCCAGGCTATAGCTCGACAGAAATAAAATATAAGTTTTGTGTACCCTGGTTCCTGGTGCCCCTTGCTGCTGAGGAATGAGAAGTCTAGCCCGAGAGATCAGAGTGAGCAGTGGGACCAGGGTTTAAATATAGATATAGTTATAGTTTATTTGGGGTTTGCTATACTGCCATTAACTAACTCGCAGATCACAGCGGTGTATAATTCTAAATACTAAGAAAACAAAATACTACAAAAATCAACAGGGCAGTGTTTTATGTTACCAATCATTCAAGAAGCAATCACACATACAGTAAAAGGCAAGGGAAAGGGAAATGGGACTTGATATATTGTCTTTCTGAGGTTTTGGTTTACATATATTCAGGTACTTATTTGTACCAGGAGCAATGGAGGGTTAAGTAACTTGCCCAGACTCACAAGGAGCTACAGTGGGAACTGAGCTCAGTTATCCGGGATCAAAATCCACTGCAATAACCACTAGGTTACTCCTCCACTTCCCCAATAAGAAGGGGATACTGCAGGAACTGGGCAGGAAACGGTAAAATTTCACGCATAATTAAATGTTTGCTGAAACAGCCAAGTTTTGAGCATTGTTTTAATTTTTTTAAATGATAGTTCAGAACGGATTGAGAGAGAAATAGAGTTCCAAAGGAAAGGGGCAGCAAAGAAGAAAACCCGATGCTGAGTCGACTCCAGTTGTGCAGAATGAGGACTAGGGACGCTAGTGCACCTTTGTAAAACGGCCTTATGTTGGCTAAATATTGGTCCTGGTATCTCGTCTTTTTAAATTAATTGAAGAGACAGCACCTCAAGTCTTCAAATCTCATTTTCTCCAGGGCAGGGAAGATGAACAGAAGACATCAGATCATATTTAATTCTAAATCTGGCAACAAAAATCAGTTATCTTTTATATTTGTTTTGACTAGCCCCACTGTGCTGTGGCCATACTGAGCAAAGCCCAATGCCAAGTCTGTAAAACAGTTGGGAAAGAAAACATATCCATCTTAGCTGATTTTGTGAAAGACACTGCCATTAGGCAGCATCTTAAATATATCATGCCAAATGCAGCATGGTCTACCCAGCAGTTATGCAAGTGACTTTGCATAATACCATTAAATAATTTGATGACCTAGATGAACTGCAAACTTTTATCAGTAATGCTGCCCCCAAATCTAAAATTACTTGTCTGTTCTGAATTGTCATGGTTTTTACATTGGTAGAGTTATCCCTAATGAAAAGATCTATTGTCAAAAATGTTCTGATGTCATTAATTTAGAATGTTTCTGTTTAATTACAGGCTAGAGTTTTACAGATTTTTTTTTAGTTTGTGTATTTATTAACTTTTAAAAATATATAATCAAGTATACAAAGTACAAAAACAAAAATCAAAAATAAACAATCATATACATATGTAGAAAGTTTCGTACATTGCAACATCATTAAATATATAGTGCCATTACAAATTATTAGAAATTATAAGTTATACAGGTTTACTTTATCGTGACATCATACAAAGGAAACAGTAATATCTAAAATATCATAAACAATTTCTTAAACTTAATTTTGGCAGAATTTGACTACTTGGTCCCATGTTTTGAGAAACAAATGCAAGGAATTATTACATTCAGCTAATATTTTTTCATATTTAAGAATCATACGTACACTAGCCCACCAAAAACAAAAAGAGACCAATTTAAAATTCTTCCAATTCTTTATAATAGTGAAAAATGCTATGGCCAAAAGTGTGTCAAACAATTTATAGTTACATTTATGACCTGCTTGCTTTAATCCTGCAGAGCGAAATATTATAAAGCGAAATGTAAAAGGCAAAGTCATGTGAAACATAGCACATGATATCCAGAAAATTTGTAGAACAGGACAAGAAAAGCACATATGTTCTAATGTATCTATGCTACTATTACAGGACCAACACAAGTTGGATGATGTAGAACCCACCTTGTGCTGTTTGACTGGAGTCCACAAAGTTTTGTGTGCTAATAGAAAAAGAGATTGCAATATAGGAGCTGAAGCAATAGGTTTCATGGATTTTGTCCAAAACCATTCCCATAATGTATCAGACATGCTATGATTAGTATCCATTGTCCAAATATTTTGAAGCGCCTCAATTTTTGAATGATTAGAGGGTAATAATAGAGAGTACAATTGTGAAGCTATTCCCTTTGTTTTAATTATAGAGTAAAAAATATGAGAAATATCTGAAGTTTGTTGTGCATTGTAGTGTTTATTCATCCATTTAGTGAGAGCAAATTTCAATTGCAAATAGTTAAAATATTGAGTATTGGGAATATGGAATCTGTTCACTAACTCATCAAAAGAGATGATAGTGTTTGCAGAACAGATATCTGTGATGCAATCCAGCTTATAATCGAAAGAGAAAAACGCCTATATTGCGACCCAAATCGGGAGATAGACGTTTATCTCCCCAAAACGAATAAATCGGTATAAACGAAAGCCGATTTTGGACGTTTTCAACTGCACTCCGTCGCGGATGTGGACAAAGTTGATGGGGGCGTGTCAGAGGTGTGGTGAAGGCGGAACTGGGGCGTGGTTATCGGCCGAACAGAGATGGGCACATTTCACCGATAATGGAAAAAAAGTATGTGTTTTTAGCTAGAATTTAGGACACTTTTCCTGGACCCTGTTTTTTCACGAATAAGGCCCCAAAAAGTGCCCCAAATGACCAGATTACCACCGGAAGGAATCGGGGATGACCTCCCCTGACTCCCCCAGTGGTCACAAACCCCCTCCCACCACAAAATATGCCGTTTCACAACTTTTTATTTTCACCCTCAAATGTCATACTCACCTCCCTGGCAGCAGTATGCAGGTCACTGGAGCAGTTATTAGGGGGTGCAGTGGACTTCAGGCAGGTGGACCCAGGCCCATCCCCCCTACCTGTTACAATTGTGCTGCTTAATGCTTAGTCGTCCAACCCCCCCAAATCCACTGTACCCACATGTAGGTGCCCCCTTCACCCCTTAGGGCTATAGTAATGGTGTAGACTTGTGGGCAGTGGGTTTTGAGGGGAATTTGGGGGGCTCAACACACAAGGGAAGGGTGCTATGCACCTGGGAGCTCTTTTACCTTTTTTTTGTTTTTGTAAAAGTGCCCCCTAGGGTGCCCCAGTTGGTGTCCTGGCATGTGAGGGGGACCAGTGCATTACGAATCCTGGCCCCTCCCACGAACAAATGCCTTGGATTTATTCGTTTTTGAGCTAGACGCTTTCATTTTCCATTATTGCTGAAAAACAAAAACGCCCAGCTCACACATTGTTGAATAAAACATGGACGTCTATTTTTTTCGAAAATACGGTTCGGTCCGCCCCTTCACGGACCCGTTCTCGGAGATAAACGCCCATGGAGATAGACGTTTTTGTTCAATTATGCCCCTCCACATAAAACCCACTCCTTCCAAATGAAAGGAGATGATCCAATTTTTATATGAGAATGACTCCAAATTAGTGCTTTCTGAGAAGAAGACATGGAAAGTTTACAGATAGAATCTAGAAAGAAAACAGCCTTAAGAGGATCAGAAATAATGGACCATGATGTAGCTATGGCCAATGATGTAAATAAAGGTATTTTGTCTAATGTAAAAGGGTATGTCATTATTTTTTCAATAACAAGCCATGTAGGAACAATCATATTATGACACTGAAACCAAGTTAAAGCTCCTTGTAATAAGAATGCTTGTTGATAAAGAAAGAAATCTGGCCATTTCAGACCACATAAATGACGTGGCATTCGTAACTTAGATAATGAGATTGTAGGAGGTTTGTTTTTCCATAAAAAAAAAGAAATGATCTCTCTATATAAAACGCACCTCCAACGTTCTAATGAAGCCTCAAGCCAGAAACTTGAAGTGGCATAGATATCCGGTTTGCCCATGAGTGTCTGCCCCGCCCTCACGTCAAACGTGATGACGTTGAGGGCGGAGCACTGACACAACAATCAAGGAAGCCCATTGGTTAATCTCTGTTTCCACAACGCAGTTGTCATTCACACACACTCAAAAACCAAACAGAATCGCCGCTGCACCCCGTCCCCCTCACCCACCCTCCCGCAGCCGCTCGCTCACCGTTCCGCCGCACCCCCTCTCCTCTCTGACTCTGGCCATGCAGCAGGACGATTACTACACACGAGTGGAAGTGACCCAATCAACTACAATGTAAACAAGGAAACCCATTGGTTAATCTCTGCTTCCACTCCCCAACACAGCTGTCATTCCCATACACTCAAAACCAAGCACACCTAGGAGCTGCTAATCCACATTGACGTTTTATTTTTCTCTTCTTCCATCTGAAACACATCTAAAGCTGTTTCTACTGGATAAACTGTGCCTTAACAGGTAAAAGACAAAAGGTTTTTGTTTTTGTGAGACAGCAGGGTCGCTAGACATGGGTGTCTGCAGGGGGGCAGGGCGAGACCAGGGTCGCTGGCATGGGTGGCTGCAGGGGGGGGGGCAAGGGGACAGGAAGGTTGCCACTGCACATAGGTGGCTACAACAGGGCAGGGGGACAGGAGCCTCCACGCTACACATAGGTGCCTGCAAGGGGGCAGGGAGATAGGAGGGTTGCAGGACATGGGTGGCTGCAAGGGGGCAGGAGGAGATCAGGGTGGCTGGAGGGGGGTAGGGGGACAGCAGGGTTGCTGGCCATGGGTGGCTACAGGGGGGCCGGGGGAGAGGAGGGTCGCTGGACAGCAAAACCTTGCTAGCGCCCGTTTCATTTCTCACAGAAACGGGCCTTTTTTACTAGTATTATATAAATCTTTAAAAAAAAATGATTTAGGAAATTGGAAGGGTAACATACTCAATATATATATAATGCGTGGAGCCACCATCTTCAGCTCTTCCAATGCTCAGATTTTTTAAATATGAAGGATTTAACTATTACTGTCAATAAAGGACTCTTTTATATTGCCCTTTACTTTTCTAATTGATTTCCAGTTCCTATTATTATAGAGCATGCAGAAACCATTGCTAAGTTTCTTTTCTCAATTATCCTTCTCTGAACATGATGCAGTAACGTTTCTTATACTGTTAATTTTCAGAGGTGGTATGTTACCATTGGCCTTTTGGAGTCATGTATTACTTTCCAGGATGGCATTTATATTCAGTTGGTATTCACCAACAGATTCAAGATTAAAATAAAAATACTTTAAGTTATGTGAAGCATCTAGCTTACCTGCTAAAAAAAGAAAAATAAATGTATTAACTGAATAAACATAAATATATTTTTTGCCATATTACGGGAAACTCACTTTTCCCAGAAGGAATTTCTATGTTTAGGTTGTATGTGATTTAATTGACATTAATTTAATTTGAGGTCGTTGTCAACTATTTGATCCAAAGCAGGATTGAAATGTTCACCCATTCTAACAGAAGTAGAGTCAGACAAGAATGTGGACTTCACCATGCTTAAAGGAAAATGTTGATTTTCATTCATTTGAACCTTAGCACTGAGAAAAAACACCTCTTTTTTTAAGCGCTGACTGTCACTGGCTAGATTAGCCCTGGAAATTCAGTGCTGGGCCATGCCTGGGCACCAGCACTGAATATCTGGACCTAATTTACACTGCCCTGGCTGCTGGAACTTATCCAGTCCCACCCAAAATTCATCCAGACCTGCATAACTATTTTTGAGTTTAAAAGCCTTCCTGATTACCCCTTCCGGCCTCCCAATAACTCCTCTCCCTCTTACCCTCTTCCCAACTCATGAGCATCTACGCCCCTCCCCTACCCCCTTGAAAGAGCCCTCCCCAACTCCCTTGAGGCCTAGGTAGGCCCCTGGAGCCTACCTGTCTCTCTGGTGGTCCTAGTGAGGTCATTGGGGAAAAGTGCAAAGCCCCCTTCCTCCTCCCTCTTGTGGCTGTATTTGCAGAATGACTGCTGCAGCCTCTCATGGCAGATAGAATTCTCTTTAACCGATCTTAAGGCGTAAGACTGAAAACTTGGAAAATGTGGTTATATTTTCTAACCTCCTATTGATTAACTTTCCTAAGTTGCCTTTTTCTTTCTGCAAGAGAAATGTTTATAAGATATCTCAAGGAAGTTCTACAGATTTCACAATAAACTATGCGTCCGGTTAGGAATATTTATTATTGCGAGATGACTAAGGAATGGAAAAGGACATTGTGTGCAGATGGCTGGAAGAGGTTATGGATTGAGTGGATCAGCTTTACTTTGTAGAAAAACGGCGGATAACTTGAGAGAGTTGTTGTTGAAAATTCAGTTTATAATCAAGAATAACCCCTATAATCCATATACAAGAGACCAATGGGATAGGGGTATTGCGAAGAAGGATAGGTGATATGAGAGAGATATTTTTATTGCCTTGAAGAGCAGGAGGTTAGATTTTTGAGGATTCAGAGCCATCTTGTTGTCATGAAGCCAGTTGATAAGTTCTGTGAGTTTGGAATTAAGAATAGAGATATTTTGAGGATTTAGGGGGTCAAGGACATACAGCATCTGAATGCCATCTGCATAAACAAATACAGTAAAGCCAAGGGAATGTGCTAGTAGCAAAAAGGGTGCTAGGAAAATATTGAATAACAAAGATGATAAAATGGAGCCTTGTGGCACACCGGATTCTAAAGAAAAGTGAGCCAAGTCGGAAGGGGATGATTGTACCATGTAGGAGCGATGACAGAGGTAGGAGGTGAACCAGGCATAGGCTGCTCCACAAACATCTATGCTGTATAGATGAAAGAGCAAAACTGAATGGCCAACCAAACTGAATGTTGCAGTGAGGCCCAGCAAGATAAAAAGGACTGATTGAAATCGGTCAAGATGGAAGAGAATTGTGGTCATTAGACCTAAGAGGGTGATCTCAATATCATGATTAAGGCAAAAACTGGTTTGGTGTGAATGTAGTATCTGGTTTTGAGAAACGAGCTCTGTGATTTGCTGGTGAACAATTGTTTCAGTGAGTTTTGCTAAAAAGGGGAGATTGGCTATGGGGCAGTAGATTTCAGGGTCAGTATGAGAATGGGTGGGGTCTTTGAGCTTAGGACGAACATACGCAAGACCCCAAGAATCGGGAAAGTATCCCTTGGAGAGACTGAAGGAAACCATAGAGTGAATGTAGGGGAGGAATGCAGGTAAAACATTTGAGGGAGGGAAGGGGTCATGAGGCACTTTAGTGGATTTCAGGGATTGAAGATATCTCATTAGTTCAGATGTGGAGGGGATGTGATAGCTATAAGACCTTGGACAAGGCAGTAGGGATAGATTCAAAGTTGTTGTTCGGAATAAAAAGACTAGAAGGCCTTATAACTGCTAGGGATTGTAGGGGGGGGGGAGTGAAAGGGGCAAAGAGTTGAGAGACCTTAGATTCAAAATGTCTAGCTTGAGATTCAGCACTTGGAATGTTACAGGAGATATCCCGAGGTAGAGTGATGGTGGCGAGTGACCGAAGAATTGTTTTTAAAGTGCAGCTGCAGTAGGGGCTCTGGCAATTTGGACAGAGTAATAATCCTTTTTGTGGGTTTGTAGTGCAGTTTTATAGAGCCGCATCAGAAACTTGTAGGTAGAAAGATGTGATGTTGTCGGGCCACCTTGCCATCTACACTCTGCCTGACGGAGCTGCTGCTTTGATTATCAGAGTTCTGCAGTATACCATTTTGCTTGAGGTCTGAAAGAGACCTTATTAGTGCATGAAACCAGTGGGGTCTGGGTGTGGAAGGCAAAGTGCAAACTGGAATTCCAGGTGGACACGATCTACCAGAGAAAGTTTGTTAAAGGCAGGGAGAGTAAACGAACAATTGACCAATAAGGACTCCAAGGAAAGGCAACTAGTGTCCCTGAAAGGAACACAAGTGGGAGAGGGGCAAAACTGCACTTCTCTGGAAAGCGTAAGTAAAAGAGATGAGGGAATGATATGTCCAGGGGAGGGAAAGAAAAGGAACAGCACTGAGAAAAGTAGTAGACGCAGCCGAAGAGAGGAATAAGTCCTGCGTGTGACCCCCAGAATGAGTAGGACGATCTACATGTTGTACTAGACTCAAGTCAGAGAGAAGCTTAAAGAAATCCTGTAAAAAAGGGGAAGCTGGATCATCTACATGTATATTAAAATCACCAAGGCCAAGCGAGGTATTGTAAGAGCTGTAATAGTCAGTGTGGAGTGTTTGCAGTAGCTGAAAAGAAGACGCTGTGATTGGTGGGGGACGGTAGAGAAGGAGAAAGTGCAAAGTGGTGTTGAGGGTATGCAAAATTGCACGGTTTGAAGAGGGAACTGGAACTCAGATGTGAACCCCAAAAGACCAAGGGCAGAGGAATCACAAATCCCGTCCCACAACGATTGGGCCTATTGGCTAGATAATGGAGATAGCCGGTTGGGGCTGCCTGATGAATGTAGGAGGCATCCATATCAGAAACCCAGGTTTCTGTAAGGCAAAACAGGTCTAATGTGTAAGAATCAGGTCATGGATAAGGAAATATTTATTCCGTAGGGAGCGTACATTGAGTAAGTCAATTTTTATCTGGCCTGACAGGGGGAAGTGAGAAGACACATGGCAGCCAGCAGGAATAAGAGAATGCAAGTACCGTTCACAGGAGCATGGAGGTAAGGGCCAAGTGGAAGGTGGCCTACGATCCCAGTGAACTGGGATTGTTTGCAAATAGCACATGATGAGACTACAGAGAAGGAGAAGGCCAGAGATCGTAAAACAGTGAGTGACACAAGCCATCATAGTCATGAGAAAAATGTGCAAGAAGTTGCGTGTATGCGGCGTGCACCGCTAAGGCACTTCAACATATGGTACCCACTTGCTGAGGTCACTTCTGGCAAGGGGGTGGGCTTAGAAGCTTGGAAATCACCGCGTTCACAATGGTTTTCTGTGTAGGGGAGACAGCAATTAGTAAGGAAAGCCCTGAAAAACACAGCAAAGCAAATATCAGGCATCAGGCAGAGCAAAGAACAGTGTGCGCCACTAAAGCAAATCAAGATATGGTACTCACTTGCTGAGGTCACTTCTGGCAAGAAGGCGGACTTAGCAGTTTGGAAACTGCTGCATTCATAGTGGGTTTCTGTGTAGGAGAGACATCAGGTATTAAGGAAAGCCCAGAAAAACACAGCAAAGAGAGCAAACATCAGCAAGCAGTCATCAGGTAGAGGCATCAGGCAATAAAGACAATAGTAGGCCAGGTCCTTAAATACAGAGCAGATAGATTTTAAAGATGGCTAATTATCACTGTCAACTGCGTAACTGTCAACTGCGTAACCCTGGCAGCGCTATAGAAATGCTAAGTAGTAGTAGTAGTAGTAACTGCTGAGCAACTTGTAAAAAAGAATAACAAACATTGTTTGACATGTCTATATGCAAATGCCAGAAGCCAAAAAATTAGAAGGGGGAGTTAGAATATATTCCACTAGCAGGCTTATTTTCAAAAGAGAAGGGCGCCCATCTTTTGACACAAATCGGGAGATGGGCGTCCTTCTCCCAGGGTCACCCAAATCAGCATAATCGAAAGCCAATTTTGGGCATCCTCAACTGCTTTCCATCACGGGGACAACCAAAGTACCCGGGGGGGGGGGGGGTGTCAGAAGCATAGTGAAGGCGAGACTGGGGCGTGCTTAACACATGGGCATCCTCGGCCGATAATGGAAAAAAGTAGGGCATCCCTGACGAGCACTTGGCTGACTTTACTTGGTCCATTTTTTCTTGCGACCAAGGCTCAAAAGGTTGCCCAAACTGACCAGATGACCACCTGAGGGAATCAGGGATGACCTCCCCTTACTCCCCCAGTGGTCACTAGCCCCCTCCCACCCTAAAAAAAAAACTTTAAAAATATTTTTTGCCAGCCTCAAATGTCATACCCAACTCCCTGATAGCAGTATGCAAGTCCCTGGAGCATACCTCCCCTACCTGTTACGTTTGTGGAGGAAATAGTAAGCCCTCCAAAACCCACTTGAAATCCACTATACCCACATGTAGGTGCCCATGTCACCCCTTAGTACTATGGTAGTGTTGTACAGTTGTGGAGAGTGGGTTTTGGGGGGCTCAGCACCCAAGGTAAGGGAGCTATGCACCTGGGAGCAATTTATGAAGCCCACTGCAGTGCCCCCTAGGGTGCCCGGTTGGTGTCCTGGCACTATGAATGCTGGCTCCTCCCATGACCAAATGGCTTGGATTTGGTCGTTTCTGAGATGGGTGTCCTCGGTTTCCATTATCACTGAAAACCGGGGACGACCATCTCTAAGGTCGACCTAAATGTTAAGATTTGGGGTTCCTATACCGTATTATTGAAATGAAAGATGCACATCCATCTTGTTTCAATAATACGGGTTTCCCCATGTCAGGTTCTCAGGTTCAGAGCCCGCGGGGCCGGGCTCTGGAGCAAACGTGAGCCCTTGGGCTGCTGCCGAGGAGCGACAGCAGCAGGCAAAACCCACCAACCAACACTGGGTAAGCACACTGGCAGGGACTGCAGGCACTGCCCAGCAAACCGGAACACATGGACTGGAATCCCCCGGACTGGAGGACACAGAACTGGAACACACACCGGACCGGAACACACTGGACTGGAGCACACTGGACTGGTCCGCACAGCTTCACCTGCGCTTAGCTACTAAGCCCTCCAGGAGTTGAGCTCCTGGGTTCGAGTAGCCGGCAGGACTTACTGGATACCGGATGACACAGGGACCAGGATTGGAAACAGAAGTGTTCCTAAACCTAAACTGATCTACGTGCTCCCAAGCCCTAAACCAGCAGGAGTGTTCCTAACAATAAACTGACAAAAGGACTTCCAAAGCCCTATACTAAAGAGGAGCTCCTAAGCCCTGCTCAAGAAAGGGACTTCCTAAGCCCTAAACTAACAGAGCAGGGAACTAAACACAAAGCTAACACAGGTGCTACTAAGCACCAAGCTACAAGCAGAGCTCTACACTAATAAGCTAAACACAAAACTAACAAGCTACCTAAGCACTGCTCTAGCAAGCTAGATACAACTAACAAGGTGTTTCCTAAGCACTACTCTGGCAAGCAACCAGAAGAGCTCCTAGCACTAAAAGGGAAGACAGGGGAGCCACAAGGAAAAAGCAGGGAAGCTAACACATAAGCCAAAAGTGATTCTAAATCACCAAACACCAACAGCAAAGACTGCAATGCTCCCAATAGCACAAACCCAGAAGTACTTCTAACAGCAAACTCCGCAGTGTTTCTAACAACACCAAACCCTGAAGTACTTCTATCAACAACAGAGCTTCCAAAGCCCTAAACACAGCAATGCTTCCAAAACCAAAAGCAGGGGAACCATAAGGGAAAAGCAGGAAAGCTAAACACACAGTCACCAGTGCACACTGCACTAACACTAACCTGGACCTTAGCAAAAGCAAGCAGGGAAACTAGACACAAAGTCAGAAGTGCACACTGCACCACCCTACCTAAAGCAAACACCACTGTTGCAAAGGCTCTGAAGGAAACAACACCACTTCCTTATCAAGGCCCTCCCTGATGATGTCACACTCCCTAGACCTAGGCAAAAGCACACTGACCCAGAGAGGCCCAACCCACACCGATGCAAAACCGTGAAGCACTTGAAGCCAGTACACCCAAAGAGAGGTAGAGCAACTCAGGCAACACACAGCTGTAGTAAAGTAAAACAATTAACCCCATGCTGCTGGAAGCTGCAAGCACAGAGGGACAGAGCCAGCTCAGAAAGGACAGAGAAAAGAAACAGAAGCCAGCTAAGAAGCTGACCCCCAGGAAAGAGGTAAGTTTGAGAGGGGTTCTGACCCCAATCATAACACCCCACCCCTTCGTGGGGACATCCTGCGAGGACGTCCTCAGGAAAACTTGGGCACCCCGTTCGATTATGCCCCTCTAAGGGACCCTTTTACAAAGTGGAGGTAAGCCCAACGCAGGCTTATCACACGCTAAAACTGAACTACTGCCGGACCAACACAGCCGCTGGCGGTACTTCCCGGTTGAGCGTGCGCCATTTCCGGCACTCCCTAGAATTTTTGTTTTGTCTAACATGGTGCTAGACAAACAAAAAATGGGAATAACTAGCGAGGTAATTAAATTAGCTGATGACACAAAGTTATTCAAAGTTGTTAAATCACAAGAGGATTGACGGAAATTGCAAGAGAACCTTACAAGACTGGTCCTCCAAATGGCAGAAGATGTTTAATTTTAGTAAGTGTAAAGTGATGCATGTGGGAAAGAGGAACCCAAATTATAGCAACGTTACCAGGAAAAGAATCTAAGTGTCAATGTTGATAACTCATTGAAACCCTGTACTCAGTGTGTAGCAGTGGTTAATAAAGCAAATAGAATGTTAGGAATTATTAGGAAAGGAATGGAAAACAAAAATGAGAATTTTATAATGCCGTTGTATCGCTACATGGTGAGGCCACACCTTGAATACAGTGTACAATTTTGGTAACTGTGTCTCAAAAAAGATATAGCGGAATTAGAAAAGGTACAGAGAAGGGGATGGGACAACTTCCTTATGAGAAAAGGTGAAAGTGGCTAGGGCTCTTCAGCTTGGACAAGAGAAGGCTGCGGGGAGATATGATAGAGGTCTGTAAAATAATGAGCAGAGTGCAATGGGTGGATATGAATCACATGTTTACCCTTTCCAAATATATTAGGACTAGTGGGTATGCAATAAAGCTACTCACGTAAATTTAAAACAAACCAGAGAAAATATTCTTCATTCAATATGTAATTAAACCCTGGAATTTGTTGCTAGAGAATGTGGCAAAAAAAAAAGTTAGCTTAGTAGGGTTTAAAAACGGTTTGGATAATTTCCTAAAAGAAAAGTCCAAAAGCCATTATTAAAATTTACTTGGGAAAAACCACTGCTTATTTCTAGGATAAGCAGTATAAAATCTATTTTACTATTTTAAGATCATGCCAGGTACTTGTGATCTGGATTGGTCACAGGATACTGGGCCTAATAAACCTTCAGTCTGTCCCAGTTTGCCAATGCTTATGTTCTTATGAACTAAACAATATAAAGCTTTATGTGCAATCACAAAAAGCTTAAAATAAATGCAATATCGTACTGGAAACCAATGATGTTGTATAAGCAAAGGTGTAACATGATCCCTGTAACTTGCTCTATCCAATAAACAGACTGCAGCATTATTCAGAGTTTGAAGTCTCTTCAAATAAACCTGTGGAAGCCCTGCATAGACTAAATTACCATAGTCCAACCATGATCTCACAAAGGCATGTATCAGTGTACGTAAAGTTTTCTTATCAATAAAGGAACTAACAGATTGCAGCTGCCACAGTGCAAGAAAAAACAACAACAACAAAAAAACCAACCCCCCCCCCCCCCCACACACACACACTTTTTAAGACCCTAGAAATATGGTCTGTAAAAGTCAGCTGATGGTCCACCATGATCTCCAAATATGTAAAAGAATCCACCAAAGCAATCTTCTTGCTTGCCAGTAAAGGCTGAAGACTAGGATGAAAAGCTATAGCACTAGTACCTTGAATCGGAGTATGATGTCAAATATGTCAACTTGGCAGAAAATGGCAGATATATGTGTGTACATGCAGGAGGGGAGTAAAGGGGAAGGATGCAGCGAAGGAAGTGCCAGGCAAAACAGCACATGTAGAGAAGGAAATAGAAGCAAGTACAGACTGGAGGCTCAGATAGAGACTGTCAGGAAACTTACCAATAACAAGAGAAGAATTAAGAATGTGGGTTCTTGAGTTGAAATTAAAAAAAAAAAAAAAAAGCACAAAGGGCCTTTAAAAACAAAAGAGAACAACATTCTTTCATTTAAAAAAAAACCTTTTTAATAGTGCTTTTTTTTTTTTTGCTGGGACCTTTTCTGTACTTGGTTCCCTCTCTCTGTTACAATTGAGTTGAAATAAGACATTGCAGGAGTGAAGAGAGAAATTAATGAACTCATCATGGAGCTCAGAACTCATGTGGCCAAGCTGAGGAATGTGAAAAACACACAGAGAAAACCACAGATAAGGTCAGTAATTTGTGGAAGTAAGTAGAATATCTAAGGACAATCCTTGAAGGCTTGATTCCATGATTAAGGATTTGGAGAATCACTCCAGAGGGAGTAACCTCCGTATTCAGGAGGGTACTAGAAACAGCAGAATTTAAAGACTACAAACTGATAGCACATGAGATATGCAAGGCATTTCTGGAGAAAGCAGATCTGACACACAGGTAGTAGAAATTAAGGTACACAAATCACATCAATCAATGGGAGTGGCAAAGGTGAACATTCTAAAAGACAATTCTTCCCCAAATTCATCTGGCAGCGATTAGAATTATAGCTACGTCATGCAAGGTTCCACGTTAGGAGTCACAGACCAAGAAAGGGATCTAGGTGTCGTCGTTGATGATACATTGAAACCTTCTGCTCAGTGTGCTGCTGTAGCTAAGAAAGCAAATAGAATGTTAGGTATTATTAAGACAGGAATGGAAAACAAAAATGATGATGTTATAATGCCTTTGTATCGCTCCAGCACCTCGAATATTGTGTTCAATTCTGGTCGCCACATCTCAAGAAAGATATAGTGGAATTAGAAAAAGTGCAGAGAAGGGCAACAAAAATGATAAAGGGGATGGGAAGACTTCCCTATGAGGAAAGGCTAAAGCGGCTACGGCTCTTCAGCTTGGAGAAAAGGTGGCTGAGAGGAGATATGATAGAGGTCTATAAAATGAGTGGAGTTGAACGGGTCTGTTTACGCTTTCCAAAAATACTAGAACTAGGGGGCATGCGATGAAGCTATAATGTAGTAAATTTAAAACGAATCAGATAAATCTTTTCTTCACTCAACGTGTAATTAAACTCTGGAATTCGTTGCCGGAGAATGTGGTAAAGGCGGTTAGCTTTGCAGAGTTTTAAAAAGGTTTGGACGGCTTCCTAAAGGAAAAGTCCATAGACCATTAATAAATGGACATGGGCAAAAATCCACAATTTCTGGGATAGGCAGTATAAAATGTTTTGTACTTTTTGGGGATCTTGCCAGTTATATGTGACCTGGATTGGCCACTGTTGGAAACAGGATGCTGGGCTTGATGGACCTTTGGTCTTTCCCAGTATGGCAATACTTATGTACTTATATGTATTTATGAGGTCATCCTCGATTCTCTCCGGTGGTCATCTGGTCAGTTCGGGCACCTTTTTGTGCCTTAGTCATAATAAATACAGGTCCGGGTGAAAACGTCCAAGTGTTTGTCAGAGATGTCCTTCTTTTTTTCCATTATGGGTCAAGGATGTCCAAGTGTTAGGCACGCCCAAGTCCCGCCTTTGCTATGCCTCTGACATGCCCCCTTGAACTTTGGCCATCCCTGCGGTGCAGTGCAGTTGGGAATGTCCAAAATCGGCTTTTGATTATACCAATTTGTATGTTTCTGAGAGAAGAACATCTATCTTTCGATTTATGTCGAAAGATGGGCGTCTTTCTCTTTTGAAAATGAGCCCAATAGTCTTTATCTGCCTACATTTTCTCTGTTTCTATTACAAGCTTCTCAAAGTGTAGGGGATAGATAAAGGGATGTGAATTGGAAGCAAGTCTTTTGTAGACGACCTGCTTGCAATGTTGAATGATCCACAGAAATCTCTCAGATCCTCCTTCATTTGAGGGAGTGTTCTAAAATCTCGGGTTTAAAGTAAATTGATGTAAGTCCTCTGTTATAGGCCTTACAGAAGGAAAAGAAAATCATTGGAAGGAAGAGCATCCCCTAACCTGTGTGGGAGATGCAACTTACTTCATCTCAAGTTTCCAATGTATAAGAACCTAAAATCAACCTAACATCTGACTATATATTTCATACCAGCTAGCTAATCTGTGGAAACAACTCCCTGATTCTCTAAGAGAGTGTTCACAATACCTGAATTTCAGAAAGCTGCCAAAAACCTTCGTATTATGTAAGGCAGGCTTAGCCAACACGTAATCATATAACCTTTATAAGGACTCATCCAAATGAAAGTCATGTCCTTAGATACCACATCCAACTGTAATTCCTGGACTGATTAGCTCAGCTCTTTACCAGTTGTGATCCATCCTTGAACTACTACTACTACTAATACTAATAATGTTAGTCATAGTATTAGGATTCAATCTGCCATCTCCAAATTTATTTCTTAGATGTATTGATGCTTAGATTTGGTCATTTTACTATTATGATGCTAACAAAATGATAAGATTATATAAGAACAAAAACATTGACATACTGGGACAGAATGAAGGTCCATCAAGCCCAGTATCCTGTTTCCAATAGCAACCAATCCAGGTCACAATTACCTGGCAAGATCCCAGAACAGTAAAACAGATTTTATGTTGCTTATCCTACAAATAAGCAGTGGATTTTCATAATCCCATCTTAATAATGGCTTACAGACTTTTCTTTTAGGAAATTAGCCAACCCTATTTTAAACTCTGCAAAGCTAACTGCTTTTTTTTACCACATTCTGTGGCAGCAAATTCCAGGGTTTAATTACATGCTGAGTGAAGAAGTATTTTCTCGGATTTGTTTTAAATGTACTACTTAGTAGCTTCATTGTATGCCCCGTAGTCCTAGTATTTTTGGAAAGAGTAAACTCCACTAAGTATTTTATAGACCTCTATCCTATCTCCCCTCAGCTGTTTATTCTCCAAGCTGAAGAGCCCTAGCTGCTTTAGCCTTTTCTCATAGGGAAGTCATCCCATCCCCTTTATCGTTTTGTCATCCTTCTCTGTACCTTTTCTAATTCCACTATGTCAAGCTGTGAACCTCCACATACTGTAAAGCTGGTTAATAAATCCCACTACATAACTAAGTTTTCTATGATTATCAAATAGAAGGCATGTTTACAGTCTATACATGTAAGAATAATACAATATATGATTACAGTTCCCAAATTATATTTGCCAATAGTTAAAGTCTGATTCATTTCTACAGTTCTTTTCTAAACCAATAAATGTATCTTTCATGCACATTTTTGTTATTTAATCAATAATGTAATATAATTCAACGATAAAAGATCAACAGTGGACTGACAGAATAGAATTGTGAATAGAACTGCAGGCTGAGAAACATGGAAACCATGTTTCTCCTACAGGCACACTTTGGGGCTCATTTTCAAAAGAGAAAACCATCCAAGAAGAGTCATAAAGCAAGATTTGGACAAAAGTCTTCTCAATACATCCAAATTAGTATTTTTAAATAGGGTTTATAAGGTGGAGGTTTTTGACTGATGAGCAGCTTGCCCGGTATCCACTTTAAGAAGAAAACCTCTTCAATGGTAGATATTGTAGGTGTCAACCACGTACTGTTAGTTTAATCAAAAACAGAGAAGGTTGAGCATCTGAAGTCTTTTCCTCTTTTACAATATCAGTAGCATAGTAATTGAGTGGTTCATTTGCTATTGTTGAAGTTGAACTGTGGTTCATTAGCAATACACCATCAGTAGTCTGAAATGTTTATCTATGCATTTCATCTACAGTGCATCCAAATCACAATAGGGCATGTCAGGGGCATTGTGGATATGGGATTAGGGCAGGCTTAGGACATGCCTAACAGTTGTATGTTTTACAGCCATAATGGAACAACATGAAAACATCTAGGGCTAAAACTTCAACATTTTGGTTTAAACCTAAATAAGGCACAAAAAGGTACCTTAAATGACCAGATGACCACTGGAGGGAATCAGGAATGACCTCCTTTACCCCCCATTGGTCACTGACCTCCAACTCATCCCACAAAAATAATGTAACACAATTCAACAATATAAGATCAACAGTGGACTGAGTTTTGCATTCAGTTCTGGTCTCCATATTTCAAAAACTATATAGCAGAATTAGAGAAGGTTCAAAGAAGAGTGAGCAAAATAAGAAAGGGGGTAGAACTCCTATGAGGTTAGGGCTCTTGAGCTTGGAAAAGAGACTCCTGAGGGGGATATGATTGAGGTCTACAAAATCCTGAGTGGTGTAGAATGAGTAGAAGTGAATCAATGCTTACTCTTTCAGAAAGTACAAAGACTAGGGGACACTCAATGAAGTTACATAGAAATACTTTTTTAAAACAAATATGAGTAAATAGTTTTTTTCACTCAATGAGTAGTTAAGATCTGGAACTTGTTGCTGAAGGATGTGGTAACAGCAGTTAGCTTATCTGGGTTTACAAAAAGGTTTGGACAAGATCTTGAAGGAAAAGTTCATAGTCTGCAGTCTACTATTGAGACAGACATGGGGAAGCCAGTGCTTGCCCTGGGATTGGTAGCATGGAATGTTGCTACTAGTTGAGTTTCTGCTAGGTACTTATGACCTGAATTGGCCACTGTTGGAAACAGGATACTAGGTGAGATGGACCATTGGTCTGACCCAGTAAGTCTATTCTTATGTTCTTGTTCATTTGAATGTTCAATAGTACACCCTACTTTTTCAAACATGATATTCTCTATATTATTTAGTTTAATAGTGGCATGTTACAGAAAATTTATGTTTCTAGGATATGTTATTATTAATTTTAATAATATAAATGAATACCAGTGCTATTTCATTCTAATATATAGATAATGAGCTTGAGATGTATGATTAATGTACTAATAACTAAACTACAAGCCAGAAGATTATTTATCCACAGTAAGACAAGGGCAGCAAAACAAGAAGACAGAACAAAAACATTCCAGTATGGTCCTACATAAAATTTATTAGACACAGTTGGGCTGCATAAGACTGACTGTGGCCTATTCATGGGTTGCAATTGGTTCTGCAAGTGACACTGTGCTTTTACCAAGTTTGGTGTTTGTATGATATTGTACCATTCTTGAACCACTTGCTCCTCACGCAGCCCAGGGAAGGGTAAAATATCGCCATGTCAGGTTATTTGTTTTAAACTCCTCTTCAGTTTTTACTATTTTAATAAATTTTACTTTGGATCATGTTGGACTGTTTTTGGTCTGGCTTTTTTTTTTTTTTTTTTGCCAGTCTGGTGTTTGCAGACTAATTGCCGGTCTGTTTTCAGTAGGACAAGGAGTAATGACATGAGGTTTGGAAGGGATAGACTGGCTAATATTCAAAACTATTTAACCAGCCAGTAACAGCTCCTGGCCAGTAAAATATTGTTTTATCTACTAATTGTGGATATTCAGTGGGAGATAACCGGTTATTTCTGCTGAATATTTGCGGTTAGCAGAGAGCCACTAACTGGCTATATGTGTGACAAGGATATTCAGTGTCAAAATGGCTATGTTTAGTGTTTAAAATGGGCCACATTTTAACCTACTATTTTTAACTACTAAGCACTTAACCAATTGGCACTGAATATCAGTTAAGTTGCTGCGGTCAAAAATGAAACCAGATATTCAACACCAGCTGTCAGAAACAGCCTGCCATTGAATATCTAGTCTGACCGCCGATGACGGGCAGTCACTGCATAGCCGGACTCTGGCTGAATATCGGGAGAAAAAATTCTAAAATATATCTTCACAGAAAAAGTATCTCTCTAGGGAGGGGGATTGGAACAAAAATAATGTAACAATTCAAATAGCCCAAGAACAGAGGAATTTTAATTATGAAACCCATAAGAACTAACTCCATAACCCTCCCCCCCCCCCCCCCCACAATCCCAAACCAATCAGAAGAGGAAAGGTTCACCACTCATAAATGGGCAATTCAATAAACTAGGAGTTAATATTGTTATGCACATAAATGTTTAAAAAAACTAGCATATACGTGCATATGCACACACAAACAGTGTTCAGCAAATAAGTGCTTAATTTACATACCGGCCAATATTCAAAGCGATTTAACATGGGCAGGAGAGACTCCTGCCTGCTTAAATATCCTGGGACTGCCTAACCCCCTTTATTCACTGGCACTAAGACCCACATTGCTAAGAGGGGGAATTTAGGACACCTCAAAAGCTGTCCTACTTCCTGCATAGAAATGCGGGTGCCAGTAGAATATTAGCTGACAGTTGTATTTTTTTCCAATACAAATCCTATCCCCCTCCCAGCTCCCCAACAAAGTCCCCTCCTTCCCTCCCACTCCCCCAGCCTGTCACCATGAAGAATCCCCCCCCCCAACCACACAGAACATCACCTCTACCATCAAAGTAGGCCCCCCAGGGCCTACCTACTGTCTCCCATCGTTGGGGGCAAGAGCAAAGCCCGCTCACTCCTTCCCCTTGTGGTTTAACTTAGAAAATGGCTACCAAGGCTTCTCACGCAGCCTTGCAGTATGGTTCAGTATTAGGATACAGGTAGACATGGTTCACTCAAACTGAGGGTCTTAGACTTCAGGAAAATAACTTTGCAAAAGGATTCATTAACAAAAACAGATTTTAAAATTGTTTTTTTCAGGGTGGGAGGGGGTTAGTCACCACTGGGGGAGTAAGGGGAGCTCATCCCCGATTCCCTCCGGTGGTCATCTGGTCAGTTCGGGCACCTTTTTGAGGCTTGGTCGTAACAAAAAATGGACCAAATAAAGTTGGCCAAGTGCTCCTCAGGGACGCCCTTCTTTTTTCCATTATCGCTCGAGGATGCCCATGTGTTAGGCACCCCCCAGTCCCGCCTTCGCTATGCCTCCGACATGCCCCCGGGAACTTTGGTCGTCCCCGCGATGGGAAGCAGTTGGGGACGCCCAAAATCAGCTTTCAATTATGCCGATTTGGGCGACCCTGAGAGAAGGACGCCCATCTCCTGATTTGTGTCGAAAGATGGGTGCCCTTCTCTTTCAAAAATAAGCCTGATAGTCACTAATCACTTCTTCCTCCCAAAAGCTTCAAACTAAAGAAGAGTATAAGAACATCAAACGTGGACTTTGAACAGGTTATTAGGCTTCCGGAGGCACAGAGGTATGCCGAAATGCTATGAAGCTGTTGTGCCTCAGTGGTTTCTTATATATGTGGGCGTCAAGTGGTAACCATCAGTGAACTCAGCAGTTGCTGCATGATTTAAAGCTAAGTGCTTGCTTTGAGATTGTTTCATGTAGAAGTTTGATTCCTGAATAAGTACAAAAGTGTAAACATTTTTAAAATATGTTGAGCCTAGAAGAGTAAATGATTGAGTGGTATGAGACTTAAGGCTGGGTCTTGGAATGGGATGTCTCATAAGGTTTCAACTTTTGCATAAGACATATAAGTGTAAGTGGCAGAAATCATGCAGCCACTTTATAGGCACAGACACATCTGCTCAAAAGCAGGTATAAATGTCCACACCTAGATTATTCACATGTTTGGATTACTATATTTTATAATCTATGGAGTTCATATTCAAAATTATTTAAGTGGGCCAGAGAGGCTTCTGCCTGCTTAAACCATGCTCTGTGGACCGCCTGCTGTATGTAACTCACCTTGAGCTACTACTGAAAAAGGTGTGAGCAAAATCTAAATAAATAAATAGGGGTATTACAGGGGCAGAGTGTGGAGCCAGCAGTTATACCTGATCCCTGGTGGGCTAGAGGAGAACTGGCAGGAGTAATGCTTACTCACTCCTGTCCATCATGGTTGCCCCTTCAAATTAGCTGCCACAGCCTCGCAGTAACTTCAGTAGTACCTAACAACAACTCCCCCTCCCCCCTTCCAGGTACCAGAGGTAAATAGCCAAGTCTTTGGGATCTAACTCAGGAGAGAACATCATCCACTGGGTGAAGAAGGGGCATTAATTATGTTATGATACCACTGTCAAACCTGGAGATCCTTTAAGTAATATTGTCATGATCATGTGCACACATCTATACCAAAGAAGGAAACCAGGAATCCAGAAATGTCGGATAGCGGACAGATGGTTTTATAAGTCCCTGAAGTAGGTGGGATTGCAGGAACATGTCTGGCTTTGATTAATATTTAAGCTTACTGGACTAGTTGAGCTTTATGTGTTATCTTCATTGGGCTGTTCATAGCAGACTATGATTTTGTATTTTTTTTAATGTGTTTGTGAAATAAAATTGTAAAAAAAACTTATATTTAGTATTTACTAGCCTGATATTCCTCCACTGTCTTTGTTCTAATCTATTTCTGTAGTTCCACTTTGTATCTCTTACATAAATCTGGTACACTCATTCTGAAATATTATTTCCTGTAGCAAAATATGTTAGTAACCATGAGTAACAAAAAAAAAAACCCTGAAAGTTTTTCTCCATGTCTGTGTCATGGCGCCCTTTCACAGTCACTTCAACAACTGAATTTTGACCCTCTAAACCCTAAACACAACACTGCACATGTCAAAAATGTGATTAGGCTGTTCTCTAGAAAACAGAATTCAGTAGAAAAAAAATATGTTCTCTGCTGACCTGAATCAGTCATGTGCTAATGCCTCACATAGATTAATTTCTTAATACAATCTCACAAGGAAATTGGTTGATTGAAGGCTGAATTCATTAACACTGGAAATTTCTTCAACAAAAGAGTTGCAGATGTGTAAAGCAGCCTCCTGGTGGAGATGGTGAAGATGAGAACAGTATTGTAATTCAAGAAAACATGGGACAAAGAGTGTTTCTGAGGGAGAAGAAAGGATTGTAGAGATGTGCAGGTCATGCAGATAGACAGATTTGGTAGACTATACATACATTATCTGCTGTTATCTTTCTATGTAAATAAGATTTAGATTTGACACTGTACATTTATTCTGATGCCCGATGCAAATATTCAAAACATACCACCTCATAAGCATGATCAAATGAGGCATGCTGGACTTAGTAACAGCAGAGTCCAAAACATCATTCAGACCCCAGCAGATTATGAAAAAGGCAAAATATTTCTACCTTCTTTTGGGCACAATACCCAAATGCAATGTCTCCAAATTATAAGTATAGTTTGAGGTGGGCAAGGATAACGTTGCTACCCCAAAACACTGCAGGACAGAAGTATGAAAAGAAGTGTTTCCCAACCTGGTTCAGTATCTCCTGTCCCCTCCCATTCAACAACTCTTCCCCTTGCCTCCCCACCCCCACAAGATTTACTGCCTCCCCCAGCCTTGCTTTTCCCCTTGATCTACCCCCACTCCATCCTGGCTGCAAGTGTCAGCAGTAAACTAAAGGGAAATGGAGCAAAGTTCCTGCCCCTGCTGTAGGCCATTCTCACGTTAATATCCCTAAAAACGGGTAAAGTCCTCACTATGTGCCAATGTTTATTAATTATCGAGGCTACCTTTGCTGCCATTGTGTTGTATTTCCAGATGTATGTTGCAATGTTCATCTCCTCTGTGTCCTCCTTATTTCTAGGTGTCAACAAATAATCTTGATTATTGAATTTCGCCCTCCTTTCCTTAAGCAGCTTGTTTGAAGATTTTTAAAATCTAGCAAATATATGTGTAGTTGCTGGCAAGTACATGAATATGCTGTTAAATCACTACATATGCTTTTAAATGCCAACTCATATACAGATAAAGCCCTGAGTAATGCAACTCTTTTTCTGCATCTGTAGATTTCTGAAATGTCTTCTTCCAGTTGATAAGTCGACAAATACACATGCATTTACCAACATCCTTACTTTCTGTACCTTTGCTTGCTGTCTTTGTTATTTGGAAACTTATTTTGTTTTATGTCTTGCAGGACTTCTCTCTGAGGATCCATGTCCATACCGATTTGTTGTTTAAGCCTTGCCCACCTACCGAGTGCTTCATGAATGACATCAATGGGCCCATTTTATGGAATACTATGATATACGAAACACTAGTCAACAGTTTAAAGATAAATAGTGCTTTTATGCTGTGGAGAAAAGCCCTCAGAAACCAAAGGCAGCCTGCCTGAGGTTTTGAGAGTGGTTACAAGTAGAAGATTTAATCTGTAACACACACTTAGATTCTATCATTGGGCATAAAAACTCCACAAAGTAATATAATCTATTTTTATTCTTAATTACTAAATTAAATCACTTCTGTACCACTTCTGTAAGTCACCCTGGCGACAGCATCAAAGTATTGAGATTGCATTTAGCTTAATATTGCTGTAGGAAGCACTCTTGTCTTAGCGTTCGACGGGGGCCACCGTTTCACCCCGGAAACAAGGCTTCTTCAGGAACGGAGTGTTTGAATACGATGCTGAGGGTCTGAAGAAACAGAAAAAGTATATAAAATGTTCTGAACAGAAGTAAAACTAGCACAAAAATAAGGCAGCCCATGGATACACATACTTTTAGTGGAAGCGCTTGAAATCTAAAACGGCGCAAATTAAAGTTACAAAGAAGAGAGGCTAAGTGGATCTTTGACCTTAATACATTAGAACCTAATGGATTAAACAGCTCCATAGATTGGCACATTTTTTACTAATAACCATCATCACCCACAATAAATCTTTAAGATTCAATTAATAAAGGAGCTTATTTAAATCAGCTGCTCAGTTGATGACGCTGAGGCGCCATTTTAGATTTCAAGCGCTTCCACTAAAAGTATGTGTATCCATGGGCTGCCTTATTTTCGTGCTAGTTTTACTTCTGTTCATTAAGTGGAAAGGGGTCCAATCAGCTCTTAAGAAATCATGATCTACGATTGCTTTCCTCCAAAAAACTCACTTGACTGATGCAGTACATGAAAAATTGTGAACCACTTGGGTTACTCAGTTATTTTATTCTTCTTTCTCTAAATCAAAATGGGGAGTGGCTATTTTGATTTCAAAAAATTACTCCTTTATATTAGAATCTGTCATACAAGATCCTGAAGGTAGGTATGTTATCATAATTGGGAAACTAGATTGTAACTACATAACTTTGGCAAACATATATGCTCCTAGTAGTAATTTCCTTTCTTTTTTTCACTGATTTTCTTGTTGTGTATGTGTGTGTTAAATCTTTCGATGAAAGGCTCCCTATGTTTAGGCTGTGATTTTAACTGTGCCTTATCATCTTTAGTTAAATCTCAAATAATTTCAAGCCTAATCCAATGAACCAATTTATTTAGCAAAACATAGACATCTGGCACGTACTGCATGCAGGAGAGAAGGACTATTCATTTTGCTCTGCTGTCCAAGATTCTTTTACTAGAATTGATTATTGGTTCATTTCCTTCTCACTTCATTCTTTATTTTTTGACAGCTCTATTGGAACCAGATATCTCTCTGACAATGCACCTGTTAATTTCCTCTTATGCAGTCTGGGAGATATATCCTTGCCCCCACAATGGTCTTTTAATAGTTTCTCCAAAATCCAGTTTTCTTACAAAGGATAACCTCAGCCTGGGAAGAATACATTCACTTTAATTATACTGATGAAATGCATTTGTTTACTTTCTGGGATGCTTGGAAGGCAGTCCTCCATGGCCATATATCCAAAATATGCTCAGACATTAAAAGACAAATGAAGAAACACCTAGATGGCCTTCATGCCTCACTAGCTGCTCTTGATTCTGATTATATACGTACTAAGATTAAACACACCTTCCAGGAAATGTTATGGGTCAAACAACAAGTAACAGCCCTTGAGACTGAACAAATGATCTATTGTATGATCATAACTAAATGCTTTTTCTTAGAGGGTGCAAATAAATCTCCAAAACTACTTTCCTAGCAATTGAGCCATGTTACACTTAAGAAACATGTAGAGAAAATTAAATCCTCTGATGATACTGTAACATTCTGTACCCAAAATATTCTGAATATGTTTTCCTCCTTTTTCCAGGAGTTATGCATCTCTCACTCTTCCTCCATGACTATCTTCCAGTCTAATATTGATCGACTCTTTACAAAAACAGAGGTACACTCAGCAATTACAAAGTGAAAAGGAATAAGACAACGGGCCCTGATAAATTCCCAGCAGAATTGTATCAATCCCTAGCTCCCCACTTTGTCCACTTAATGGAAGTTTTTAATAAGACAGCAGAGGTCCACTGTTTACTCAAGTCCTTTTACTCTGCGACCATAACAGTTATCTCTAATGATCAGAGAGACCCTACCCTCTGCTCTAATTATAGGCCATTTCATTGCTAAATATTGATGACAAAATATTTGCTAAAATACACCACCAAAGATTGGAATATACCATTTCTAAGTGTGTTCATCCGGATCAAACAGGATTTATATGGAATCAATACAGCTCAGATAATATTAGGCACTTCATTAGTATAATTTATCATACCACTAAGAACTCTGGAGACCTGGTGATCCTCTCTGTAGATGCCAAAAAGGCATTCAATCATGTAGAATAGACTTATTTATTTTGTGTCCTCCAGAGTTTTGGTTTCCACCCACATTTTTTGTCCTGGATTCAAGCTACATACCTAAAACCCTCTATATCCATTACCATTAATGGTGCTCTTTCTTCATCTTTTCATTTATACATAGGGACTCATCAAGGATGTCCTCTTTCGCCACATCTCCTTGCTTTAGCAGTCGAACCCTTAAATTATTCAGGATATTACTATTAATGGTGAGACACACAAAATATCTTTATATGCTGATGACACGCTGCTTTACCTTAGTGATCTTTCAAATTCTATCCCTAATTTGTTCTCTGTTAAAGCGGAATTTGGTTCTATGTCTGGTTTCACTATTAACTTCATCTGTCATTGTGCCTTATAGTCCACATGCTAGATTGAATCATAATTTTCCATTACCTTATGGCCTGAAATGGATCTCCAACTTTTGATACCTAGACATAACTGTTTCAAATCGCCTAGAGCATATATAATGATCTTAATTATCTGTCGTTATTGCGCTGCTTACAACTAAAAGATCTTTCCATTCAAAAACCTAACTACTTCTTCTCATTGCTGGGGAGAATTCATATTTTCAAAATCTTTATATTTCCTAAAATTCTCTTTTTTTTTTAATTTATGAGCTTACTGATATCCATTTCTAGTAATTTCTTTGTGAAATTAAGGTCATACATAATACACTATGGGCCCTGTTTACAAAGGTGAGCTAGCATTTTTAGTACGCACAAATCAAGTAGACACCCATAGAAATATTATAGGCATCTACACAGTTAGCTCACGCTACTTTTTAGCATGAACTAAAAAACGCTAGTGTGCCTTTCTAAACATGGCCCTTTGTTTGACATAACAAAAGGCCCCTTGTCAATACTGTTTACACACAAACAATTAGGCTGTCTGGGACTACCAAATTTACAATGGTACTACTGATCTGCCTGTTTAAAAGTGCTTCATTGTTGGATAAACCCTTTTACTCAATCATATTGGGTTTGTTTGGAGGAGTCCCTCACTTCCCCTTATATTCTTTTAACTTATGTTTTTGCTAATACACATAACTCTGGTCTCAAGTGTTATGCCATCACCCTTTTATTCCTTCTGTTCTTCTTAGCTGGAGAAAGATTTTCTCTCTGAAATCTATTTCTCCTGTCTTTGCTCCACTCACGCCTCTCCTGGCTAACTCTCACATAAGGACTTTGGGCTTCCCTACTGATTTGGCTAAGCTATTCCTGCATGACAATTTACAGACAGCAGGGCCTAGTTAAGTCTTAGAAAAAAATTAAAATAAAGAGCGAGAAGCAAGCATTATTAACTAGTTTCCGTGGAGGGGCATAATCGAACGCGAACATTTATTTCTATGGGCGTCTATGTCCGAAAACGGGTACATGAAGAGGCGAGACAGACCGTATTTTCGAAAAAATGGACGTTTTTCAGCTGGGCATTTGTTTTTTTTAGCGATAATGGAAACTAAAAACGCCCAGCTCAAAAACATCCTAATCCGAGCCATTTGGTCATGGGAGGGGCCAGGATTCATAGTACACTGGCCCCCCTGATATGCCAGGACACCAACTGGGCACCCTAGAGGTCAGTGCAGTGGACTTCAGAAAACGCTCCCACATGCATAGCTCCCTTACCATGGGTGCTGATCACCCAACCCCCCTCCCCCAAAACCCACTACCCACAAATGTACAACACTATCATAGCTCTTAGGGGTGAAGGGGGCACCTACATGTGGGTACAGCGGGTTTTGGAGACCTACCATTTACCACCACAAGTGTTACAGGTAGGGGAGGGATGGGCCTGGGTCTGCCTGCCTGAAGTGCACTGCGGTACCCACTAAAAGTGCTCCAGGGACCTGCATACACGCAGGCCTCTAGGACTTGTTGCTGCTATATAACCTTGGCACACCAGTTGACACCTGAAGACTAATCTCTCCAAAAATGTCCTTTATTGGAATAAGCACGCTTACTCACAGTTAACTGCAGATCAGAGGTTGTGCCTCACTGGCAATGAGTCTCCCTGGTACTGAGTTGAGCAGTAGGTCAGAGCTGGCAGAATGGTGTACAGTGCCCTCTTTCAGCCACATTTAAGGTAAGAACTAAGTTCTGTAACGTGGCTAACACGTGAAAGGGATCTAAAACTGGCTTACAAAAATGGCCACTACCTCATGGACTACCAGAAACAAAACAGGGCACACTCTGACCCAGTAAGCAGAGGGAAAAGCACCATGGGAGTACAGCCTACCAACTACCCACATTGTGAGCATTTGCCACAAGCTAGTGGAATCACGGAGCCCAATATTCTACACCCACATAACAGAAAAGGTGTCACACTCACCCAAGAGCCACATCAGAACCAGGGAAAGGCTGTCACAGGATAGAACACATTCTGCTGTCATGGAGGTGGGTACGGCATTTGAGGCTGGCATAGAGGCTGGAAAAAAAGTTTTTAAAGTGGGTTTTTTTTTGGTGGGAGGGGGTTAGTGACCACTGGGGGAGTCCAGGGAGGTCATCCCCGATTCCCTCCAGTGGTCATCTGTGCAGTTGGGGCATTTTTTGGTAATTTTCGTGAAAAAAGGGTCCAAAAAAAGTGACCAAAATCATGATAAAAATGCCTTTTTTTCGATTATCAGCTAAAGACACCCATCTCTCCTTGGCCGATAACCACGCCCCAGTTCCACCTTCACCACACCTCCGACACACCCCTGTCAACTTTACCCGTTTCCACGACGGATTGCAGTTGGAAATGCCCAAAATCGGCTTTCGATTATACCGATTTGGGCGCCCACGGGAGAAAGGAGCCCATCTCCCGATTTGGGTCGCAATATACGCGTTTTTCGATTATAAGCAGGATAGTGTACAATCCTTTTTCCTCTAGTTTTAAACTGAAACTTTCTCTAGAGGTAGATCAAAAAGGATAGTTGCAAGGCTCAAACTATCCTAAAGCAAAGTTATTTTCTGTTATTTGCCTGCTGGAGAGGTAGTACTGCTACTGACCTGAGGCCCAGATGCATCAACCAAACGTGTCCCTCGAGGGCGGGACACTGAGAATGAACGAATCAGGAAGCTTCTGCGTTCTGCTACTGACGTCGGGGGCACTCGGGAGGGGAGGAGCGCTTTCAGCGACGCTGCCTGCTGTGCTGTCCAGTCAGATTCCAGCGAGTCAGCGACGGAGGGTAAATTTAAAAGAAAAAGGATCCTTGTTGGTTGGGGGGAGAAGAGGGCGCCAGGGCGGGCAGGCAGTTGAACATGGGAGCGGGAGGGCAAGGGAGAGAGGACCTGGACATGGATGGCAGGGCTCAGGGAGAGAGGGGGATTGCTGGATAGGGATGAATGGAGGGGGCAGCGGAGAGGAGCATGGATGGGAGAGGGCAGGGCTCAAGGAGAGAGGGGAATTGCTGGATATAGGGATGATGAATGGAGGGGGCAGGGGACAGAGAGGAGCATGGATGGGAGGAGGGCAGGACTCAGGGAGAGAGGGGAATTGCTGGATAGGGATGAATGGAGGGGGCAGGGGACAGAGGAGCATGGGAGGGCAGGGCTCAGGGAGAGAGGGGAATTGCTGGATAGGGATGATGAATGGAGGGGGCAGGGGGCAGAGGAGCATGGATGGGAGGGCAGGGCTCAGGGAGAGAGGGGAATTGCTGGATAGGGATGAATGGAGGGGGCAGGGGACAGAGGAACATGGATGGGAGGGTAGGGCTCAGGGAGAGAGGGAATTGCTTTATAGGGATGAATGGAGGGGCAGGGGACAGAGGAGCATGGGAGGGCAGGGCTCAGGGAGAGAGGGGAATTGCTAGACATGGAGGGCAGGGGAGAGAGGAGAAATGTTGGGCACGAATGGAGGGAAGGAAAGACAAAGGAAGGAGATGCACATGGATGGAGGGGAAGGGATAGAGGAGAAATGCTGGACATGGATGTAGGGGAGCGGAGGAAAGTAGATGCACATGGAAGGAGGGGAGTGAGGAGAAATGCTGGATATGCATGGAGGGGAAATTGCTGAATTTAAGGACTGGATCGGAACACTTTGAAGGCAGATGCTGAAACTCGAGAAAGGATAGGGACAGGGCTACAGATGGTAGACAGGACACATAAGGACACAGGAGGATGGTGGACATGGTGAGAGAAAAAAATATCAAATGGAAAGAAGACACTGCATAAAACAGAAGACACTGGGACCAAAGCGAATAGAAAAAACAAAGGTAGAAAAAAGTATTTTATTCAGAATTTATTAATTGGATTATGTCAGCTTTTGGAAATGTGCATCTGTGATATTTTGCATGTAAGTTTCAATTTTTCTAGTATTGCTGCATGCTGAGTCTGACTTCTTGAGGTAACTTTCCAGTTCAGTATTTTGCCTTCATATCTGTTGTGCCATGTGTTTTTCATGTGTGATCAAGGTGCAGTATCCTGCTAGCGTGTAGCATTTGCAGCCCTTTTTTTCTTGTTTTTTTTACAAGGTAGTGTATTGGTGTTTTAGAGCCTGGTGTAATTACAGTTCTGCCTTTCCACGCATAAGGTTGTGCTCGTCCTGTCCTTGGAATTAGTGCTGTTATGGTTTGGTAAGGTTATGAGTGTGTTTTTGCACAAGTTTGTGTATAGTGTTTTGCAGTGGAGAGATTGTGTGTCCGCACCTCTGACCCCCCCCCCCCCCCCCCCGGGGTTATGAGAATTGGAACTACTAATTGTAGTGGACTTGAACTGAATAATTTCTGGGGAGGGGGAGTTTCATGATAGCATTGTGCTTATTATTTCAATCAGTTTTTCTGTACAAGTTTAGCTTCATTTGTCTTTATTTGAAATTTCATAAATAAAAAATTTTCTAAAAATTGAATAATATCAATGGGGTAGAGCTGGGGTGGGGGCAGGGCTAGGATGGGGCGGGGCTAGGATGGGCCCCACCAAATTGGTCTGCATAGGGCCCCGCACTTGCTAAGACCGGCCCTGGGTGTGGTCGCACCATGGAGGTATACAAAAGCATTAAAACATCCTCATTTTTGTTTTCCATTCCTTATTAATATTAACATTTTATTTGTTCTCTTAGCTGCCGCGCACACTGAGCAGTGGGTTTCAACGTATCATCAACGATGACACCTAGATCCCTTTCCTGGCGGGTGACTCCTAAAATGGAACCTTGCATTACATAGCTATAGCTCAGGTTTCTCTTTCCCAAATGCATATGCCAGCTATAATGTCCATTGAAGAGTTTGGCGTTCTTTCACTACCCTCCATGGGGGTTATTCTGGATCACATCTGGAGAGGACTTCAGTTAATTAACAACACTGTGGTTGAATCTACCAGGGAGATAAAATCTCTGTCTATTATAGTACAAGATGTGACTTCTGCTTTAGATACTGTGAAATTAGATAGAGCAAATCAATTTCAACAAATAGAGGATAAACAAGATTTGCAAAATTTTAAAACTGTAACAGTTAAGGACAAATTATTTATCCATAGGAAAATAGAACAACTAGAAAATTTAAAAAAGAGGTTAAAGCTGTATCTTCTACATTTTCCTAAGCCAACTGATATCCTCCCTGGGGACTTACTTAGGCAATGTTTGATTGAAGTTCTTCATTTTATCCCTGACACTATTCCTTCTTGGAATAAAATTTACTTCTTGCCCAGTTCTTTTAAAGAACCAGGGAATGGTAGTCCAGGAGTTACTAAAGTCAAAGAAGGCACTATGGATTTGAATAATTTGTCAGCCTTGTTGGAGGAATCAATATCAGAAGTAGCAGAGTGAACTACATTGATCATATCTTTTGGAAAGTGGTGTGGTAGCCGTGGTAGCTCATTTTTGATCTGAAGAAGAAGGGTTACCTTTGAAAGCTAATCAAAAGATGTATTGAGTTAGTACAATAAACATAAAAAAGGTATCAGCTTAATTTTCTTTTCTACGTTTTGATTTATTTCTATTTACTATCATAAATTTTGTATTTGAACAAGATCTTAACAATGTGATGAGACTTTATTTCCAGAATGTTAAGACTCTGTTTCATGGCCAAAATGTTTGGATGTATCCTGACGTCATCATGTCCACTCAAAATAGGAGGAAAGCTTTTCTGGCCATGAGGCAGGAGACTAAAGACAAGAGAACATCTTTTTTGTTATCTTATCCATGCAAATGTCTAATAAATATGGTGGGATTAATTATGTTTTGCCCAGAACAACTGAAGTCCTTTTTGGGAAGCGAGCTCCAGGTTTGAAGATCTAGGATCAAGTTGGACAATGAAGAAGTTGTGGGGGGTTTCACCCTTGCTAAGCCTTTTTTTCTTTCTTTGACTCCATATGGTT
Source organism: Microcaecilia unicolor (assembly GCF_901765095.1). Classification (NCBI taxonomy): domain Eukaryota; kingdom Metazoa; phylum Chordata; class Amphibia; order Gymnophiona; family Siphonopidae; genus Microcaecilia; species Microcaecilia unicolor. The sequence goes on along the minus strand of NC_044031.1, from coordinate 440,627,643 downwards.
GCTTGTTCACGCCCCCTTAATATAGTGGGCAAAGAAGGCTAAAATTAGAGGTGGTATAGCAAGCTTTTATTAAACATTAAAAAAGGCTCCACTTGGGAATCCAACATGGAGCAAATACCAAGTGTAAACTGTCACTTAAAATAGAAAAAGTGAACAAGTTTGAAAATAACCAAAAGAAAGTAAATATAATACTTTTTTAATGTAGTAAATCTATGGTGATTTCCTCTAAGGAATATATGATATATTTAAGAAAGCCTTGGGGTATTTACCAGAAGCTGTACATCATATATTGAGCCTGCAAATAAGTGGGAAAATGTGGGATACAAATGTAATAAATAAATAAATATATCACAATTGACTGACTATCTAGCCCAGAATAAAGTCAAAACTCAGGATGAAATAACCACTCAAGTCCAGTTATCTTTTAATAGTGTTTACATTACTTAACTTCTGAAAACTCATATTATAATTATTTTTATTATTATTTGATTTGATATTTAGGTATGCTAGCTAATGTGAAAAATTAAGGGCCCCTTTTAGTGTGGAAGCCCTTACTGCCACCTCAATGGGTGGCAGTAAGGGATCCCTCCCCAAAATGGCTGCGCAGCAAGTGCTTTACTTGTTGCACGAACATTTCCTGCAGGAAAGAGAGACTTCCCTTTTACCCACTACGTTAAAAAACATGCTCCGATGCCAGCACAGACCCCCTTTTGCCACGGCTTGGTAAAAGAGGTCTTCAGTGCTCACACTAGCATTTAACATTATATATGCATTCAGTGTCACTATCAATTTAACTAGTGCTGCTGAAGTTACTTCTGAATAGTGACCAGGCTGGTGACTTTAAAGTTAAACTTGATATTCAGCAGGCCTAAATCTAAGCACATAACGTACCTGTCTAGCAGTTGAATATTAGCACCAAAGGATTACATAGTAACATAGAGGGGCATAATTAGGGTTACCATATGGCTCCAGAAAAAGGAGGACGGATTGAGCCAGCCGGGTTTATTTCCATTGCTTGAAAGCAATGGAAGTAAAACCCGGCTGGCTCAATCCGTTCTCCTTTTTCTGAAGCCATATGGTAACCCTAGGCATAATCGAATGTCACCGGCCAAATAGTTCGCCGGCGATCTATTGTGGCGGCGGTGCTACAGCTGGACGGAACCGTATTATCGAAAAAGATGGCCGGCCATCTTTTTTTTCTATAATACAGTTTAGCCCAGCCAAATTCCAGAGTTCACCGGGGTTGAGATCGCCGGTTTTGTTTTTCAGCAATAATGGAAAAAAATGCCGGCGATCTCAAACCCGGCGATATCCAAGGCATTGGGTCGTGGGAGGAGCCAGCATTTGTATTGCACTGGTCCCCACCACATGCCAGGACACCAACTGGGCACCCTAGGGGTGGACTTCAGAAAAAGCTCCCACATGCATAGATCCCTTACTTTGGGTGCTGAGCCCCCCAACCCCCCCCCCCCCAAGGGTTGAAGGCGGCAACTACATGCAGGTACAGTGGGTTTTGGAGGGCTCCCATTACCAGCACAAGTGTTACAGGTAGGGGGGGATGGGCATGGGTCCGCCTGCCTTAAGTGCACTGCGGTACCCACTAAAAGTGCTCCAGGGACCTGCATACACGCAGGCCTCTAGGACATGTTGCTGCTGTATAACATTGGCACACCAGTTGACACCTGAAGACTAATCTCTTTGAAAAAGTCCTTTATTTGAATAAGCACGTTTACTCACAATTAACTGCAGATCAGAGGTTGTGCCCCACTGGCAAAGAGTCTCCCTGGTACTAAGATTAGCAGTAGGTCAGAGCTGGCAGAATGGTGTACAATGCCCTCTTTCAGCCACATTCAAGGTAATAACTAAGTTCTCTAACGTGGGTAACACATGAAAGGGATCTAAAACTGGCTTACAAAAATGGCCACTACCTCATGGACTACCGGAAACAAAACAAAACAAAACACTCTGACCCAGTTAGCAGGGGGAAAAGCACCATGGGAGTAGAGCCCACTACCCTACACCCACCACAATGCATTGCTGATGTGACTCTGCAGTGCACCTAACAGAAAAGGTGTCACACTCACCCGAGAGCCACATCACAACCAGGGAAAGGCTGTCAGAGGATAGAACACATTGTGCTGTGATGGAGGTGGGTACAACATTTGAGGCTGGCATAGAGGCTGGCAAAAAAGGTTTTTAGTTTTATTGTTTTAGTGTGGGAGGGGGTTGGTGACCACTGGGGGAGTACGGGGAGGTCATCCCCGATTCCTTCCGGTGGTCATCTAGTGAGTTGGGGCACCTTTTTGAGGCTTGGTCATGAAAATTAAAGGACCAAGTAAACCCGGCGAAATACTGCTTAACGCCGCTTTTTTCCCCCATTATCCACGAAAGCCGGCCATCTGGTAGCCAGGCCCATGCCCACCCATGTCCCGCCTTTGCTATGCCGCCGACACACCTCTTGAACTTTCGCCGGCGAGGCAACGGGAAAGCGGTGATGCTGTAAAAAAAAGCCGCTTTCAATTATACCGATTTGGCTGCTTTTGAGAGATCGCCGGCCATCTCCCGATTTATGGCCAGCGATCACTTTCAAAAATAAGCTTGAAGGTAACACAGTAGATGACGGCAGTAAAATACCTGCACAGTCCATCCAGTCTGCCCAACAAGATAAACTTATATATGCTACTTTTTGTGTATACCTTACCTTGATTTGTATCTGCCATTTTCAAGGCACAGACCGTAGAAGTATTGCCCAGCACTAGCCCCGCCTCCCAAACACCAGCTCACTAAATATTCCATATATACTTAGGTATAAAGCCTCTTACAAAATTTTTCCACAAGTGAAGGTACATATGATGGCAAGATTGCATGTATTTTGATGCTCATTTGGGGCTAAATTCTATATATGGCAACAAAATAAAAACAGTGACAAAAAAGTGCTATTCTATAAAATGCACTTAAATGTAGGCACGGTTTATAGAATAGCACTTATGCCCAGGAATCATGCCTAACTTTAGGTGCTTAGATAGTTCAAAATATGCTCTGCTTCTTCACATTAACCTAAATATTCTAAAGGTCAATAGAGTCAGGGAATCATAGTAGGATCTATCAGATCAGCATACATGCCCCTATTTTGGCTAGATCATTCAATAAGCCAAGCATATTTCTTCAGGGGTGGTATCGCAATCCTCATCAATCCTGAGATATTGCTCTTTTTAATTATACTTTTTCAGTGCTTTTTTCATTAGCATTTTATTTTCATAAGATGCCGTCCATTAGAAACACTCTTGGAGACTACCTTGAAACAGCGTTGAAACGCGAAACATGGATCTATGTCGGTGACATCTTGTCTCCAATACTGAGAACTTAGTAAAACCTAAGTATTACTTTGAAATCGCTCTATGGGTATAGTCAAATTGTAATGATATTTGGTGTCTATTGACTATCTGAATAACTTTAGGTGCTGCCATTTGCACCAATTAAAACATGGTGCAAATACCTGAATGTAAATTTAGGCAGAAGTGCCCTTATTCCCTAACCATGGGTCAGATTCTATATATGGCATCTAGAAAATCTGTGCAGAAAACATTTCTGCCTAAGCATTTTCTATACGATTAGGCATGGTATATAGAATACTAGTAAAAAAGGCCCATTTCTGGAACGAATGAAACGGGCGCTAGCAAGGTTTTCCTGGGAGTGTATGTTTGAGAGAGAGCCAGAGTGAATGTGCGGGTGTGTGACAGAGTGAGACTGTCTGTGTGACAGTGTGTGTGTGTGAGAATGAGAGTGTGTGACAGGGCCCCCTCCCCTGTTCCTAATGCCCCTCACCCCGTTCCCTCTCCTCCTTTTCCTCCTCCTTCCCACACTTTGGGTTCCTTAAGGCTTTCAAAAGTCTATGTACCCCCGTGGCCCTAACGCCCAGTATCCGGATACCCCACCGCTTTCCTCCTTTCAGTCATTCACAACTCCCCCCCCCCCCCCTTCTCCAGTTTAACACTTTTGTTTTCTTCAGTCTTTTAAAACTCTCCTATCTACCCTGTGTCCTAATGGCCAGCATTCAGATTGTTTTCCTTTCCCAAATGTTCATGTCTTTCAGTTGTTCAGAACTCCCCCCTCCCCCCATTTAACACTTTCGGTTCCTTCAGTCTTTTAAAACTCTCCTATCAACCCTGTGTCCTAATGGCCAGCACTCAGATTGTTTTGCTTTGCCAAATTGTCTGTCACTGATGTCACTGAGGTCAGTGCGTGCCTGCCTAGCAGACCACTTCCGGCAGGCACGGTCCCAAGCACATCCTGTTGGAGGTGAGAATTATTATATAGGATGCCTAGGTGAGAATCGTAGCACCTAAAACTACGTGCATCCATTTACACCAGTGAAAACATGACATAAATCCTGGCACGTAGATTTATGCGCACTGGGCCATATTCTATAATGACATACATACATCTTGGAATGCCCACGCAATGCCCATTTCCCCGACCATAACCATGCCCTATTTGCCTGTGCACATTAGAATACATTACAGAATACGCTTAGCAAGTTGTGCACGTAAATTCTAATTATTGTTAATTAGTGCTCATAATATTGGCAGTTGCATCGCATCCGTTCCTGGCTCACAAATGAACAAAAAATACTATGACAACCTTATAAATTAGAGAAATAATTTTGGCCGCAGCTTTATTAACCAATCAAAAATTCATAACCAACACAAATACAACTTTTATTATCAATATTTCAATGCAACCTGCACTTTTCTTATTACCTTTTATAAAACTAGTCAGTGCCAACCTAGCTGCACATATTTATTCAATCAAATGTAATAATATTCTATGATCCATCTTGTAAAGTGAGACCTGCGGTTGCATCAAGGCCTCACTTATGCTTCTGGCAGTTTCGCACACACAGATTACACTGTAAAATCCACATAGCCAGTAAATTCATTATCCTTAAATGAAGGCTGCATGAAAAATTCTCATTTAAATTGCCACAGCTGTGACTTAAACTACCCCTTTTAACATCCCTAAACATCGCTACCCAGCTACTAAATTACCCAAGAGCCCAATACCAACCCTCACTCTTCTAAATTTTAGGAGGGATTGGGTAGGATGAAATTTCTTGCTTCATTTCCCAAAGTATACAGAAAAAAGGCAACACTGGGCCTTCAAGACTAGGACAACAGGAGTACTTTATTAACAGGTGACCCGACACGGGCCGTTTTCAGCGCCAAAAGACGCCTGCCTCAGGGGTCAGAATATTGATATGGTAGCGTATAAATGATGAAGGTCAAATGCCTTAATAAGTTGGGATGTCTTACAAAGTATCCGCTATGGCGTGAAAAACGCAGGCTCTGACAAAGAACCTTTCTCCTGTGCACCGAAAATTGTTAATGAGGGAAGAGCTACCTTCATGCAGAAATACAGAGTCAGTTTAAATGTGCCAACTCTGTTGTATATATTTATTTCTTTATAAAGTCTGTTTGGATGTAAATGCAAGCAGTACACTATTAGCCACCAAGTTCATGCAAAGTTAATTATTTTCAGTGGAAAATAAATTTGTTGGATGCCTGCTATATGAATATTCCATCACTGCTTCATTATTGCTACCAATGGTGTTTCATTATTGCTTCCAATAATGGAACACCATATTTTGGGTGTTTGCATTAACATACACATGGTATTGCTTGTTCAACCCAAAGGGAAAACCAAAAGGTGGTTAAAGAATTAGGTATAAACTAGCATGTGGTAAGTGCAAAGCCTGAGTGGTACATGCAAGGGCATGCCCAGCATCTGCCCTGCATTTACTGTACAGGGTGCACACTTACCACAGGAGCACTGTATTACGGGGTCCTTTTACTAACCTGCGGGATAAAAGGCCCTGCATTAGCAGCAGGGGTCATTTTTCCTGTGTGTCAGGGCCCTTTTTACTGCAGTGGGTAAAAAGACCCCAGGCATACATGGCCATGCAGTTACAGAACTATTACCGCATGACCATGCGATGGGGATCCATTGAGGTGGTGATAAGGGCTCCAGCACTAACCCAGTGGTAACCGGGCAGCGTGCGGCGATGCCCGATTACTTCTGGGTTACTGCCATGCAAACCATTTCTGGGGGGTTTTCTTTTTCCCTCAGAAATGGCATGCGCTTGGGGTGTGATCATTGCCTGCAGCTGAATTGGGCCGGCGGTAGTCCCAGAACAGCGAGCAGTAAGCCCGTGTTGGGCCTACCTCCATTCTGTAAAAGGGCCCCTATATGCACTGGCAGATAGCACGGATGTTCCCATGCTATCTGCCATTGGGGTCCTTTTACCAAGCCGTGCTATAAAGTGGCTGGCACTGTGATTAGCGTGTGGGTTTGCCGCATACTTTGGCCATTTTCTAGTGCAGCAGGAAATGCTGGAATTGTAATTTGTGTCAGTAATGGCCGTGTGCTAATTTCACAATTGGCGTGAAGCCATTCCCACGTGATCCCTTATTGCCACTTATTTAGCTGGTGGTAAGGGCTCAAGCATTAATCTTGCATTAAAAGGCAGCGCACAGCGATGGCCATGTGCTGCCTGATTATCGCAGGACATGCCTACTCCCCGCCCCTACACTAGAAAATAATGCACGGTAATGTCGTGCGGCTTTGTAAACAGAGGGGGTAGATAACTAAGCACAGAAACACCCACTCTCTGCTCCCCAGACTCACCCCTCCCAGAAAAACAAAACATTTTAGCATGTGGTTTCTGCAGATACCTTTGAAACGTAATGTGGCATTCATCAGTGCATCCTGCAGTAAGCAAGCATTAGTGCTTATCACAGTTTCGCAAAAGGAGCCCTAATATCTTAAATTTAGAAGCACATTTTTCTTTTTTTTTTCTTTTTTTTTGGGGGGGGGGTTCTAAATTTCCATCTCTAAAACTTATTTTACCCTCCCCCCCACCTTTTACAAAGCTGTGCTAGTTTGAATAGGCTGTGTCGGCATTACTGCACCAGCATCCACTAATGTAGCTTTGTAAAAGAGGGGGGTTACTTTGGATTTAAGCACTATGCTCACGGCATTTCATATATTAACAGTGAATGTAAATTTTAATACCCATGTGACATAGCCATAGCTTTCAGTACACTCATTACATCAGCCCCCAAGTGGACATGGGTTTATAATTCTGGCTAGTCATATTTGATAAAATTGGTATGCAATCTTTTTTCTTCTACTTGCAATTACTTGTTTTGGGTGATTAATTACATATGATTTTCTTAAATTTTATTATGCTTTCATTTTCACTTATATGGACTAAATTTAGAATTACACTTTTTGTATTTTTAAATAAGGCATTGTGTTCCTTTAAGGCAGGAGTGTCAAACCAGTTAGGTTTTCAGGATACCCTTAATTAATATTTTCTTTTCACAAAAATACTTTAATTAGCTTTAAGAGAGAATCTTACAAAAGACATACATTTAAAATAAGCCCAGCAGATCCCTGAGCTGAGTTCAAATTTGCCCTATGTAGTGCATTGCCCCTGTAAATCCACCTTAACATCTCCGAATCTCCGACTATTATTTCCTATTTTTCAGTTGGTTGTCCAGTTAAACTTCAATCCTTTAGGAGCACCAGCACCTTGGTCTAACAGTATCACTTTAAATTCTGTGTTGAAATGGCCTTGATCATTGCTTCTTCACAAGGTGCTGTTGTTGTTGTTCTGCTGCCTGGGAAGCTGTGCTCCACCTCTAACAAATATTCCATTTCAAAGAAAAAAAAGTTTTAAAGCTTTACAACTTCCAATGCCTTTTCAGCTGGCAAAAATCCCTCCTGCTCAGGTTTCAGCTGTCACTTCAAATGTTTTACATCTGGGTCCTTTAGTCTCTACAGGACTGCTTGTTTCGCAAAATGTGCCTCATCCGGAGACTAACCAGTGTCAGTAAAACTTCATTCCTGATCACTTCAGTGTGAGAATTCAACCAGAGGAGCCCCCCTGCCTGTGCTCCTAAAGGATTGAAGTTTAACTGGACAATAATTGGAGATTTGGAGAGGTTAAGGTTGATTTACAGGGGCAAGGCACTACATAGGGTACATTTGTACTCAGCTCAGGTATCTATTGGGCTTATGTTAAATGTACATCTTTTGTAAGATTTTTCTATTAAAGCTAAAGTATTTTTGTGAATAATTTATAGCTGATGTACAATAATTTAAGAGAAAACATTGTAGAGATTAATCATTGTTAATAGATACAGATCCTATATTTAGAAGTAATGAATATTTATGAGATATGTTTCATGCATTGCTTTTGTTGTACACAACTATATTTCACGCATATTCATTAAGAGTATCTTGAAAACCTACTAGTTTGCAGCCCTCTGGGACTGGAACTTGACACCCCTAAGCAATACTTGAAGCCTAACTCTGAAATGAAATTTAAAAAAAAAAAGAGCACTTGTCTTTGATAACTATGACAAAGAAGACGTGCAGGGTCTCCTGCTTTATAGATTGTGCATAACTGATTTATGTATAAACTGCCTTTCAGAATGAACCTTTTTCCAGCCTTGCAGCCCTGATTAGGGAGTATTGGGACGGGGATTGCAGAGAGGGGAGTAAGCAGTGAGGCACCTCCAGTGCTCCACCCCCTTTCCCTTGTCAGTGCAGCCCTGCCTCTGTTTCTCTCATTTCTCTCCCTTCTCAACCGAGATCGACTGTGCTGCGGAGTCACGAGAGTAAAGTGTCTTCCAGAGACGGCGCATCGGCTTGGAAAACAGCTATTAAGTGTGACAAGAAGGAGAAAATACATCACGCCTGCAAGTTCCTAAAGATAGGAACGAGCCTCACGGATTTTCATCTTGTTTTAAGCCTCTGGAGATTGTTTCTCCAAAGTACTTTGCCTGTGGCTGGATATTGGTTTCGAGTAAAGTGGCTTCTCCGGTCTGTTATTCCTTCATTAATGGCCAGTTGAATTGGCCCTGGGGCGGATATGGACCAGACTGGATTTTGGGAAATGTTCAGTGCCTCGTAAGAAAGTAAGCATTTGGGGTTCCCTCCCCCTACCAACTCTCAACTCCCACATTTTGGACAGATGCTGTGAAAAAGACAGGAACAAATAGAAGGGACACAGGATGTCAAGGATGGTCTTGGGGGCACTTTCCATCTAGGGCTGGTTGGCTTTTAACTACTTGTTTACTCTAGAAGTACCCTGCTATTAACAGTGATATTTGCCTGCAACATGAGAAAAGCACGTTACTCTCTGTTAAGGTACGACTTTTATCTTTTTTTTTTTGTAAAACATTATTTTAAGAGCAGCCAATATTGATAGAATAATGTTTTTAACAAACCGATCTAAAATTTAACAGATTCTTGAATACACTGTTAAATCGAAACTTGTTAAGTTGTTGAAAATTGACAGGCTGTTAAAAAAAATGTACTAACTAGTTTACAGCACCCTCTTGTGGCCTCAGCCAAATAAAATAGATACAAAGATTAGTATAGCCTCACCCTTGAGTTACTGTGTTTCTACTAGCAAAACCATGATCTGGAAATCAGATGTGCTGGAAGAGGGTAGTTATTGTTAATCTCAGTCGCAAATTATCTGTTTATTATGCAATAGGGCAAATCGTCATAATGCATTATCAGCTTCATACGTGATCCACATTATCATATTAAGAAAATGAAAATAAGATTGTCATGCGTTAGATCAATGATCTATGCAGCCAGTCCAAGCCTCTTGAAAAGTACATAACAGATCCTACCAAAAAAAAAAGTCCATCCCATGTTACCAGCTCCCTAAAGTAAGAGATGGCGAGGAGGCGGCCCATATATATGATAGTTGCTGATTAATCCAAACAATAGTACAGGGAATAATAAAATGGGTAGGAAAACCAAAGGAAAATAATGCAAACAAGACAGAAGTTGGATAACAAAAAATATGCGTAAAACACATCTGGACTGCTCAGTTTTAAGATAAATCACTGTTGATTGCCTTGACCTCCTGGGATTGACTCCTGATCCTGCCTATAGTGCCTACAGAAGTGTTGTTTCAGTTTTACAACTCATGCAGAAACTTACAAAAACAAACCAGATGTAAACATCTTGGAACCCAAAACTTACCACCAGTCCTTTGGGTCTTGTTTTTCTTTTCTGGTAGTTTAGGGATGTTTTTGTTTGTTTGTTTTTATTTTTTTAATATAATTGTGCCTAATTTGTTGACGGTTTAAAAGAACTTGGATTAAGCTAAAATTCTCATTAAAGTAACTTACTGTATTTAGTACAAGTTTTCTTCATAAAACTGTTTGCTCTGTGAGAAAGAGAGATGAATCTGTAGGAAAAGTTCAGTGCAACAGGGTGATGAGTGCTTTATCTCTGCCTGTGTTTATAATGTTCTCTTTGGAAATCAAACACTAGAACTAACGGTCCCTTTTACAAATGTGCGTAGGTGCCTATGTGCGTTGAGCGTGCGTCAAATTGGCACTACCGCCCGGCTACCATATGCCCCGGGCGATAATTCCATTTTTGGCGCGTGCCCAAAATACGCAGTAGAAAATATTTTCTATTTTCTACCATGTGGTGCTTACCCGGCGGTAATCGGCAGTTGACACGCGTTGAACACTTACCGCCTGGTTAGCACATGAGACCTTACCACTAAGTCAATGGGTGGCAGTAAGGTCTAAGGCAGAAAATGCACGCGTTCTGGTTTTAATTTTGCCACACGTCCATTTTCCGGCACACACAAAAAATGCCTTTTATCCAGACACACTGAGGAAATGGACTAGCGTGCGTCCAAAACACGCGCCTACAACAGCACAGGCCACTTTTAGGTGTGCCTTAGTAAAAGGGCACCTAAGCAAGCAAACAGAACAGGTAGTAGAGATACACATTTCTGTGTATTTGATTCATTTGCGTGCTTAAAAAGACTAGTGTGTGTAATAACGGTTTAACACATGCTAACCTACAAATTAACATGTGTACAATTGATTTGCACACATTAGAATGCCTTAATGCATGCTAGTTTTTTTTTTATTATTATCACAAAATGTCTGAAATAAAGTGCCTGAATGCTTTGCTGTACACTTCCCTAGCAGATAGCTAGACAGCAAAGCAATATCAGTGATTGCATCATGACTTAGCTTGAATTGCTGAGATGCAAGATTTTTTAAACTAAAGCTGAAATTTTCACTCTGCTGTTTCCCTCTGTGCATTTCATGCCACAGTACCTCTACTGAACATAAGCAAAAGAATGAAAACTACCATTCACGGAAGAAGTCTTTTAGGAAAAGAAGAGAGATGACAAAAACTATTTCATTTATTGGGAAGCAGTGAATGAGGACCAGAGACGTTCTTTAAATTCATTATTTCATTCTGTACTTATTTAGAAGTTTCAGGAAAAGTAAAATAACTTTGATGTAAAGCTGAGTGCTGGATAATGAAGCACTTTGGCAGAAAGAGGTGAAAGGAATAAATATTTTTTTTTTTATTATTAAGAATAATAGACCTTATCACAATGGGTTCAATTCAACTAAATTTGTGAGAAATGTTTTTACAGAGAGACATTCAATGACTTCAGCTGAGAAAAGTGATTACACACTATTGCGGCAATTGTACAACCTAGGTGCTCACATTTATGCACATTTGCCTGTATCGTCCTGTTTACTCTTTGTCTGCTAGCATTTGCGGGAGTGTTTCTGGTCTGTTTTTTGTGTGCAAATGTTTAGATGCTAGTATTTGCCTGCATATGTGCACACACATGCGTGTACGTAGTAGCATGACAACTAAGTGCTATTCTATAAATACGCACTTTACATAGCACATATTTGCAAGGGGGCACACAGCGGGATGTAGCATGAGTGAGACATAGGTGGGGCTCTGACACATGTACACGTAACTTACAAAATACTGCAAGTTAGGAATGAGAGGGATTTGCATATGATGGAGGCAGTTTTCTAATGCATATTCATTGTGGATATTTTGAAAACCACACTGACTTGGTGTGTCTCGAGGACTGGGATGAGAAACTCTGCTGTAAAAGAAAGCAGGCACCTACTTTCATTATAGAATAGGCTTGTACCATGCGGAACCCTGGTATAGCATTCTATAAGGGGACATCTATATTTAGATAGCAGGAATGCACGTAAATGAACATGGGACATAAGGATAGCCATACTGGGTCAGACCAATGGACCATCTAGCCCAGTATCCTGCTTCCAGCAGTGGCCAACTAAGATCACAAATACTTGGCAGACACCCAATTAGTAGTAACATTCCATGCTACCAATCCGAGGGCAAGCAGTGGCTTCCCCCATGTGGCAAGCAGTGGCTCCCTCTCCCATTCTCCCACCTGCCAATTATTTCTTCCACTTCACTTCCCCTCACCCTCTTTCTGGCACATATTCTATAAATAACAGACAAAAATGGCAGTATTCTGGCCATTTATGAATATGTAAACACTTAGGGGCCAATATTCAGACCACGGGAGAAGTGGTGCAGCTACAGGGGGCCACGGAGGCCTGCCCCCCCTGAATTGGCTCTGGAGCTCCCGGTTTGGCTGGTGGGGGGGTCCCCAACCCCCACCAGGAGAAGCATTTGTCCCACGCTGGTCTCATTGCATTGCCTACCCTGCACTTCTCAGTCACGCCATACACACTCATTTTAGTGAAACTGAGCATGCGCAACACTTTGTGTATGCTCAATTTCATTAACACAAGCGTGCACGGCGTGACTGAGAACAGGACAGGCAATGTGAGACAAGCGCAGGACAAACGCTTCAGCTGGCGGGGATTGGGGACCCCCCCCCCCCACCCAGCCAAGGTACCTTTGTGCAGCAGGGGGGTGCAGAAGCAGTGAAGGGGGGATGGCAGGCCAAAATGTGCCCCTACCACTTTGGGCTGTGGCTCCCCTTCCATCAAGGTCTGGCTATGCCCCTGCTTGGGAGGCAGCTCGACTAACTCTCACAGTCGGTAGTAAGACCAGATAGTCAAAGCCGGGCCATTTCTAGTGACTGGCATTGAAGATCCAGTTAATTTTTGGCCAGTTCAAACTTAACTGGACAAGCCAATATTCAGCACTGCTATTTGCAATTTGGCCACCAAACTTAAGCAGTGATTTGCTGAGTATCTGTTTATAGCTGGTTAAGTGCCATTATTTGGCCAGGAGCCAGTTAAATAGCGCTTAAATAGCAGTTAAATAGCCAATTAATTAAGCAGTTTCTAGCTAAGTGGTATTCTGTAAGTATGGGCCTAAATGTGATAGCACAAAATGTGCAAGTCTGCATATATATTGGCAAAGTTTGGGCAGAGCATGGGTGGGATGAATAATTATGCACATAAATCATAAAATCTACATCAGAGCTCAACAAACCCAGGTACCAGGTTACCATGGTGACAAAATTGGGACCTGATGCCTTAGTTTTGCAGCCCTCAATTCAGACAAGGATGTGGGAATCAAAGAAAACAGAAGTGGCATCTCTTCTCGTCCCTCATACTCCCCTCCCCCACCCCAGAAGTTGACTTTGGACACAAGCGTGCATATGTGCACACACACTCATACTGGCAAACCGCCTCCCCCTCAGCCCCAGCCTAGGGCTGATCAGTAGTGTAAGAAAAGAAAGTTGTGAATTGGGCACAGTCTCTTCCTCTGCCACTTTGGTTCAAATGTTGCATTTAGTGCCAATGTTACGGAGAAGGCGGCTACGGTCTGACATGCAACCCTCTTTCCTTATGCTTCTGATCAGCATGGGGTAGGGAGGGCAGGAGTCGGCCAGGATGTATAAAGTGAATGTGTGTACTGAGGCAGGGAGAAAGGCAGGAAGGAACAAAATATGAATGTGTATGTGTGTTGGGGGTGGAAGGAAAAGCAGGAGGTGGATGTCTGTGTGCTGGGCGGGGAGGAGAAGCAGTGGGTGGATGTTTGTGTGTTTGGGGGGGGGGAGCAGGAGGTGGATGTCAAGCAGGATATCTGTTTGCTTAAGACATGAAAGCAGTAGGTGAAAGTCTATATACCATAGGGAGGGGGTGAAGCAGATGGAATGGAAGCAAGAAGTGGGTGTCTGCTCGCGGGGAGGAGAGAGCACTAGGTATGTGTGCTGGGATGCAGGTGATGGAGATCTGGACGTTTGTGCACAGGGATGGGATAATGAGAGAGAGCTAGGTATCTGTATGCTTTGGAGGGAAGGAGGGAGAATGCACTAGGAATATGTGTGCCATGCCAGGGGAGACCTGGATGTGGGGATGAGATAGGAAAAAAGCTGTTGTATCTGTGTACCACAGGAGGAAGAGAGCTCTAGATGAATGTGTACCACTAGGTGGGGGCAGGGAGGGACATGAAGGTGGAGGAGAGAGAAAGCTGGAGAGAGTAATGGAGAAATTCAGTTACAGGGGTGGGCATTAAGGGAAAAGTGTAAGTCAAAGGAGCTATGAGGGGAATAGTGTAAGTCAAAGGAGGTATATGGTGTGGTGGTCATCAAGAGAAAGCTTTGGGGGCTTGTGGGCCATGGGAAAGGTAGAGATAGAGTTGGAGAGAATGCTGTGGAGGAGGCAGAGAGAGAGAGATTTTGAGGAGTATCCACCATGGAAAGACAGCCCATATGGAGCCTTATTATCAGTTGGCGCCACCCCCCCCCCCCCCCATTCCAGTATCTTGTTTCTATCTTCTCCCTCTCCCATTCTCCCACCCGTCAATTACTTCTTCCACTTCACTTCCCCCCACCCTCGTTCTGACATCTCCTCTCTTTGAACCCTTACTCCCCACCCCTGTCTGGCCTCTCCCTCATCTGCCCTGTCTTCTTAATCAGGAAGATATTTGGAGCACTAGCAATGACAGAAGTGGTCCATGAGGCGCGCGCACACTTACATCTTATAGAATTACCCTCTATGTGAAAAGAAAAAAAAAAAGACTAATGGGTCCCAGGTATCTCAGGGAATGCAAAAGAACTCTCTTTAGTGTAAATAGCATGCATTACCAGCATACATGATCCACATGAGTGGAGGAGTAGCCTAGTGGTTAGTGCAGTAGACTTTGATCCTGGGGAACTGAGTTCAATTCCTACTCCAGCTCCTTGTGACTCTCCGTTGCCCCTGGTACAAATAAGTACCTGAATATATGTAAACTGCTTTGAATGTAGTTGCAAAAAAAACCTCAGAAAGGCAGTATATCAAGTCCCATTTCCCTTTCCCTTTATGAAAATGAACATAAGATTGTCATGCTGCATTAAATCAGTGATCTATCAGTTGAAGCCTCTTGAAAAGTGCACGGTAGATCCGAATGAAGAAAACAAGTCCATCCCATGTTACCAACTCCCTAAAATAAGAGATGGAGCCATGGCTGCCTGTGTCATTAATAATCCTCCAGAAACTTTTGTAAACTTTTTTGAAACTCAGCTACACTACTAGCTTCCTGGCAACAAATTGACTGTGTTGACTGAGAAAACATTTTCTTAAATTTGTTTTAAAGCTAATAACAATTGCTTGTCTGCTATTCTTAGTACCGTTTGACAGAGTACATAACTCTTCCCTATTAACCTGTCTCACAGCACACTTAATTTTAAACACATCTCTCCAAGCTAAAAATCTGTAACTTGTTAAGTCATTTGTTCTGTAAGAACAGTCCTGTCCCCTTTATCTTTTTGGTTGTCCTTCTCTGCTCTTTTTCTGTTTCTGTTATGTCCTTTTTCAGAGGTGATGACCACAACTGAACGGTATTCAAGGCATGGTCACACATGGATCAATAGAGAGGCTTTATTACATTCACTTTTATTTTCTGTTCCTTTCCAAATCATACTTCATAATATTCTTCTTGCCTTTCGTCTATTGTTGTTTCAATGTACTACTGTCCACGGTGACTACAAAATACTTTTCCTGGGTTGTGACTCCTAATGTGGACCCAGCATCATGTATTTATAGTTAGGATTTTATTTTCCTTATTTATTTAGGTTAGGAGCCCTTTTACTAAAGGGCATTAATCCCCGGATTCTATGTATGGCGCCTTAATTTCCATGTGGAAATCGAAGCACATTCTATAACAATGCACATAACTTAATTGGTTTAACTAGCTAATCAGTGCTGTTAATTAACAAGCAATTATCAACACTAATTGATATTAATTGAAATTTACAGGCACAATTTGCTAAGTGTATTCTATAACTGTGTTATTTGTTATCCTGTTTTACTATGTAAGCCATATTGAACCATTCTATATCATTTTGTTAACCTACTATCTATGTAAGCCGCATTGAGCCTGCTATTGAGTGGGATAGTGCAGGGTACAAATGTTACAAATAAAATAAAAATAAATAAATAACGAGTTGTGCCTAAAATTCTAAGTTGCATAGTTGAAAAGTAGGTGTGGTCATAGGTGGGGCATGGGCATTTCTACAATCTATGTGCATTATTACAGAATACACTTGATCTGCACCTAATTTAGGCGTTGCAATTTACACCAAGTAAAATGTGGCCTAAATGGACTTGACTAAATTTGGTTGCATGGAGAGCCGCTCAGCATATTCTATAAACCATGTAGAATTTTAAGCCTATTCTATAAAATTTATGTGTGCTTTAGAAAATTCACCTAGTTGGGTTTTATTCCATGCAGATTATTCAGGTACCATATATAGAATCTAGTCCTAAGTGCTTAATGCGCAGTTAGCATGCAAGAACAGGCTACCCAAGGGCCACAAAGAGACACAACTGGGCCAAGGGCAATCTTCAGGGCCCTGCCACCGATCCCCCCCCCCCCCCGCTGCCACTGCTGCCCCCCTGCCGCCATCGCCGCCACCATCCCACAGCAGCAAACAAGAGAGAGTACTCTGCCAGCTATAGTTCCTTTATCCTGCCATGTTCGACCTCCTGTGAAGTAACTTCCTCTTTCCGCATAGGAAGGACATGGCAGAAAGAAGGACCTATGGCTGGCAGAGCAATCTTTTTTGATCACTGGCGCCGGGCCATCCTTGGAGGCCTGGCCTGCGGAATCTTGCCCCCATGCCCACCCTCTCAGTGGCCCTGGGCTACCCCATAAACACGTTAAAGCATTTAGCAGTATTTGTCCTGTTTCTGCACACTAAACCGCATATTAGTGAATTTTCAAAAAACATTTTGACAGGGGATGTGGTATGAGTGGAGAGTGAACATGGGTGCACTGGCATCTAAGCACTCCCTTATAGAACTATCCTCTATGTGAACAGAAAAAATGACTGATGGGTCCCAGGTATCTCAGGGAATACAAAAGAAATCTCTTTAGTGCAAATCATCATAATGCAGTGGAGTGGAGAAGTAGTCTAGTGGTTAGTGTCATGGCCTGCAAACCAAGGGAACTGCATTCAATTTCCAATGCAAATACTTGTGACTCTGGGCAAGTCACTTAGGTTCTTTTTTACCAAGCTTCGGCAAAAGGGGGCTGGCTCTGGCATTGACATGTGTTTTACACTCGTGCCGAGGCCCCCTTTTTACTGCAGATTGTAAAAGGGAAGTCTCATCTTCCTACAGGAAATGGCTTGCCGCACAGCCATTTCGGGGGGGGGGGGGGGGGGGAGCCCTTACCGCATCCCATTGAGGTGGTGGTAAGGGCTCCCGCATACTTTCTGTACAGCGAGCATGGCTTTTCTTATGTTTTCATATGTTAAATTTACATATACAGTGGTGGAAATAAGTATTTGATCCCTTGCTGATTTTGTAAGTTTGCCCACTGACAAAGACATGAGCAGCCCATAATTGAAGGGTAGGTTATTGGTAACAGTGAGAGATAGCACATCACAAATTAAATCCGGAAAATCACATTGTGGAAAGTATATGAATTTATTTGCATTCTGCAGAGGGAAATAAGTATTTAATCCCTCTGGCAAGCAATACCTAATACTTGGTGGCAAAACCCTTGTTGGCAAGCACAGCGGTCAGACGTCTTCTGTAGTTGATGATGAGGTTTGCACACATGTCAGGAGGAATTTTGGTCCACTCCTCTTTGCAGATCATCTCTAAATCATTAAGAGTTCTGGGCTGTCGCTTGGCAACTCGCAGCTTCAGCTCCCTCCATAAGTTTTCAATGGGATTAAGGTCTGGTGACTGGCTAGGCCACTCCATGACCCTAATGTGCTTCTTCCTGAGCCACTCCTTTGTTGCCTTGGCTGTATGTTTTGGGTCATTGTTGTGCTGGAAGACCCAGCCACGACCCATTTTTAAGGCCCTGGCGGAGGGAAGGAGGTTGTCACTCAGAATTGTACGGTACATGGCCCCATCCATTCTCCCATTGATGCGGTGAAGTAGTCCTGTGCCCTTAGCAGAGAAACACCCCCAAAACATAACATTTCCACCTCCATGCTTGACAGTGGGGACGGTGTTCTTTGGGTCATAGGCAGCATTTCTCTTCCTCCAAACACGGCGAGTTGAGTTCATGCCAAAGAGCTCAATTTTTGTCTCATCTGACCACAGCACCTTCTCCCAATCACTCTCGGCATCATCCAGGGGTTCACTGGCAAACTTCAGACGGGCCGTCACATGTGCCTTCCGGAGCAGGGGGACCTTGCGGGCACTGCAGGATTGCAATCCGTTATGTCGTAATGTGTTACCAATGGTTTTCGTGGTGACAGTGGTCCCAGCTGCCTTGAGATCATTGACAAGTTCCCCCCTTGTAGTTGTAGGCTGATTTCTAACCTTCCTCATGATCAAGGATACCCCACGAGGTGAGATTTTGCGTGGAGCCCCAGATCTTTGTCGATTGACAGTCATTTTGTACTTCTTCCATTTTCTTACTATGGCACCAACAGTTGTCTCCTTTTCGCCCAGCGTCTTACTGATGGTTTTGTAGCCCATTCCAGCCTTGTGCAGGTGTATGATCTTGTCCCTGACATCCTTAGACAGCTCCTTGCTCTTGGCCATTTTGTAGAGGTTAGAGTCTGACTGATTCACTGAGTCTGTGGACAGGTGTCTTTCATACAGGTGACCATTGCCGACAGCTGTCTGTCATGCAGGTAACGAGTTGATTTGGAGCATCTACCTGGTCTGTAGGGGCCAGATCTCTTACTGGTTGGTGGGGGATCAAATACTTATTTCCCTCTGCAGAATGCAAATAAATTCATATACTTTCCACAATGTGATTTTCCGGATTTAATTTGTGATGTGCTATCTCTCACTGTTACCAATAACCTACCCTTCAATTATGGGCTGCTCATGTCTTTGTCAGTGGGCAAACTTACAAAATCAGCAAGGGATCAAATACTTATTTCCACCACTGTATATATATATATATATATATATAAGAACATTAGATGCTTGGAATGCCCTCCTGCGGGAGATGGTGGAAATGAAAACGGTAACAGAATTCAAACACACGTGGGACAAACATAAAGGAATCCTGTTCAGAAGGAATGGATCCTAAGGAGCTTAGCCAAGATTGGGTGGCAGAGCCGGTGGCGGGAGGCGGGGATAGTGCTGGGCAGACTTATACGGTCTGTGCCAGAGCTGGTGGTGGGAGGAGGGGCTGGTGGTTGGGAGGTGGGGATAGTGCTGGGCAGACTTACACGGTCTGTGTCCTGAAAAGGACAGGTACAAATCAAGGTAAGGTATACACAAAAAGTAGCACATATGAGTTTATCTTGTTGGGCAGACTGGATGGACCATGCAGGTCTTTTTCTGCCGTCATCTACTATGTTACTATGTAAGAACATTAGAAAAGCTATTCTGACTCAGTTCAAGGTCCATTGAGTCCAGTTTCCTTACACATGCCCAAGAGATCCCAAAATGTAGATCTATTTCTCTTTCATTTTGAGAGAGCATTTTCATCAAGGAACCGGTCCAAACTTCTTCTTAACCCTTCCAGTTAGTTGTCCTGACCATTCCTCCAGCAACCAATTCCACAGCTTAATTACATGCTGCATGAAAAGAAAATACTTTGATATGATTAGTTTTCAATCTGCTGATCAGTATCATGGAGTGTCCCATTTGTTTAGTGTAGTTTGGAAGGTTAAACTACTCCTATTTAACTTCTCTACTCCACTTATAATTTTATACAATTTTATCATGCCTCCTCTTACTCTAAATCAACTTCAGAGGGCCCACATAGGAATCTAATTTAAAGTAAATGGGGGTAGAATATACAAATAACAATCTCATATGACCCAGCATCTTATACTTCCAGAAACCAAAATTAAAGTTTTTTTTAGAATGAAAGGTCATAGACCTCAGTTTCATAAGAGCCAGATCAACTCTTCGCTCGCCTTGCCTTTCACTGATCTGCTGTAATGACTTAAAATTTTGAACTCATTTTTAAACTCTCTGTTGCTATCTTACCATAAATTATTTTCATTTTTTAGAAATACTTTTTCTTTATTTAGAACTTTAAAACAAATTTACATCCAATCATTAAAATATTTAACTCGTATCTCAAAAGAGATTTCAATAATGTGTGACTTAGCTTTTGTTTGCAGTTATAGACAATAGGACCACTGGCCTGCTGTGTCAGGGTCTGGCCCACGCAATGCTCGCCTTGATATATGTCTCTTACTCCAAGCCAGGGGTTCTCAATCCAGTCCTTGGGACACACCTAGCTAGTCGGGTTTGCAGGATATCCACAATGAATATGCATGAGAAAAAAAAATCTACATGCACTACCTCCATTGTATGCAAATTTATCTCATGCATATTCATTGTGAGTATCCTGAAATCTTGACTGGCTAGGTGTGTCCTGAGAACTGAGTTGACTTGAGAACCCCTTCTCCAAGCTGAAGAGCCCTAATCTGTTTCCCCTTTCTCCATTAGGGAGTTCCACCCCCTTTATAATTTTGTTGCACTTTTCAGAATCTTTTCTACTTTTGCTATATCCATTTTGGGGTGAGACAATCAGAACAGCATACAATACTCAAGGTGCAGTCATAGCATAAAAAAACAACAGAGACATAATGGTATTCTCAATTTACTCTCCATTCCATTTTGAACAACCCCTAACATTATACTTGATGTTTTAGCACCACAGCACTCTGAGCTGAAAATGTTATCCTACATTTTCCTTGAGTGGTGCCTCCTAACTCAGAATCCAGCCTTTTCTACCTATATTTGGGATTATTTTTCCCTATGTGCATCACTTTGTTCTTCTCTACATTAATCTTCATCTCCTAATTAGAAGCCCAAGATCTTTCTACAAATCCTTCCAATCCTCTGTACTTTTAGCAACTTTTAATTGCCTGTTTTATCACTCCTATCTTCAGATCATTTATGTTAAATAGCACAGATCCCAGTACAGACCCTTGGGGCACACTACTTATTACCATTTTCCATGTGGGCAACTGATCATTTTGTCCTACTCACTGCTTCCAATCTTTCATCCAGCTTGCACATCACAAAGGGGCATGACCTCCTTCCTATTCCATGACTCTTTTAATTTTCTAAGGAGTCTGTAAATGTTTTCCAAAAATCCATATTCACTATTCCAGCCAACTCACTATTATCCACTTATTTGTTTATACCCTGAAAAAATCTAATAAATTGGTAAGATATGTTCTTGCTGAATCCATATTGACTCATTCCAAAAACAGTGACAGATGTCAAAGAGGTATGGGATAAATATAGAGGATCCCTATCTCTAGCAAGAGGATGAGATCAAAGGAAAACAAATGACAGAGGGGTGTAACCTGTACTAAGTGGCAGGTACAATCCTAAACAAAGGCATAGAGGAGCCTACATGTTCTGCATAGAGCAGCAAGTATGACTCTTTACTGGGCAGACTAGATGGGCCATGTTAGTCTCTGCTGGGGTCTTTTACTAAGCCATGGTACTGTTTTTAGCTTGTGGCAGAAATCAGCTGGCAGTAAACACCAAGACTCCCATTATATTGCTATGGGCGTCTTAGTGTTTACCGCCAATTGATTTCTACCGCGAGCTAAAAATGTTACCGTGGCTTAGTAAAAGTCCTTCTATCTGCCGCCTGTTACTATGATACTGTGGGGCTCATTTTCAAAGCACTTAGACTTACAAAGTTCCATAGGTTGCCTCCATGTCACGTTACTGACTATAAATATAAACACAGCTTTGTGTGATAGCTTCAATCATTTTGCCCAGCATTGATTTCAGCCCTTTAAAAAAAACAAACAAACTGCATTACATTGGCCACCCCTCCAATCTGAAGACACACTCAAAAACAAAAACAGGGAAATTTCAGCTAAAGAATTATTGTGACCAATACCAAAATCAAGCTGAACTTTATAACTGTATCTGACAGCAAAATATTCAAACTATTAAAAATATAAATAAGGAGGATAAAGAACTCAAAAGTCAGCCGTGACACCTTATTCATAGCATTGTGTCAGCATTAACTTGGCTCTATTTCTATCATTGGTCATAAAAAGCCTCCTTAAGGTTTTTAATAATCAATGTGCACCAAAAAAAAAAAACTGTGTTCAAACCATCATTTATTTTCATCTTAGCATATACAAAAAAGCGGGCACTTAGCTTAAATATAAAAGTCTTGACTGGGATCTCTGTTTCACTTACATCAAGCTTCTTCATGGAAACTGAGGGGATCGTTTACAAAGGCATGATAGCATTTTTAACGCCCACTAAATGCTAGGGATGACCATAGCAATACATGTACTATAATTCTTTAATGCACTACTCCACGTTTAATCGCATGAAGGGAGCCAATCGATCACTCACACATGTATGCCCAACTTCTTTAAATACAATTTTACAGGTTTATTCATTAACCGTCAGTAAGGTCATGAAACAATTTCTGATGATCCAATATATATATAAAATTGTTTCATGACCTTACTGACGGTTAATGAATAAACCTGTAAAACTGTTTTAATGTATATAATGTATATGGCCCATATTCCAGTCATGTCAGGCTATTGGATAGCCTGTTTGTCACCCTACCTTGTGGCACATCAGGTAAGATCCTAAACTCGTATCTCTATCCCTCAGTGTTCCTCTGCTGCTTCTGTTCCTATTGCTCACCCACACCCATCACCTTTGCAGATTAGCCTTTAAATTTATCTGATCTATTTGTGGAAAATCCACTTAATTCATTCCCTCTCTGGACATACCATGCCTCACTGAGACTTGGCAACGCTTTGTGATTCAGATTATTCCTACCTCCATCAGGCATGTCCTTCTGATTACCAGTTTCTTTATCCCAGTGGCACTGGGAAAAGAGGAGATGGATTAGCTGTGATTTATTCTTCCATATTATCTCCACACTCTCCTCAACTCTTATGCTCCTGTCTTGTGTAGGGATTGGCCTTTTTCTCTGTCTGGCCCACCTCCACTCTCTTTTCTTCTGGTTACCAGCCTCATCCTGTTACCTAATTATCCATGCAAGCTCTCATTGACCCGATTGCCCTATGCATTCTTCCATCCCCATGACTCTACTGCATGATACTCCCTTTCATTCCTTTATAATCTGGACCCTACTCAATTATTTTCCCTTCCGACACACACAGCTGGCCACACATTGAACTTGCTTATCACCATCTGCGTGATTAATTTCAGATTTCACAACCACTCCTGTTCCCTACTCTGGTTATTACTTGGCACAATTCTGTCTTGCCCACCTTTCATCGCCCACCAGTACTCCTGCCCCTCCCATCACATATTGCAGGACTAATAATGTTAGCATTTATATTCTTCTAGCTAGTTGCTCCCCCATACCAAGCACTTTCAATGCTCTCTCTTTGCAGCATTAAGTGTCTTTACTTCACTCCACCCTTCAATCTATTTTTGATAGAACTACTCCCCCCTTAAAATTTGTGTACCATCATGTTGGGCAATCATTCCTATGATATTGTTCCTACTTTATTTTATTAATTTGGATTTTGCTCACACCTTCTTCAGTAGTAGCTCAAGGTGAGTTACATTCATGTACACTGGGTATTTCTCTGTCCCTGGAGTGCTCACAATCTAATTGCTACAATCTAGTTTCCCAATAATTTGTATGTCATCAGCATATACTTAAGGGGTTAGGTCTAGCGATTAGATAATGCTGAGCAGGTGGGGCCAGGTAAATATTAAAAATCATAGGAACTAATAGAGAACCTTGTGGAACCCCACAGAGGAGGCTATAAGCAGTGGCGTAGCAGGGGGGGTTGCCACCCGGGGTGGTTCGCCGTTGCACCCCCCCCCTGGGTGCAGCACAATGACACCCCCCTCCCGCACCCTACCTTTGAAAAGAATATCGGAAGGCGAGGCGCAGCGCCTTGCACCTGCCCTGCACGTAAAACAAATGTGGACCGTCGGGCCTTCTCTCGCTCTGTTTGTCCCGCCCTTCCAGAAATAGGAAGTTGCATCAGCGGAGGGCGGGACAGATAGAGCGAGGGAAGACTCGACGGTCCACATTTCTTTTACGTGCAGGGCAGGCGCGAGGCGCTGCGCCTCGCCTCCCGATATTCTTTTTAAAGGTAGGGTGCGGGAGCTGGTCGGGGGGGGGTGGGGTGTCGATTCGCTGAGGGGGGGAGCTGGCAGGGAGCACCCCACCCCCTGAGCTGACACCCGGGGCGGATCACCCCTCCCCCCTTGCTACGCCACTGGCTATAAGATCCTCAAGATGAAGGGGAGGGTAGTTGAAAGGGGAGCACTTATACTTAAAGGAACTACAAATGTAAGCAGAGCCATGCAGCAGATGTTCCATGTAAAGCCTGGCTTGAACCCAGTCTTGTACCACAAGACTCTCTGTCCCCATCAGTATATATGTGG
The DNA here is from genome assembly GCF_901765095.1 of Microcaecilia unicolor. Taxonomy (NCBI): domain Eukaryota; kingdom Metazoa; phylum Chordata; class Amphibia; order Gymnophiona; family Siphonopidae; genus Microcaecilia; species Microcaecilia unicolor. Next base: position 440,603,023 of record NC_044031.1, on the reverse strand, counting down.
TGTATATACAGCCTACCTAAGAACACAGCACAGTGATGGAGATAGCCTATGCAAGGTGGGGAAAGTAATATTTCAGGTTGCTATATCAGTAGTCCATGGCCAGGCTAGCAGAGCTATCCCTGTGCCAGATATGCACCAATGCACTCTCAGAAGGCAGTACTAGGAGGCTGAGCCTATATATATGCTCTGGTAGGAAGCACCCCCTGTCAATCCACAGAGTTCATGGCGGACCCAACAAGGAAGCAGAAAGAACCTCCATGGGGCAATAGTGACTCAGCCTCTCTCTCTCTCTCTCTCTTTTCCGTGCAGATTGAGTACCTGAAGAAGAGGGTCAGGTACCTTTGCCACGGACAAGCAAAGTAGTTCCAGGAAGTCAGCGCCCAGCTGGAGGAGGAAGCAGGTCAGTACCAAGAACTAGTGCTGTCCGATTCAGTCAAAAAATTTTTGATTCAATACAATTCAATTCTTTCAAAAAAATTTGTTTTTTCAATTCAATTTGATTCAATTTAACTTGATTGAAATAGTGAAGCAGAAAAAAATCTTTCTGAGAGCACAGAGGTGCTGGGTACACAGAAACAAAAAACATCGCCACCAGTTTCCAAAGGATCTTTGTGTGCTATATCGATTGAATTAATCAGGTGTTCAACCAGCGGATGAGCAACAGACACAGTAGCATACTGTTCACCAGATGCAATTGTTGTGGTTTCCTGAAAAGCCTGCAAAACATCAATAAGTTTTGGGGCAAGATCATAGTCATATTTGGCGGATGCACCTTTCTTTGTGATTTTATTGCTGCTGCTCAAAGCTAAACCAATGGGTTCCTTGCCCCTGAACAACGTTCAGAACACAGTAATCCATCTGTGTATCTAAAAGACAGACTTCTACAAAATAGATGAAGATGTGATTCCATGTGCCCTAATGAAAGGAGAGTTCAATTCTACTTCCATGTAATTTCAATATTTTCCATTATCTTTACAACACCAAGCTTCCCAAGGTAGATTACAACAACTGTTAAGATGAACCCATCAGGAAACAGGATATACTCACTGAAATCTGACCATCAGTATTGTATAGAAGAACAGTGAATAAAAATGGGCACAAACTACAGAGTTTATAATTTCTGTTTCTACCAGCTACAATACTCTGTGAAGCTGTTTTAGAGATATTAAATTGTTATTTCTTTTCTCCTCCACCTTTTACGGCACTTCCTATCCAACAGAAACAGCTTTAGACTTGTTAGAGATGGACCAACAATAAAGAACGACAATGTGTAAGCAGCAGCTGATAGGTTTGTTTGCTTTGATTTGAGTGTATGGCAAGGACGGCTGTGCGGGGGAGTGGAAACAGAGATTAACCAAATTGGCTTCCTTGCTTACAGTGGACTACATAGGCTCATTTCCATTCCTGTCTATTGAACCTCCTTGCTTGGCTCGACTGCTGGTCCCACCCCCTGATGTCAGTTTCTGTTCTGGCTGCGCGCTTATAGAGCAACTTCCTTACCTGCACCAATAGAGAGACCTTGGGCACTGCTATGGTAAGCGACAGTGGCTTGGGTGACAGCAGGAGGGAGGGAAGCAGTGGCTTGGGTGACAGCGGGCGGGTGGGAGGGAGGTGGGGAAATCCTGAATCGAGACTCCCGACTAAGAACTTACTTAACCCTCTCCACATGCCGAGGTTTTGCTCTGTCAGGTTAATGATCCTGGTTTGGCTTATATCCTTCTTCTCTATTGCTGAATCTCTATTTACCTCTATACATAATATCAAGAGAAATACCCTGGATTGGTCACTTCCTTATTAGTGAGTGTCTTCACCTTTCTTTCTCTCAATCACCCAAGTCTGGGAAGACCAAGTGGTTGAGAACTCTCAGGAGTTTAGATGCAGACTCCTTTACTTTGCAATGTCATCTTCTGCACGATTTTATGATCTGCTCTACTGATAAACATGTGTCCTCTCCCAAGTCCTAGATAGACTTGAAGTTTTGCAACCTTGTACTGCTGGGCAGACTTCTACGGTCTGTGCCCTGAGAATGGCAAGGACAAATCAAACTCGGGTATACATATAAAGTATCACATACCATGTAAAATGAGTTTATCTTGTTGGGCAGACTGGATGGACCGTACAGTTTTTTTTTTTTTTTTTTTTTAATTTTATTTGTAATTTTAATGAATTTTACAAGATACACTTGTACAGAAAAGGAGTATTATCATACCATACAAGAAAATATTTTATAAAGAAAATCTATTAAATGATAATTACTGCTAAAGTCCACAATTATAGGCAAGGCACAATTCAAAAATTGGTTAACATAGGAAAAAATGAATAGAACATGTTCCCACTTATGCTATCACGGAGTAGATACTAATGGAGGAAGCACAAGAGAGTTTACGGCTGGTTCTTGTCTGGAGTCCAGGAATTTTGCTAACTGATCACTCTCAAAAAAAACATATTTAATTGATTGAAATTTAACAACACATTTGCAAGGAAAATTAAGCCAGAAAATTCCCCCCTGTGACAATACACGATCACGAAGTTTCAAAAAAGACTGACGTCTTTTCTGAGTTTGTCTAGCAATATCAAGAAATACTTTGACTTTGCAATTCAGAAAGACTTCATGTCTATGTTTAAAGAAAGTTTTCAAGATCCAGTCCCGATCCGGCTGTAGAACAAAGTCTATAATTAATGTAGCAGGTTGTACTCCACATAGTTCATCTTCAATTGTTTGTGATAAATTCAAATTTAGCTCCTCAAATGGGATTTCCATAGATGGTATTATGCGCTCACTTGGTTTCTTAACATAGGGAGCCAAATAATAAATCCTTGCTACAGGTGGAAACAATTATTCAGTAATTTTTAATACTTCAGAAAGATATCTTTTGAATGTTATTAAAGGAGCCACTGCTGGAACTTTAGGAAAATTTATAAGTCTCAATGTTTTCATCCTTTGTAAATTTTCTAAAGTTTCTATTTTCCTCTGTAAGTATACATTTTCTTTTATTAAAGTTATTTGGCTCTCTTTAATTTGATTTGTTTCAAGTATAATTGTTTGTTCAAAAGTTTTAGATTGTTCCAACTGTTTTTCCAAGTCTGCTATTTTAGCTTGATTTGATTGAGTAACTTTAACTATTGGAGATAGTTTCTGGGTTAAAGAATCTTCTAAACATTCCAAAGCATCCCAAATTTTTTCTAGGGTTATTTTCTCCGGTTTTTTAGGAAATAATTTCAATGTTACCTCTTCCTGAGCTCCTTTCTCAGAGCCAGTCTTGCTCTTCTGTGATTCAACTACTCCTTCGGTATTCTCAGCAGTAACCACCAGCACTGCTGCACTCGGCATTCTGCTAGCAGAGTCTGCCCCTGCTCCCAGATCAGACATCTCCTCATCGGGTCTAGTCAATCCAGGGCTCTGGTCTGCCAGCATTGCCGGCATCGAAGGAGGACTCCGTTCCTCTGGGCTCAGAGTGGTCTCTCCCTCAGGCAGGTAGGTCGGTTCTCCTCTCATCGATCCCTCCTGCAGCAAGGGTTGTTGCCCAGTCAATTCTACTCTGGGAACAGTGAAACGGTCCATCGGTCCCAATTCCTGTCCTGTCTTGCATAGGGAGCAGGGTAAGCCCTCTGTTTGCCCCGTCTCTTGGGCATGGAAATGTATTTTTTTAAGGGAAAAAAAAACAGCTAGAGGGAGTTGAGTGAGGAGCTGTTTCACACACGTCCTATTCAGACGCCATCTTGCCTTCGACCGTACAGTTTTTATCTGCTGTCATTTATTATGATACTCTGAACATTGCAAAAACCCATGGTATCCTTAGGGTTTGAGATTTCTTTAAAAAAACACACAAAAAACATAGATTCAGTATGCCAAACATCTGTGACTTAAAAGCAAATCACCTTCATTACTGGCAGCTTATATGAATAGTCTTAAGTATGATCAACTTAGTTTAAAATCAGCAAAAAAAAAAGGCCTATTACTCCAATGGAATTGCTGAGAGCTATTGCTTTGTCCATGAACTCACCGACAACCCCAGTGCTCCTCCCAAAATTGCATTGTTTCCTTCTACAAATCAGTTTGCCTCCTTTCTTCTAAAGTCTCAAATATTCCATCAGTCCTTCACTACAGATATAGTTCTATATATACTACAATTTAAGAGAGAGAAAGAACAACAACCTGATGATATATTTGACTCTAACTTGGAGCTGGACTCTTTCTAGTTATCTACCTCTCAGATTTCCTTCTGGGAAGAGTTCATCACAGTCAACTTGATCTCCCTGGAAAACATTTTCTTCCAAACATCTGTACGGAGGAGAAGGAGAAGGAAAAAAACCTTCACAAATGGAGCAAACCACAGAGTCAATAAAAAGTAGAGTCAGTGGATAAAAATGGAACCACATGATTCATTATTAGTCTCAACAACTGTGAATAATGGTAAACCCGATGCAGCTGTTTTTTGGCATTCAAATATGCCTGCGTCAGGGCTAAATTATCTTTCAAAGAGCACTTGATTAGGCATCAATGACATTCAAGTTCCAAAAAGGTTCTTCTACCAGTTTAACATCAGCATAGCTGGACAGTACGATATGCTCATCTTTTCAGATAAGAGAGGAGTTAAAGCAAACCTTGGCAGCCTTTCTGTTCTCCTTTGGTGTTGTCAGCGAGACAGAACCGGGACTGTTGAAAACTCATTTTTTTTCAATTTAGCCTTTCAGAAAACAAATAATTCTATTTGAACATTATCCATTCATACAATTAATTTCACTTATTCTTCTTTCCTCCCTAATCCTATCTAGCCCTAATTGTACACATATTTATTCATCTTCACTTCTTTGTTTACAAACTTCATTATTATTTAATCTTCTTCTTTATCCATCTACCCTAAAGAACATCCAGGTTAATTTTTTTTTGTTACATTTGTACCCTGTGCTTTCCCACTCATGGCAGGCTCAATGCGGCTTGCATGGGGCAATGGAGGGTTAAGTGACTTGCCCAGAGTCACAAGGAGCTGCCTATACCTGAAGTGGGAATTGAACTCAGTTCCTCAGGACCAAAGTCCACCACTCTAACCACTAGGCCACTCCTCCACTCTCACCACATATGTTATATTTGTTTTACAAAGCCAATAGGATAGCATTATTTATTGTACTTTATAATCTGTTTATGTAATTTTTAATATGTATCATTCATTTAATTGTTTTTTATGTAAGCCACATTGAACCTGAGTTACTCTTGAGCTAATGTGGTGTAAAAATGTCATAAATAAAATAAAGTGGTATGAGGAGTGGGAAAATGACCGTGGATTCCAGAGATGAGTCAGAGAGCCTAATTTACTTAAAAGGGAATTTATTGATAAAAAAGACTCGATACGGCACTGTGTTTCAGCAAATGGCCTGCCTCAGGAGTTTTTTGATGGAATTTCTCCAATATGGGTGTCTTATAGCAAAGAACATAAAGTAGAGGTCTTGAAAAAGACCATACAATCACATTCAACATCAAAATCTGATCTGGTCGCATGAGGCAGACCACTGACTGAAACACGGTGCTCCGACTCATCTCTAGAGTCCACGGTCTTTTTTCCCACTCCTCTTATCGCTGTTGCATCTCGTGGGATCTCAGAGTTCTCCACTTCAGTGGATTTTTCCTTGATAAATAAAATTAATAAATACATAACTAATGCAGTGTTCTTCAAAAGATAATTTACTCTTGATACAGGCATATTTGAATGCCGAAACACAGCTGTGTTGGGGTTATCATTATTCAGAGTTGCTGAGGCTAATAAAGAATCATCTGGTTCCATTTTTCCTTGATAAATAAAATAAATAAATAAATACATAAGTAATGCAGTGTTCTTTAAAAGATAGTTTACTCCTGACACAGGCATATTTGAATGCTGAAACACAGCTGTGTCGGGGTTATCATTATTCACAGTTGCTGAGGCTAATAAAGAATCATCTGGTTCCATTTTTATCCACTGACTCCAGTTCCAAACCTCTTCCATTTCTGAATTGGATCTAGTCCCTTCAAAACTACTAAAGACTTCATATCAAACCCTTCACCTGTATATTCTGAGTATGATAAATACTAGTCTAATCACAGAAGAGTTTCCAATTGTTTGGAAAATTATGGTAGTTAAACCTATTCTGAAAGAGTGGCATCTTGGCTTCTTCCACCCATGAAGCTTTCATCTTGTATTGAATCTTCTATATGTTAGTAAGTTAGTAGAGAGAACAGTTTTAAATTAGTTGAGAGCCTTTGTAGAAAAATTAAATATTCTTCAACTCAGACAAGCCAGTTTTAGAATACATCATAGAATAGAAACTTGTCTGATAACAATGTTAACCAAGATTCACAGCTTTCTCGATAAAATGACCTTGGTGATCTGCTTAGGCCTTTTTGCTATCATTGACCCAGTCAATCATGCACCGGTAGTGTTATACTTCAAAGAGTGCGGCATCAGGGGCACAGTACTGTGGTGGTTTCACTCTTTCTTATTGCATAACACATTATATGTTTCTTTCCATGATTCAGTATCTTCCGGTTGCCCATTGCCTTAGCCTTTTTGATTCAAACATTTGGAATCAATGCTCAGTTTTCCCGGATGGTGTCACTGTACCAATCCTACTAAACCTGATTTAAGCCCTCTCGATCTCTATCCTTCTATAGTGACTTTGTAGCTTGAGGCATATTGTTTAAAGCTCAATCCATCTAAACCCAAAGCCATGTGGATCTTCAGGTGATCTTTGGTTCCTGCTGTAGATCTTCTACTGGTAGTGAACAAGCTTCTTACAGAGTGTTCTCTGAAAATCTTAGCTGTTTCTTTGATTCCTAGCTTTCATTCTCCATACAAATATCTTCATTAGTCAAATATTGTTTTACGGTCCTTCAGAATATATGGGCTATGTGAGTGTTTCTGGAAAAGACCACTTGACTCACACTGATTTTCACTGTCCTTATTAGCTGATGCTATACTACCTTGTCCACTGCCTCCAAGCTATTTAAAATTCAGCAATTAAATTGATATATAATGCTAATGTTACCCCTTTGTTTAAATCTGCTTACTGGATCCCAACCTCATGTCATGTTATGTTCCAGACATCAGTTTTGGTACACGGGTCTTTTATTGTAGATTTCTGCAATATGTGTATGACCGTTAGATTGTCTACTCTCCTTTTTGATGTTTACATATCTACTATAATAAAACTCACCCTCAACGTTCTGAAGACAACGTTCTGAAGTCACTCAGTCACTCACTGAAGGGTTCATGGATTCATGGTGGTGAAGCCAGAACACTGACCATGTCTCTCTACCCCGCCCTCGCATGACAGACCAATCAGAAAAGCACACTCAACATTCTGAAACACAAAGGACCATCACAACACCGTTCCCAGGCAAAACTAGGCAACGTAAGAAGGACCAATCAGAGGAAACTACGTGACAATAAGGGAGGAGCATTCCCCAGCAGAATGGCTCATTACCTGTGCAGCACGGAGAGCACAGAACCACCGCTGGAACGAGAGAAGAATATTCCTGCTGTGGGTATGTGCAAAAATAGACTGGGGGAGGGGGGGAATTTTAAATGCCTAATGCCAGTACTGAAGAGTGCCAGAGGGCCTATAGCACAGACTATATTTGGGATCGCTTGACATGGAGTCAGAGGAGCCGGAAAACAACGTGCCCGTCACCATCTGGGATGTGGGCGAACAGGACAAGCTGCGGCCCAACTGGAAGGATTACCTGCGACCCAGCCAGCAGCAAACAGCGAACAAGGAAGGGGGAGGAGTAGGGAAACACGCTTCGCGTGTTTCCCTACTCCTTCCCTGCCCAGGAATCGCTGGAGACTGGCTGCCAAACTAACGAAACAACCGCACACCGACGCACCACCTCCATCATTCGAAAGGCATCCACTCTTTCTTCAACAGAAATGCAAACTAATAATACAAAACAAACAAAGAATGCATGGTTTCTCAGGCGGCTGCAGGTAACTCCCTACCCCCTTCCTCTTCCCCTTTTGCCGAAGCGGCCAAGGACGTGCCCAACCATCCCCAGCCTCAGGCAAGCTGTCTCCCACCTCGGGGATTCCCCGAGCACCCGGAAAAAGACGGCGCTGATTCCTGCAGCGCATAAATGTTCCAGCATTCCCCTGCAGCCGGCCTGAAATGGACCAAACATATCGGATCACCCCCCGACGGCCCGAGACCGTGCTCTTCTCCCTTCCGCCAACTTAAAACAACCATCCCCGTCCTCAGGCAAGCCGTCACCCACCTCCAGGATGCCCAGAACCCCAGCCCAATGGAAAAAGATGGTGCTGCTTCCAACAGCACATTTCTCTTCCAGCATTCCCCTACAGCAGCCCTGAAATGGCCAAAAAATACCGACAGACAAAGAACATGCTCCTCTACCTTCCGCCCATCTAAAACAACACTGCTGCCTCAGCACAACACAAAAAAAAAAAAACCAACACTCAGCAAAGGCTGACCCCCCTACAACCACATTTACATTTCACCAACAGAAAGACCCCCTCCACAAACCTCCTTGACAGACAAAACCACACACACACAATACAACAGAAACACACCCTCAAAGCCACACACCAATCCAACCCACTTTGCCAGCACAGCACAGCACATCCCCCAACCCCCAAGCAAAAAACAAAACAAAAAAAGACACACATCAACAACCTGCACACACACCGCAGCCTCACACACTCACACACACACACACACACACACACACAAAATAACTCTGTGACACATACACACACACACACACACAAAAAAAAACCACATGCTAGCGCCTGTTTCATTGGTTTCGGAAACGGGCCTTTTTTACTAGTCTACAATAAAACTGGCTTGTTATTCCACCTCTGGCTACAGCTCAATTTGATTCCACCTATTACTCAGCTTTCTTTTACTTACATAAGAACATAAGAGTAGCCATTCTGGGTGGTAGAGAAGCTGGAAGGGAAGCTGTGGAGAAGGGACAGGAGGGCAGGTAGATTTATAGTTGGGTAGGTGTTTGAGAGATAAGGCCAGTATAGAGCAGAGTGGGTGGTAATTGGGTAGTAGAGTCAATGAGATCAGAGAGGCTGCTAGTTAGAGTATGAGTGAGACCTGACTATGCATTGAGATGCAACTAGCACTCCAGGTCAAAAGAGACATCTACTTTCCTACTTATTTTTATTTATTTAAAAATCTTATACTCTTCCTGAAACCAAGCGGCTTACAATAACACATACAAAATAATACCAAACTAAAGACAAAATTATCACACAAATTTATTTCTTACTAATCCCACTCAGATATATATATATATATATATATATATATATATATATATATATATATATATATATGTATATGTACAATTTATGGTATACTCATCGAAGCCTGAAAAAAACCAGTACAATCTGGGAGGTTACATATCGGAGAATGCCTGTAGAAAAAGATAAGTTTTCAACTACAAAATTGTACATATCAAGGCAAACTATTCCACAGTAGCAGTCTGGCAATCGAAAAGGAGCTTGCTGATGTTTATACTTAATGTATGTTATTGAAATCTGGTATAAATATCTTCCTTTCCATATCTAATCTCAATTGTCATAGTGATTTATAAAAATGAATTATCTGTTTCATGTACTGATGAAAATAAACATTGGTATACTTGAATCAAAACCTTTACAGAATACTGCTGAATACTTTCCAGGTTTTTAGGCAGCCAGATGATGTTTTGGGGCACACTACAGGTGCCTAACTGTTATTGAATTAACACCATAGTGCATATCACATTTTTTTGTGTACAATGATATATAGGGCCATATTGACTAAGCTGCACTACCGTTTCTAGCATGCGCTAAACGCTAGAGTTGCCCATATGTTCCTATGGGCGACAGCATTTAGCGCATGCTAAAAATGCTAACGCAACCTTAGTGCTGCTTAGTAAACAGAGCCCTTAGTGAATTGGCTTCTTATTGTGTTTAAAGGTGTTTAGAAAGTACTAACCTACTAAAGAATATTTAAAACGTTTTCTCAAAATGCTGTTTTTATATATTGAAAGTCACATTTTAGAATACCTGTGACATTACAAGCAATATCTCATTGTTTTTTTCACAGAAAGGACCGAGAATTACAAGCTAATAGGACAACATAAAAAGGCAAGATGGACAGTTGCTGGCCATATGACCCTTCTGGATTCATCTTAGAACACGATGAGCCAACATGCCAGAAAAACAAAGGAAACCAAGATTTTGCTGTGCCAGCTGTTTAAATTCCAAACAGAGGAAGACAAGAAGTTTCATTTTTACATGCTTGATCCTGCAATTTTTCAAATTTTGGTGGGCAAGGCTTACATATAATCCAATCTGTTATGTGTCTGCCTCATATGTACAGTTTTCAGAAGACAGTGTGTCTCATTTCTTTTGATTCCTAAGAACAAGTTTCAAGAATGTTTGCAGCATAAAGCAAGAGAGAGAGAGAGAACAGGAAGCAAATGAATCATACATTCCACATCTGGTTGCACTTCTGAAAATCCAAACATTACTTAATTCTGTAAAAAATGCAACTTTCTTAATACTCTTTATGACCTCATCCTTAATGAGATTCATGTCTTTGTTTGGGAAAGCATTTTAAACAGTATATTGGCTCAAAGTATGATTCTACAAATTCAGCTTTTACTTTAAAGTCAAGGCATTGTTCTTTCTCTTTTCAGTCTTCAAAAACATGCATCGAGTCAAATGCCAAACTTGCAATGAATGCTTTACTTATCTTGGCCAGTATTGCTATTCTGCACTACCCATGCTAGGTAAAACCCTCTTTGTGATTTCTTTTTCTTGTGTTTTATCATCAGTCTGCACGCTGACAACATGCTTTGAAACAATCATAAGCTCTGTCATGTTCAATGCTGCAAATTAAATGGAAAACAAGACTTCATTGCATGACAGATATAATTATTTACATTTCCAAAGTCTCCAATTTATTTTTTTTTATACTCGTACATTCAATCCGACGTACTTTGGAAATAGATTCTATGTTTTCTAAGGAAAGGTTTTCCTGACAAGAACATTTTGCCTAATGGATCATGGCTCTGACGTTTACAGAACATTCTTTGTTATTGACATTTGTTATTTTTGCCTGCTCTACTTTCGAAGAATCTACCAGCAATTATCCTGACTGGGTATCCTTTACCGATGATCAATTCCACAATCAAAAATTCCATGATCCCAGTACCAGCTTACATCGGAATAAAAAGATGCTTCATCCAAGTTTATATTTTGGTGCTGAGGATATACAAGCACTGAGGCAAAAGTCCCACAATAGCCATTTACACTTATTTAAAGCTATTAGGAGTGCAGTAACAGTTATGCTGTCCAACCCTTCTTATTACCTACCTCCACCCAAGCATGCAGATTTTTCTGCGAAATGGAATGAGATTTATGGTAATAATCTGCCTCCTCTTGCATTTTATTGTCTGCTGTGCCCAGAAGATAAATCTGCCTTTGCATTTGCACTTGAATATATGGACAGAATGGCTGGCTACAAAGACTGGCTAGTCGAGAATGCACCGGGTGATGAGGTGCCCCTTGGTCATTCTTTAACAGGTTTTTCCACTGCTTTTGACTTTCTGTATGGCTCCCTTGATAATCACAGGAGAGAAAAATACTTAGAAAAGATACAGACTGTCAGTGAGGAAATGTATGAATATTCAAAAGTTCGAGCATGGGGTAAACAACTTCTCCACAATCATCAAGCCACTAACATGTTAGCTCTTCTCACTGGGGCTCTTGTTACCGGATTGTATAATGAATCTAACGCAAATATCTGGAAACAAATTGTAGTTGACGTGATGGAAAAAACAATGTTTTTGCTAAATCATGTAGTAGACGGTTCTTTAGACGAGGGAGTTGCCTACGGAAGCTATACAGCTAAGTCAGTAACTCAGTATGTGTACCTGGCACATCGCCATTTTGGTATAAATAACCTTGAAAACAACTGGCTGAAAATGCACTTTTGGTTCTATTATGCTACATTGTTGCCTGGGTTTCAAAGAACTGTGGGCATTGCGGACTCCAATTATAATTGGTTTTATGGACCTGAAAGCCAGTTAGTATTTTTGGACAAGTTTGTGTTACATAACGGAACTGGCAATTGGCTAGCACAACAAATTAGAAAACATAGACCAAAGGATGGCCCTATGGTTCAGTCTACTGCACAAAGGTGGAGTACGTTACACACTGAATATTTATGGTATGATGCATCACTGACACCACATCCTCCCTCTGACTATGGTACTTCTAAGATGCATGTGTTCCCTAACTGGGGGGTTGTTACTTTTGGAGCCGGACTACCGAACACTCAAGCTAACACCTTCTTTTCTTTTAAATCTGGAAAGCTTGGGGGCCGTGCTGTCTATGATATAGTTCACTTCAAACCATATTCTTGGATTGATGGGTGGAGGAATTTCAATCCAGGCCATGAACATCCAGATCAGAATTCGTTCACCTTTGCTCCCAATGGGCAGGTGTTTGTATCTGATGCTCTTTATGGGCCAAAATTAAGTTACTTAAATAATGTACTGGTATTTGCCCCATCACCCACAAGCCAATGTAATATGCCTTGGGAGGGACAACTTGGGGAGTGTGGGCAGTGGCTTAAATGGACAGCAGATGAAGCTGGAGATTCATCTGGAGAAATTATTACTGCAACCCAGCATGGAGAAATGATGTTTGTGAGTGGTGAAGCAGTCTCTTCTTATTCATCTGCAATGAAACTGAAGCATGTTTATCGTGCGTCTCTACTTTTAAATTCTCAGACATTGCTAGTCTTAGATCATATTGAGAAACAAGAAGACTCACCGCTCAGTCTGGTTAGTGCCTTCTTTCATAATCTGGACATTGATTTTAAATATGTGCCCTATAAATTTATGAAAAGGTACAATGGAGCCATGATGGATGTGTGGGATGCCCATTATAAAATGTTTTGGTTGGACCAACATGGAAATAGCCCCGTTGCTATGATACAGGAGGCAGAACAAGCTGCTGAGTTCAAGAAGCGTTGGACTCAGTTTGTAAATGTGACCTTTCCCTTGGAAAGTTCTATTACAAGACTTGCATATTTGTTCTATGGGCCATACATCAATGTTTCCAACCTCCGATTTATTGATGATAGCAAATATGGAGTAAAATTAGCCCTACAGGTCAATAATACAGAAACAATTATATCAATAATAACTGAATACAGTGACCTCAGGATGAGATTCAGTTTCCTTGGATTTGGTGGCTATGCAAAAGTGGAAGACCACATGAAAGTTACCAGGTTTGGTTTTGGAACTGAAGCTGTGGAAAAACTGAAAAATAGTAATGTAAATATATTTCAATTTGGATTTAAAATAAATGCAATAGCAGGACTGATTCTCTGTGTGAGTTTGGGGCTTTTAGCTTTTCAGTGGAGGTTCTATATTTCTTTCGGCAAATTGATGCGTTGGATCCTAATACTGGTAATCACACTTTGGCTTATTGAACTGGTAGATGTTTGGAGTTCTTGCACACAGCCCATCTGTGCAAAATGGAACCGTGATGTGACTGGCATAGAAAGTGGGACAAGCAAAAGGTCTAAGCTAGTAGAAGGTCACCCTATGGATCTGCCAAATGTTGTGATTACTTCTCTGCCAGGTTCTGGAGCAGACATTTTAAGACAGCTCTTTTTCAACAGCACTGATTTTGTATATATCAGGGTCCCAACTGCATACCTGGATATTCCAGAAATAGAATTTGAAATCGACTCATTTGTGGATGCCTGTGAGTGGAGCTATTCGGACGTACAGAGTGGACGTTATCGTATAATCCAGGGATGGCTTCAGTCATTAATCCTAAACACAAAACTTCATTTACAAAACATTCACTTACATGAAGCCACCAAAAACAAGCTAATTCAACATTCAGTTATAAGCAAAGACAAGAAAAGGAGATTCAGGAGGAAAGACTCTTTCTCAGACCAGTGGAATAGAGTAAAAGGCAGTATTGATAAGGACGCTGAATATATTAAAGAACTGAGGAGACTTCTTGCATATTACCCAAATGTACGGCCTGTACTTGGTTTAAGCAGTGGGAGCTGGACCCTGAAACTACCTTTCATTCAAGCAATTATAGGGTCCTCATTAAGAGCTTTGTACATAGTGAGAGACCCTCGTGCGTGGATCCACTCAATGTTGCACAAGAGCAAGCCCAGTCTCTTCTCCATGAAGAATGTTCCCCAGCACATAGCTATGCTCTTTAAAATGAAAGATGGCAAAAGGAGGTGCAATTCTGATTCTGCCTATGCCTTTGAATATGATTCATTGAAGGAGGAACTTGCAAAATCTAAGTCAAACCCGGTGTCCTTGCTGGCTCATTTGTGGTTAGCAAACACAAAAGCAGCTCTGAGGGTTAACAAGAATCTCCTGCCAACAAACTATCAGCTGATCAGATTTGAAGATATTATCAATTCTCCCCAGAAGACCTCAGAAGCGATTTATGCTTTTCTAGGTATTCCTTTATCTCCCGCCAGCTTAAACCAAATATTGTTTGCCAGCTCCACAAACTTATTCTATCTTCCATATGAAGGAGAGATATCACCAACTAAAATTAACATCTGGAAACTGAATATGCCTAGGGAAGAGATTAGATTAATTGAGAACATCTGCTGGACTTTAATGGATCACCTAGGATATCCAAAGTTTACAGATTAAATGCTGCAGGTCGGCTGTAATTTGCACTAATGATTTCCAACTCATTTTATGACTAACAGTCAAAAAAAAAACAAAAGTCCGTTTATTCTTGTAAAATGTGTGTCTGGTCTGTCCCATGCAGAGAGATTATTTTGAAAATTGTTCTTGCAAATTGTTTTTTAATGATAACTGCAGTACTTCTTTTGCCTTTTAAATAAATATGTGTAAACACAGCTACAATTAGTTAGCTAGTACATTTTAAATGGATCTCCTTTATCCTTTCAGGATGGGTTTGTCTTATGATTCCTTGCCTCCTGTTATAATGGTACTAGGTCCCCTCTGTGATCACTGATTTGCACAGTACCTTTTCTACACTAGAGATGTTAGAACTAGTTTATCTAGAACACTGGCTCCCAAACTTGTCCTGAAGGATCCCCAGCCATTTGGATTTTCTGGATATATACAATGAATATGCTTGTGATAGATTTGTATATATCGAGCATAATCATCCTGTAGGACAGGTTTGGGAACCAGTGCTCTAGCTCTACCAAGTGACCCCACTTCTGGAGGACGACTGAGCATATGTGGGTTGTGAATTTGCCCAGTGCATTGTTGTATGTGTCAAGGATGTGCATTCATTTGTGCCATTTTGCCTCATTAATGTGCATTCATTTTTTACATACATTAATTTATGTTATGCACACAAAGGGGTGAATTCTATAAATAGCTCCTAAAAACTCAGTGCCAAAAAATCCCCTCTTAAGCGCTATTATAAACTGCGCTAAAGTTTGGCGCAGTTTATAGAATAGTGCTCAAGTTCCGGGAGTTGTGCGTAAATGCAGGCACATCCATTTACATCAACGAACACATGGTACAAATGCCCACCTAAATTTACATGTGAAACCCCCTTATTCTATAATTGCACACATAACCAAAAACCACATCCACGATCCACCCCAAACCACCCATGACCTTCCCATTTCCATGCTCCCTTTTTTGGGCTATGAGTAAAATTTCACGTGCCTTCCAATTAACACCAATGATTGCTTGTTAAAAAGCCAATTATTGGCACTAATTGGCTCGTTATTCAATTAAATTGTGCACACCCAAATTTGCATGTGCGATTTTTGGTGACTTTTATAGAATTAAGGGGAAAATCAGCATGCAATGTAAAAACAAACAGGCACATAACAAAAGGACACACCCAAATTTGCATGTGCGATTTTTGGTGACTTTTATAGAATTAAGGGGAAAATCAGCATGCAATGTAAAAACAAACAGGCACATAACAAAAGGACACAAAACTAAAAACAGAAAATAGTGAAACAAAACAAAAAGATTCTGTAAGGATGTGCTCCTAGTAATTATAACTCTGATTCTTCTATTGGAAATCAGCACTTCAAGTACCAGATGCATCATGATGGGTATCAAAAAAGCTTGGCTTCTGGTCTCCTTGTAAGTTCCCTTCCCCAAACCAAAATGTTCTTGGAATCAATGTGCTGGCCTCTTTTTATAGGGAAATCCATCTAGTATTTGGCTTTATTTGTATAGAAGAATACTTAGGGGCTGA